>NC_064615.1:858497741-858807541 GCF_023898315.1 Schistocerca nitens
TCTCCCGACGGTACGAAACGCTATAGATTTTGTTGTGACTACAGACACATTAACAAACAAACTATCTCAGATGTTTATCCTCTTCCAAACATTACAGATGTCATTGAAAGTTTGGGTAACAGTAAATACTTTTCAACATTCGATTTACGTAGCGGATATCATCAATTGGAAGTTGCACCTGAAGATAGGCATAAAACAGCGTTTTCTACCCCTGGAGGCCACTGGCAATTTAAAAGAATGCCTTTCGGTTTGAAAAATGCACCAGCAACTTTTCAAAGACTACTCGATGGAGTATTGCGAGGACTCAAAACTCAGCAATGTTGTGTATATCTAGACGATATTATTGTATTCTCCAAAGACATTAATGAACATACTGTGCGTCCACGTAATGTTTTTCAGAGACTTAGAAAAGCTCAATTAACATTAAATATGGAAAAATGTAGTTTTGCATTGACAGAGGTTACATACCTAGGGCATGTCATTAGTGAAAAAGGAATTAAAACAGATCCTCGATTAATTTTGGCAGTTAAGGATTTCCCAACACCACAACGCGTTAATGAAGTACAAAGTTTCATTGGTCTCGCATCGTATTACCGAAAATATGTTCAAAATTTTGCTGAAATTGCCCGACCCTTAACCCAATTATTGAAAAAGGGTGCAAAATTTAATTGGTCTGAAGATTGTGAATCAGCATTTCAAACCATTAAAGATAAGTTAACACACAGTCCAGTATTAGCCTACCCAGATTATAATAAAGAATTTATTTTATCCTGTGACGCAAGTGGTCATTCAGTACGAGTTGTTTTGAGTCAGAATATTAATGACGCGAACACCCCATAGCCTACGCTTCGAGACAACTAACAACGGCAGAAAGAAATTATTCCACAACGGAGAAAGAATTGTTAAGTGTTATTTATGGCATCAAATACTTTAAATGCTACTTGTATGGTAGAAAATTCAAGGTTATTACAGACCAAGCAGCTTTAAAATGGTTGCTTGGGTTAAAGGATCCATCTAGTCGTCTCACCCGTTGGGCCCTATGTCTTTCCGAAATGGATTTCGAAGTTATCCATAAACCAGGCAAAAAACACACGAATGCAGATTGCCTAAGTCGGAAAATAGCACTTTTGGAAGCAACAGGCCGAGATACTGAGGACTGGTTCAAATGGCTCTGAGCACTATGGGACTCAACTGCTGAGGTCATTAGTCCCCTAGAACTTAGAACTAGTTAAACCTAACTAACCTAAGGACATCACAAACGTCCATGCCCGAGGCAGGATTCGAACCTGCGACCGTAGCGGACTTGCGGTTCCAGACTGCAGCGCCTTTAACCGCACGGCCACTTCGGCCGGCCGCTGAGGACTGGAAAAAGGCACAAGATGAGGATACAGAATGTAAAAAATACGCAACTCAAAAACAATTTTGCTTTGAAGATGGTGTATTATGCCGTAAAACAAAACTTGGACCGCGAATTGTTGTTCCCCAACACCTTAGACAAGAAATAATGGCAGAGGCCCACGATCATATCCTTGCTGGACACGGTGGACAGCGGACAACCGAAAGACGTGTAGCAGAGCGATTTTGGTGGCAAACCAGAAAGCAGGATGTTGCGCAGTATATTCGTAATTGCATTGCGTGCGCACAACGAGCTGAACTTTCTCGTTTAAAAATACCCTTACAGAGGCTCCCCGAGGCTTCATGTCCATTTCAAATCTGCGGAGTGGATTTCTACGGGCCATTTCATAAAACACCTACTGGTAATAAGTATGTTCTTACAATTATAGATCACTTTTCACGCTATCTAGCTATGGTGAGTCTCCCAGATCAGCAAGCAAATACAGTTGCCCAAGCTTTAGTTAACAACTGGATACTTAAATTTGGCGTACCTGAAGCTATTATCACAGATCAGGGATTTAATTTTATGTCTGAATTAATGAAACAGCTATGCCACTTACTAAAAATACGTAAATTACGCACAACTCCGTTACACCCTCAGTGCAACGGGCGCACAGACAGAGTTCATCGGACAATTGGCAAGATGCTTAGTTATTATATTAACGAACAACATTCTAATTCGGATACGTATTTACCAATAATCGTGTCGGTATACAACGCCAAAAGGCATGAAGCAACTGGCATGTCACCTTATGAAGTGGTCTATGGGAGAAAAATGTCGTCCCCTTTTGATGTAATCAGGCAGAAAAACGGAAAAGTCGGAGAAACAGTAAGAGATTTCAGTCGAATGATGAAGGATGTATGGAAAAAGGTTCAAAAATCTAATACAAAGGCTTTGGAACGACAGGAAAGATTAGGTAATGCCCAAGCTAAATATCCAAATTACAAAATCGGTCAGTGGATGATGCTGTCAACCCCATACATTGCGAAAGGAAAAACGAAGAAATTTGTAACAAACTACAGAGATCCTTAACAAATTATTGAGATCACGTCACCAGTCAACATTAAACTGCAACTGCCCACCTGAACTACTATTGTCCATGCATGTCGTTTAAAACCTTCTAAGGGCGCTCCAGATGTAATTCCTTCGACATTAGTGTCTGCTTTTCCGAAGGGTGGAGGAAGTTCCCAAAGAGGAAAAAGAGTGGCCACGCCAGCACAACATACAGACATGGCACCATACAATCTTCGACCAAGGGTGCAAATGTCCTAGTGGAATCATAGTAGACTGTGGATAGTATGTAAATGTAAATAATTAATAAATGATAATGGTTTATTTTTTTAAGAAAAAAAAGAGTTGAACGTAGAAACATGTAGTTCTTGTAGTTAACAATGTATTCCTTCTTTTATTTGGTTTTCTTTTTACTAGGTTAGTAGGTCCATAACCATGTTGTTTGTTTTTTTCAGAAAACGCCATGCAAGCATTTCCTACACAAAACCTATCCTACCTCAATGACTCCCTTGACAGTTCCCTTCTAAAGTCATTAGATAAGTTCATAAACTCACAGCAAGGCAAAATTGATGCCAATGTTATGATGCAACATGTCTTAAAATTAAAAAGTGAACACAAAACTAAAATGATAATGCTAGGAACGGGTATACCTGGAACCTTTGTGTTGGTGTTTCTGCTTTGTACAGTTTTCTTTTATTTAAGACGAAAAAATAAGCCAAATAATAATATACCACTTCATCAAATCCCTGTTAAATGGATACCACACTCTTAACTGGTGTACTTCAGTGGTTACTTTTGAGCATTAGTGTATTACTTTTGTTTATGTACTTCAGTCTTTATTAAACAGTCTCATGTTAAAATAAACAATACTGTAGAATAGATATTCTTGCATTAATATAGGGTAGATTAAACAGGTGTTGCTATGTAATTTTCTAAGTGAAAATCTATTTTTGTTTATTGATTCTCATTAAGATTTATTACACTTATTACAACGATTTATGTGTGAACTATGTGATTCATGAGCGTACAGTGCTCTAGTAAAGTGATACAGTATTTTCAACATATTTAATGTGAAGCGTGTGTAATCTTCTAAGTCGAGAGTTTTCATTGATTGTGTTAGTGCTTTTCCCGTGTGAAGAGTGGAGGAATGTTGAGTGGTAAATTCGAGGGCGAATTTCTCCAAAGGGTGGAGGAATGTTGAGTGGTACTTAAGTAAATAAATTAGTGAAATCAAAGTGAAGTAGAAATTAGAATATAAATGAAAAACTTAGTTTAGTTTAGAAGAATTACACACTGGCAAACAGCGGGCAGAACAGCAGAGCAGAAGAGACAATGACCATGAAGTCAGCAAGTTCCACATAAGCGGACGCTGTCGGTTCAGCCGTCAGGGCATCGCCCGACCGGCTCACGTGTTTCTCAGTTGTCACATGTGAGCAAAGGCCCTCGCCTACATTCCAAGAGCCAATGACCGACGTTAAGAAGATTATTCGAGAAGCTTTTCAACGTGACAGACGAGGCAATGACCGTGAAGTCGTTCACCTCCAGTAAACTGAAGTGAATAAATACGTGAGACGAAGTGGACCCGACAGGCGAAGGAAGAAGAGAAGAGTAGCAGTTGTTTTCAGTCAGTTTCGGTGCTGAAGACCGTCATGCAAGAAGAGACTACATCATACACAGACGCACCAAGTCTGCCGCTGTAATGGAATAGCAAGCAGCAGCCTCGGCGCTAGAAGACAGAAGTTGAAAGGTATTTGAAGTCTCGTGAGGACGGGAAGGAGACGGCCTCACATCAGCAGTCACCTGTGAGCTGAGATGAAGATCTGACAGCCGAAGACTGGCAAGCGGGAGTCCGTTGTTCGAGTCCGGGACACTGGCCTTCCCCCGCCGCGCCGCTCCGCTGGCCGACACACAACACTGACACACGCGACCGCTTAGAGAAGAGAAACACTGGGACGCCACATCCAAGGTATCAACATCCGATGCACGACTTCGCTCGCAATAATTAAACGGGCCACCTCGCGCTGCGCATCTCCAGTCAACTGGGCGAGACGGCGACACGAGATACACACTGCCAGCCGTAATCAGACGCCGCCGCTGCCGCAGCAGAAGGCTTTGCAAACGACACAGCTGCTGTTCTCCGAGCCAGAACATCGAGTAAGGAAACAGTTGTACGAAACTTGCAATAAAAGTTATCTTATGTAAAAATGCTGTTTCATTCTACCTCATACCCGAGCCAAGGAAGAACCCACCCTGCCCACATGTTGTTAAGAGAGAAAAATTAATTTATTTAGTATTTTCATCCTGACATAATGCTTTAGAATTAAATGCCCATTGCAGTAATGCTCATCCTGACAATTGGCTAGCATCAAAAGAGAAAACCCAGTTACATTTAGTGCCGGCCGAAGTGGCCGTGCGGTTAAAGGCGCTGCAGTCTGGAACCGCAAGACCGCTACGGTCGCAGGTTCGAATCCTGCCTCGGGCATGGATGTTTGTGATGTCCTTAGGTTAGTTAGGTTTAACTAGTTCTAAGTTCTAGGGGACTAATGACCTCAGCAGTTGAGTCCCATAGTGCTCAGAGCCATTTGAACCATTTAGTTACATTTAGTGACAGAATTGGTTCAAATGGCTCTGAGCACTATGGGACTCAACTGCTGTGGTCTTCAGTCCCCTAGAACTTAGAACTACTTAAACCTAACTAACCTAAGGACATCACACACATCCATGCCCGAGGCAGGATTCGAACCTGCGACCGTAGCAGTCCCGCGGTTCCGGACTGAGCGCCTGAACCGCTAGACCACCGCGGCCGGCTTAGTGACAGAATTGTTACAGATTGTTTATAGCTCTCATGTCCACACAAAGCTGATAGATCTTCCCACCATTAACTGAATTCTTTGGCACAACTACAATTGGACTCTACCATATTCTGGCTGATGGTTGAATAATTACTGAATCTAGCTGTTGCTGTGTTGTTTCTTTCACAACATACTGTAACTGAGATGGGATTTGGTATGGTTTCTGCGTGATTGGCCATGCATTTCTGTTAGGGATTTCATGATACATTAGATCAGTAGCTGGCAAGTATGGCCTCTCTTTAAATAATAATAAATACTCCACTACAACCACGTATAAGAAACTTTCCTCAGAGTCACTCAAATGGGACAACTTACTCTGAAATTGTAGATGTAAAACTTACTCTGCAATTGCTGCTTAATAGGTAATGTGACTGTGTACGCTTCTTGTATTGGTAATGATTTTCCTCTTTTTCTTAACTCTCTTTTTGGAAAAGGATTGTTACTGTCGGTTACTTCTTGCATACTGGCCAGTATGATTCCGTTCGGTATTACTACATGTCTTACACCAACACACAGTAATTCTTACTTTATCGGTCATGATTTATGTTACACAGAGGATTCGCTTCACATGCACTTGTACTCCGTCAAAAATATCATTTTGGGTGATCAGATCAACCAAAAAGATGGTCTCTTTAGGTTGCTTCATTTTCACTGTCAACCAGAGAACGCTGTCAGTGTTGCAGTTTATTGCTGCAGCAGAGATTGCCTATAACACTAAGATACATGAATAATCTAAATGTCTGGGGAAGGTGCCCTCCCTGGACTTCGTCGTATCTTTCAGATGCTGTCGCCGCGAAAACGGTAAACTACTTCATCGAAATTTGGGAAGACTACTTGCAATTGTGAGTGGGGAAGTAGCTAGTTTCGACTCTTCTAACGTAGCTTGAATACGAAAATTTGCCTTCGGTGGTGCTGCTTGTCTCTGAAAATTAACATTCTGCTCTTATAATCCTATTATTTGATGAATAAATTTGGTCCAGTTGTGTTTGACTAATTTTTTATTTGGGTGAAATGGTGCACATAACCTGGATTTTAGGATGTAAATCCCATCTTCACGTGCTACAAAAATCAAGAAAAACTAAGAGGGGTTCTTCACGAAATTAATTAACATTAAAAGGGCCCATTAAAATGTGAAAAAATTATACCTTGATTGCATACGAGAAAGCTATACCAGCCGGCTGGAGTGGCCGAGCGGTTCTGGCGCTACAGTCTGGAACCGCGCGACCGCTACGGTCGCAGGTTCGAATCCTGCCTCGGGCATGGGTGTGTGTGATGTCCTTAGGTTAGTTAGGTTTAAGTAGTTCTAAGTTCTAGGGGACTGATGACCTCAGAAGTTAAGTCCCATAGTGCTCAGAGCCATTTGAACCATTTTTTGCCAGCCAAAGCTATACCAGTCAAGTAAAAAAAAAAAAAATCCAGAAAATTAATCAAGTAGCATGCGAGCTCCTGTGTGGGTGAGGCATGAAAAGGTTCTCTGAGTCAACCAGTACCACGTGGTGAACAGGGCGTAACAGAAAATAAATGAGTGTAACAACAAATAAGCACGCATTGTCAGCCTAATGTAGCTTAAGAACCAACTGTTAACGACTAGACATGTGGCACGGGCTTAAAGAGCATATAAGCCATAGAATGCCAACTTGTGAACCTCAAAAGAAGCTTACCATGTAAGTGCTCAGTGGGTCACATATCACAGAAGCCCAGCGAGACCAGTCAAGTAACAGCCACGCGAACCGCAAGAAGACTCCTATGTATAACACATGCGTCAGAGACTGGCTGCCACTGGAACACCTAGGGCAGGAGGGAGCACCGAAGAAACCATTGATAACAACTTCTGAGGGCCACAAATTGGCATTCTATGGCTTACACGCCTTCATTTTAATTTTTAAGCCCATGCCACATGCCTAGTCGTTCGAAGTTTTCATTGGTGATATTACGCTAGCAATGTGTGCATATTTGTTGTTACATTCATATTTTTTTCGGTTAGGCCCCATTCACCTGGTGTGGTACTGATTGAGTCAGGGAATCTTTTCACGCCTCACTCGCAAGGGATCTCGCATCCTACTTGATAAACTGGCTGGATTTTCTTGCTTGACTGGTACGAATTTCTCGTGTGCAAACAAGATATAACCTGATGTTCACATTTTTATGGACCCTTTTAACGTTAATTAATCTTACGAAGGATCCCTCTTAGTTGTCCTTGTTTTTTTGTAGCGCATGATAATGGGATTTACATCCTGAAATCCGCGTCGTGTGTAGGATTTTACCCAAAAAAAGGCTAGTCAAGTATAGTTGGAGCAGATTTATTCACCGTGGTAAACTTTACTAAGAGTTATGGATGTCCCGCAAAGAGTATATTTCGTCTATATTTTCGACTACGAGGTTGCTACGTTTTCGTTGCAAGGACCCAACAAGGACTTCTTCCTCAGTCTCTGAGGTGTTATCAGCCTGAGGCCGCGTTTCAGGCATGATTACAACAAAACGGCACCTGAAAGTTAACAACAATGAATCTAAGCAAATACAAGGATTAAAACAAACCCTTCAGGACGAAGATTGTCTACCCCTTCCGGTTGTTGGTAGGCACGTAATCTCACTCTGCCGATTGGCGACAGGATGCAAAAGCGGTGGCTAGCGACACTCACTTTAGCAGCCGTGTGGAGACGGGGGCAGCAGAAAGTCGCGACAGTGTGGTGGGCATCACCCCTGATCAGAGGTGGCATGGAGACGGCAACGGCGAGGCGAAGACCACTCGGGCGTCGACATCGGACCCTCTCACCGGTGACAAGAACAGGCACCAGTGATGTTGAGCACAGCCCAACATCGGACAGTGGAACCGCAGCAACTGGTGGCGAAGTGAGCAGGGCCCGGCCGGCAGTGGCGTGGCAGCCGTCGATAACTGATGAGGAGAACTCGGCAAGCGCCATAACTCAATTTTCCAGGAACATAGCTCAGCGGCGGATGAGCCAGAATAAACGTATGCATAGTCACGCGATCATTTCTGAGAAACCGATCGTCAAAGTGCTAAGACGTAATTTAGATGTCGTTTAAGATTCAACAAGTTCAGCCCAATTGCTGGCGTAGTGGCTAGTTCCGCCAGCTCTCACTTTTGCATCCCATTTTCGAAACCAGATTATTGTTTTTATTTATTTTATTTTATGTCCTCATTTATCTAGCCATGTCAATACAAGTTTATTACAACAATGTTTATTATCTAATTAGGGAATGCAAGGCCGTTATATTAACTGTAATATTACACTGAAGAGCCAAAGAAATTGGTAAGCTTGCCTAAAACCGTGTAGGACTCCCGCGGCCAGGCAGAAGTGCCCCAACACGACGTGGCATGGACTCGACTAATGTCTGAAGGAGTGCTGCAAGGAACTGACACCATGAATGCTGCAGGGCTGTCCATAAATCCTTAAGAGACTGAGGGGGTGTAGATCTCCTCTGAGCAGCACGTTGCAAGGCATATCCCAGATATGCTCAATAATGTTCATGTCTAGCGAGTTTGGTGGCCAGCGGAAGTGTTTAAACTCAGACGAGTGTTCTTGGCGCCACTCTGTAGCAATTCTGGACGTACTGAATGTCGCATTATCCTGCTGGAATTGCCCAAGTCCTTCGAAATGTACAAAGGGCATGAATGGATTCAGGTGATCAGACAGGATGCTTACGTACGTGTCAAATGTCAGAGACGTCTCTACAATTAGCAGAGGTCTCATATCATTCCAACTGCACACGCCCCACACCGTTACAGAGCCTCCACCAGCTTGCACAGTTCTATTCATGAGGTTGTCTCCACACCCGTACACATCCATCAGCTCGATACACTTTGAAACGAGACTCGTCCGAGTAGGCAACATGTTTCCAGTCATCAACAGTCCAATGTCGATGTTGACGGGCCCAGGCGAGGCATAAAACTTTGGGTCGTGGAGTCATCAAGGATACACGACTGGGCCATCGGCCCCGAAAGCCCATATCGACGATGTTTCGTTGAATGGTTCGCACGCCGATTCCGAATTCTTCTAGTGTAGAGAGTAGTGTTTCTATGTAGATAGAATCGTAAGCTTTTTTAGGCTGTTAACATAATTTTGCCTCATCATCGTGTAGCGACTTGTTATTGAAATGAGGTTCAAGCTATGTTCTACAAATGATATTATGTTGCAGAAATCTCCTTGATATCAGTCATTTTATTCATACTTAATATTTAAGTTACCCATATTGTTGCCTGTTCCCAAAGAGGTTACTAGCGCCTACGCTAGCTCACGGACACATTCTCTCAACAACGTTATTGTTTTTTTTTTTTTTTTTTCCTTGAACGAAGACATTAGTAAATGGTATCCTCTGAAAAGTTCCTTTAAAAATAAAGTATAATTTAAACGTATTGAAAGACAAAATATATTGGACAAGCTATGTGGCTAACAACCCGAGTTAGTAACCGGGAAATCAGTAGCTTGAATACTTGAATTGTATTGTATTTTAACCCGGGAGCTAGAAACGACGGAGAGGCTTCGTCCCCGCCGTAGACGCAGTGGTCCACAACCCCACGACGACTACCGCAGTCCACTTCACCCCTCCGCCGCCCCACACCAAACCCAGGGTTACTATGCGGTTCGGCCCCCGGTGGACCCCCAGGGAACGTCTCACACCAGACGAGCGTAGCCCCTATGTTTGCGTGGTAGAGTAATGGTGGTGTACGCATGCGTGGAGAACTTGTTTGCGCAGCAATTGCCGACATAGTGTAACTGAGGAGGAATAAGGGGAACCAGCCCGCATTCGCCGAGGCAGATGGAAAACCGCCTAAAAAGCCTCCACAGACTGTCCGGCTCACCGGACCTCGACACAAGTCCGCCGGGCGGATTCGTGCCGGGGACCAGGCGCTCCTTCCCGCCCGGAAAGCCGTGCGTTAGACCGCACGGCCAACCGCGCGGGCTAGCTTGAATACTTAGTAGTGACTCGTTTCTCGAGGAGGCAGTACGCAATCCAACTACATACATTATATTCTGGATTTCCTTAGGCTTCCCAAAGCGGAAGTCAGGCAATTTATTTCGATAATCTCACTTTGGACTTCATCGTTATTCTTCTCCATATTGAGCTTATGTGCTATCTGTAACGATATCTCTGTTGAAAGGGCGTTAGATCATACAAAAAGAAACGAAGCCTTCGTTCTCCTACATGTGGAAATGCCGACAAGACGCAAAAGCCGTATCTGGACACTTCCATTACTGCTGCACTGCGGTAGCTGCCCGGATGCACGTATTACCAGCTGAGACTGGCGTGACCTTGAAGTTGACACATGCAACGGCACGAGAGTAAAGCCGGCGGCACACGGGGCGAGTTAGCTCACTCTATGAGTTTTGTGACGTCGCTTCCTGCTATTTCATGTTACGGAGCCTTTTCGTCAGGTGAAACATAATACACTAGTGGTTCAAATGGCTCTGAGCACCATGGGAGGTCATTAGTCCCCTAGAACTTAGAACTAGTTAAACCTAACCTAAGGACATCACACACATCCATGCTCATGGCAGGATTCGAACCTACGACCGTAGCAGTCACGCGGTTCCGGACTGAGGTGCCTAGAACCGTAAGACCACTGCGGCCGGCATAATACACTAGTGGCCATTAAAATTGCTACACCAAGAAGAAATGCAGATGATAAACGGGTATTCATTGGACAAATATATTATACTACAACTGACATGTGATTACATTTTCACGCAATTTGGGTGCATAGATCCTGAGAAATCAGTACCCAGAACAACCACCTCTGGCCGTAATAACGGCCTTGATACGCTTTGGCATTGAGTCAAACAGAGCTTGGATGGCGTGTACAGGATTTGGAGAATGTGGTGGCCAGGGCAGCAGTCGAACATTTTCTGTATCCAGAAACGCCCGTACAGGACCTGCAACATGCGGTCGTGCATTATCCTGCAAAATGTAGGGTTTCGCAGGGATCGAATGAAGGGTAGAGCCACGGGTCGTAACACATCTGAAATGTGACGTCCACTGTTCAAAGTGCCGTCAATGCGACCAAGAGGTGACCCAGACGTGTAACCAATGGCACCGCATACCATCACGCTGGGTGATACGCCAGTATGGCGATGACGAATACACGCTTCCAATGTGCGTTCACCGCGATGTCGCCAAACACGGATGCGACCATCATGATGCTGTAAACAGAACCCGGATTCATCCGAAAAAATGACGTTTTGCCATTCGTGCACACAGGTTCGTCGTTGAGTACACCACCGCAGGCGCTCCTGTCTGTGATGCAGCGTCAAGGGTAACCGCAGAGCTGATAGTCCATGCTGCTGCAAACGTCGTCGAACTGTTGTACAGATGGTTGTTGTCTTGCAAACGTCCCCATCTGTTGACTCAGGGATCGAGACGTGGCTGCACGATCCGTAATAGCTATGCGGATAAGATGCCTGTCATCTCGACTATTAGTGATACGAGGCCGTTGGGATCCAGCACGGCTTTCCGTATTACCGTCCTGAACCCACCGATTCCATATTCTGCTAACAGTCATTGCATCTCGACCAACGCGAGCAGCAATGTCGCGATACGATAAACCGCAATCGCGATAGGCTACAATCTGATCTTTATCAAAGTCGGAAACGTGATGGTACTCATTTTTCCTCCTTACACGAGGCATCACAACAACGTGTCACCAGTCAACGCCGGTCAACTGCTGTTTGTGTATGAGAAATCGGTTGGAAACTTTCCTCATGTCAGCACGTTGTAGGTGTCGCTACCGGCGCCAACCTTGTGTGAATGCTCTGAAAAGCAAACCATTTGCATATCACAGCATCTTCTTCCTGTCGGTTAAATTTCACGGCTGTAGCACGTCATCTTCGTGGTGTAGCAATTTTAATGGCCAGTAGTGTATAAGTCTACGATATTTCGGCGACGTGAATAAAATGGAACCAATAGCAAGAAAGAACGCTTCCTACTTCACAAGTAGAGAACTTGAGCCCCGCAGAAAGCAAGAGGCCATACTGTACTTGTAGAGGCCCATATTCCGTGGATTTTATGTTATACCTTACCCGCCGTGAATATATGCTGTTTCTAAGCATCAGCGCATTGGATGTCTTGAGAACGAATCTTCATTAGTCCTATTTGTTGCAGTAAAACGACGGGAAATGTCATACTTGTGGTTAAAGAGTCTTCGTAAAATAGTTATTATCACGTTAAAACTCGCATGTTATCACAGTAAGCCGTTTTAAGGCTGCAGTACATGGAAGACTCATGAAAAATGAGTAGTTCTCGTTAGTATTTGTTATAATTAAATGTAAATTAATAACATTTCGGTGATTAAAGCCAATGAAAGACAAAAAGATAAGATACAAAGTTGATCATTACGAAGCTACAGTCTAGCGCAGTAAGCAAAGGCAACATATTACGGAACAGTTTAGGTCAATATAGGGCTCGGGTTATATTGTATCTTTTTTTACTCGCGTTTTCCAAAAGGTTGTGGAACTTTCTTATGAAATTAATAGAAATAATTTCTGTAATGCTTGACGTTACGTAAATGTAAGAGCGTTCACTGTCAGGAGTAAGTCTAATCGATTTAGTGAACTTTCTTAAGCTGATGTCCTTACTGACTGGACGTGTATGTTTCCTTTTTGACTTCTTACATGTTCACGAATATTGAGGTTTTTGTTTATGTATAGGACAGACAGAACAACATGCCTAGCATGGGGACAAGGATGGAGATGTGCGTTTTAATAGAGTTAACGTAGGAATTTTACGCGCGTTCATTTTAGGGAACAAAATTGTATTGTTTTCGAGCCAAATAAAGCCGCTGAAGAGCGCTGATACCGCAAAGTCACGTTAACCAGATCGTCCCGCACACGATGGCGCTGTATCTCGTGACGTTGAATGGCCCGTCCGCGTGCACATCGACGTTGGCGGCCGCGTCCCGTGTGCCGGCGGCTTAAGGCAGCTTTGACACACAGTGACAGGAAGTCTGTGTTAATTTCATGCAGTCTGACATCCTACAAGCCTAGAATATCAATGTATCAAACAACGATTTCTTTTCTGTAAAGCTATGTCTTGCAGACTTCCGAATTTTCGGTGGCAAATTGAAACATGTACGTTTGAAATACACTCCTGGAAATGGAAAAAAGAACACATTGACACCGGTGTGTCAGACCCACCATACTTGCTCCGGACACTGCGAGAGGGCTGTACAACCAATGACCACACGCACGGCACAGCGGACACACCAGGACCCGCGGTGTTGGCCGTCGAATGGCGCTAGCTGCGCAGCATTTGTGCACCGCCGCTGTCAGTGTCAGCCAGTTTGCCGTGGCATACGGAGCTCCATCGCAGTCTTTAACACTGGTAGCATGCCGCGACAGCGTGGACGTGAACCGTATGTGCAGTTGACGGACTTTGAGCGAGGGCGTATAGTGGGCATGCGGGAGGCCGGGTGGACGTACCGCCGAATTGCTCAACACGTGGGGCGTGAGGTCTCCACAGTACATCGATGTTGTCGCCAGTGGTCGGCGGAAGGTGCACGTGCCCGTCGACCTGGGACCGGACCGCAGCGACGCACGGATGCACGCCAAGACCGTAGGATCCTACGCAGTGCCGTAGGGGACCGCACCGCCACTTCCCAGCAAATTAGGGACACTGTTGCTCCTGGGGTATCGGCGAGGACCATTCGCAACCGTCTCCATGAAGCTGGGCTACGGTCCCGCACACCGTTAGGCCATCTTCCGCTCACGCCCCAACATCGTGCAGCCCGCCTCCAGTGGTGTCGCGACAGGCGTGAATGGAGGGACGAATGGAGACGTGTCGTCTTCAGCGATGAGAGTCGCTTCTGCCTTGGTGCCAATGATGGTCGTATGCGTGTTTGGCGCCGTGCAGGTGAGCGCCACAATCAGGACTGCATACGACCGAGGCACACAGGGCCAACACCCGGCATCATGGTGTGGGGAGCGATCTCCTACACTGGCCGTACACCACTGGTGATCGTCGAGGGGACACTGAATAGTGCACGGTACATCCAAACCGTCATCGAACCCATCGTTCTACCATTCCTAGACCGGCAAGGGAACTTGCTGTTCCAACAGGACAATGCACGTCCGCATGTATCCCGTGCCACCCAACGTGCTCTAGAAGGTGTAAGTCAACTACCCTGGCCAGCAAGATCTCCGGATCTGTCCCCCATTGAGCATGTTTGGGACTGGATGAAGCGTCGTCTCACGCGGTCTGCACGTCCAGCACGAACGCTGGTCCAACTGAGGCGCCAGGTGGAAATGGCATGGCAAGCCGTTCCACAGGACTACATCCAGCATCTCTACGATCGTCTCCATGGGAGAATAGCAGCCTGCATTGCTGCGAAAGGTGGATATACACTGTACTAGTGCCGACATTGTGCATGCTCTGTTGCCTGTGTCTATGTGCCTGTGGTTCTGTCAGTGTGATCATGTGATGTATCTGACCCCAGGAATGTGTCAATAAAGTTTCCCCTTCCTGGGACAATGAATTCACGGTGTTCTTATTTCAATTTCCAGGAGTGTATGATTTAAATTACCTAACTGACAGTAGTCTGAAATACGACTGTCAGAATGGGAGTGGCATGTGAACATGTATTTTAGATCGTCGCTTATGCGCTTTGCTCTGTACTGAATTTTTCGGACTGCAAGAATGTAAAACCGGCCAGAGTGGCCGAGCGGTTCTAGGCGCTACAGTCTGGAACCACGCGACCGCTCCGGTCGCAGGTTCGAATCTTGCCTCGGGCATGGATGTGTGTGATGTCCTTAGGTTAGTTAGGTTTAAGTAGTTTTAAGTTCTAGGAGACTGATGACCTCAGCAGTTAAGTCCCATAGTGCTCAGAACCATTTGAACCAAGAATGTAAAATTAATTTAGCTGCAGGAATGTAAGGTGTTAATAACTTCAAACCAAACCAAAACTGCATGAATTTACGTAACACAAAAATTGAATCTGATTTGAAGTTGGCTCTGGTAATGAAACAAAACCTCATCAATTCGAAAACAATGGTACCTGTGCGTAATGAATATCGCTTGAGCCTTGTCCCGCAGTTACGCAGGGTCAGCCATCGTTAATCAGATTTGGCACTTTAATGGTTAAGGGGTGGCTGGATGCCCTTCCTGCCGCCACCCCGTACCCCCCGGGATGGAATTAGTGTACCCCAACTGTCGGTGTCGAGTGTAATCCGTGGAATAGTGCGAATGTGTGCAGATGTCTGCGAGCCGTGTAACTGAGGCGGAACATGGGGACCAGCCCGGTATTCACCTAGCGGGATGTGGAAAACCGCCTAGAAACCACATCCAGGCTGGCCGGCACAGCGGCACTCGTCGTTAATCCGCCGGGCGTATTCGATCCGGGGCCGGCGCAGCTACCCGAGTCCAGGAAGCAGCGCGTTAGCGCTCTCGGCTACCCTGGCGGGTACCTGTGCTTAATGAATGCTATCCCTAAAATAATAAAATTTCTTTCTTTTATCTGGCCAATGATAACGCTTTTCGCACTGTTCTCTGTTAGTACTTTTAAGTGTATAGTTACCAAATAGCTATTGTGAAGGCTGTTGCTTAGCATACATTTTAATTAAATCGAATATGACTGACACAATAACTTCTTGAGAAAAACAATTAATCAAAAATGACATGGATCTGGGAACTAGTATTGGCTTGCGGTAAGTAACAATATGGCACTAACTTTAAACATGTATTTTGACTCTTTGAAAATGAATGCTCACAATTAACGCACTCAATAAACTGATTAAACATTAACAATTAGCTTTACAAAATCATTGGATGTGAGTGCTATACATTGCTTCAATCATCACTTATGAATACGCGCATTGGATTAGTAACCAAAAAACTTTCTTTACCTTAATTATTTCCAACTTCTGTTGAGATTCCTTTTACAGTTATCAAACACCATAGTACCTTCCAAATAAAAAAAAACATTACTTCCCGTAGCGAGAAGTATATATGCAGCACACATCAGGAAAACGTCGTTACACTTGAAAGTCCTCCATACATCTCTCGATCTCAAACACATTACCCGCAACACCTTCAATAAGCGATCACTGTTGAGTCGCGACACTACTACAAAATCGATATACATTTGACCATCTCTGGTTCAATAAAATATTTTTGTACAAAACTTGAATTAATTTACCCTGTGTATACACCTTTCAAAGTTAACAAGGAAAGGTGAATATTTCTCGTCCTGCCAAGAGATGACGGTAGTGACAATAAGATTTTGATTTATTTATGTTGGTAATGTAATGTCACAATATTCTATGATTTGGACAGAGTAGAGTAATTAAAAGAAGGCTTATGAAAAGTCTGTTCCTTCACGTTGAGCAGTTGAGAAATGGTACGAGAAGGAAGTTCCTTAATTTCAATCATAGATTTAAATACCAAATAGTACACTATACTACGTTTTGTATAATTACTTTGTAACCGTATTTTATAACTATTCACTTACTGAATGAATGAAATTTTCACTCTACAGCTGAGTGTGCGCTGATATGAAACTTCCTGGCAGATTAAAACTGTGTGCCGGACCGAGACTCGAAAGACAAAGGTCCCGAGTTCGAGTCTCGGTCTGACACACAGTTTTAATCTTCCAGGACGTTTTATTCACTTACTGTCAAACATGCGACATGACACTGCAGGTTTTTGTAAGCACTGTCATCTGTTCTCTTGTCATTGTGCATAATTGAATTGTTAATCTTTCTTTGTTTTTTCAGTTTTTCTTAATACATGTATAGTGGTTTTTTACACTTTAATATCAATCCTGTACTTAAGTAATCAATGCCGCTTTTTTTCTAATTACTCTAATCCAGCGAATGTTTTTGATGGAAAGCAGGACACGTCAGCTGCCGAGGTTATTTCGTTATAATGATAATCGAAATTAGGACATGTTGGCGTCCGTCAATTTCTTTCAAATTTTTAAAGCTTGTACATATCTTATTTTTAGTAGTGCTAAGTCCATTCACTTCTCCTTCTCTGTCTATTCACTTCTCCTTAAGACATCTGTCGAGCATCTGTATCAGTGGGTGGTCGACTGCAGAATGTCTTTTCAGGAGGAATATGTCTGTCACTAATTCCCATCGCAAGGCGTTGCGTATTTCTGCAACTTCTGATGACAGTGCATTTTGTTGGCGTGAAACACTCAGCTGCTAGGGATGTTCAGATAGAGCTAAATAGGATTTGCTTCTAGTTTTCAAATTTATTTCCTCTTGCCTGTACAGAACAGCATGATACCATATCGATTTTAGATCTTTTTAGTCTCCTGTATGTTACCAGCAGAATATTGCGATCCGCTCTCCATCATACACGACCGCCGAGTGCAACACTTTGAAACAAGGCTGGGACTTTTCTACGAAATATGCAGACATGAGAGACGTGAGTCCATCGTCATTTCTAGACATTTAATTTGACTCTTCGCTGGGGAAAGTTCATCTTTTAATCTCATATATCTCAGTTCCTGTGGAATCCTTCGCCTGCCAAAACTAACAATTGACGTCTTGAGAACTAAAAGCTGCAAGTCTTTGGATGATAACGGAATTTCTAACTGAAACGTTACTGAACTCATTACTCTCTTCGTTTCTTCATGGGTGGTAGCAGAAGCACATATACATATATCATCAGCATACAGAAGTACTTGAATAAGTATTGATAGCTTTGTATCCTTGTCTGCTGTATAAACATTAAACAGTATTGTGCTTAATATCGATTCCTGTGGAAGGCTAACAGTGGCATAGACTGGACTTACAGTTTTATTTTTTAGGCGTAAGAGGACAGCCCTTCGAATAAAAAATTTTCTTATATCATAAACGAAGTCGTAGGCCAGTCCAGTATCTGTCATTCTTTGCCATAATAAGGGCATCATAACACTGTCGTAAGCCGCTTCAATATCAACAAACATGGATATAAAACATTGTCTTTCCTCACAAGCCCTTCGCATTTCTAAAGTGATTGTGTCAAATTATCTGATGCAGAACGATGCTTACGAAAACTATTTTCATAGTCTGGCAGTATATTGTTAGTTTCTAGCTACTACTCAGGACAAAATTTAATTATTTGTTCCAAGATTTTCGCAATGCACAACCAGAGTGCTATGGGTCCGGATTTCAGGATTGGTACAATTATCTGTATAGTTTCAGTCTTCAGGAAATGATTCGCATAAACATATTTGATTGTAAATTTCTAGCAGTCATCCTGTTGTGGGTTCAGATAATTACCGTAGCATTGCACAACAAATATTGCTCACTCCTAGCGCTGAATTCGCTGTGGCGGTTAAGGCAATTGGCAGTTCTTCTTTTGTTAACGACGAGCATAGGAAATGACGTGATACATCTACTAGAATACTAACAGGTTCTGACACTACTTTGAAACGCGCTGCTTTATGTGTGTATGCAAGTGATTCATTCATCCTTTTTAAAGCGATAGTTCCTTGGTTCCTATACCGAAGAGCATTAATACGTCTGTGGCACTAACATCTTTATGTACGTTATAGCCGGCCGCTGGTGGCCGAGCGGTTCTGGCGCTACAGTCTGGAACCGCGCGACCGCTAGGGTCGCAGGTTCGAATCCTGCCTCGGGCATGGATGTGTGTGTTGTCCTTAGGTTAGTTAGGTTTAAGTAATTCTAAGTTCTAGGGGACTTAAGACCTCAGCAGTTGAGTCCCATAGTGCTCAGAGCCATTTGAACCATCTTTTTTTGTACGTTATATACAAAATGCTGTATTACTCTCTTTCTTCTAATTCTTAAAAACACGCTTCACTTTGGATTCTATTTTCTTTAACTGCAGATACTTATCGAGTGACTGGTTTGGACAATTTTCTCTCAAGGGGGTTTTTTTTTTCGTTTCGAGAGCTGATTTGTTTGTTAGTTTGATATATACTTTATGGTCATTCTCTGTGTTGTGGAGTATTCTCAGGTCAAATATCAAGTGTCCTGTATTATTTTCATTGCATTTCTTTAATTCTCCAATTCCCATTTATCTCTGCTTCATCGTCTGACGTGGCAGTTAGTCCTAGCTTGATTTCAATTGCTAGGTGATCTCATTTCAGTGTGTCACTGTGAACCTTCCATTGGTCTAAAGCAGCCAGTTCTGGAGAGCATATGGTTAGGCCTACCACTGCCTGTCGTCTTTACGGATGAGATACTATGGTAGGTTCTCCGTCATTAAGTACCAGCAACCAGTAGTTTTCAGTTATCTCTTCCAGAAATCTCCTGTCGCCATCTGTAACGGCACATCGCCAAAAAACATTATTCACATCATATATGGCGGGTGCGTCTAGGTAAAAATATTTCTCCACGTTCAATCCTATATTCTGGTTCTGGGCTAGTCAGTAACCGGAGATAGGGAGAATCTGTCCGTATGTCAATGAGATCTAACTATACAACCTGCAGCTCTTCACCAGACGTTAGTTGTACAGGCAATATTGCTCTGGATAAGAACTGCTGATCCTCCTCCCCTGCCGTCAATCCTGTGTTTTCTTATACTGTCACACCATGTGTAGGATACACTGTACCTGAAACTGAAACCATGTTTCCGAAAGGTCTGCAACATTTACTTCACATCGGCGTAAGTGTAGCAGCAAATTTTATTTATTGGATATTGCTGATTGGGCGTTCCACTATAAAATTTTAAGCATTATATTTGTTTTGTGAGGCATTCGACGCTTTTCCTGGTTTCTTGCGGCTGTGTATTTTCATTTGCCGGTGATTTTATTTGCTCCATTATAGACCATCCACTGACCTGTCGTCGTTTATAGTTTGGATCTTACCGTGCGAGATGGAGGTATGTACAAGTTTGAAGTTATTAGCTTGAAACGTACTCATCCGTTCGTTTCATGTAACTTGATTTAATTTGTATTTGCGCGTCGTGTTGTTTTTTTCTTTTTTTTTCACCTTATCTAGTCTGACAAGCTAAATTTTAAGCTGGAAAGGCTGCTCTAAACCTCTGGAAAGAAGGTGGACTATCTTATTTCGTTTATTGTTGTCAATGCTACTTTAATTTTCCTTATCCTCTGTTCGATGAGTGATTGCCGTTGGATGACTGTGTGAGTGTTTGAAAATTAACTAAGCCTGAGACAGAGAACAGAACAGGCCATGGCAGACAGGGGTGAGAGAACTAGTTGAGAGTTTTAAACTCAACAAATCCCCCCCCCCCCCCAACCAATTTTTTAAACAGAGGAACCGTTTTCTAGTCAACGTCGTTTTACACATGACAGAGAAGGTAACAGGCCACGGGAAGGAGAAAAACTGCAAAAATGAATCTCTACTCTCCATGTTTTGAACAGAGGAACCGTTATATGGATAGAGGGATTGTAGACGCGACAGGGAGGGTGACAGCCTCGGACAAGTACGCCAAATTTAGGTCGGAAGCAACAGATTTTGGTTGGCCATTTCAAACTCAACGGATCTCTCCGCTACTGTTAGGGGCAGAAGGGTCGTTTCGCTAGTTGATTTTTTTTTTTTTTTTTTTTTTTTTTTGAGACACCAACTGTATAAGTAAGGAGATATGCACAACAGAGCATTTCTGCCTGTCTTAAGAGAAATGTATCAGAATGCGTTAGTTTTGGTATTTATCGTTTTTGGTTACGTTTACTTTAGCTCAGTTTTGGTGGGGAATCGTTTTGTGTTGTTATTCCATTTTACAGTGATTTTTTGTCATTTAAAAAGAGTTTCGTAGTCTTTCATTTCCACGATAAGCAGAGCTACTTCCGCACTGTTTTATAGAACTGAACAGTAATTAACAAAGAGGCATGATTCCTACGTGTATCTGAGGTGAACGTGAGAGAGTGATGTTTTTTCTTGATCACAAACGATTACCTCAGTTCCTACCAAATGAGTGCATTTTTTGACGTTTTAACAAAATCTTAAAGCATTGCGTGTCGGAGGAAACTTGTTGTTGTTGTAAATATTTTGACTGCGATTATAAACGCATGTTGAATCATTTGACCTTGTTGTAAGAAAGAAAATTGTCATTGTAAATTATGGAAGCATTTCAACGTTTATCCAAAAGAGTACCGAGCATTACCAAGGCGTTCGGCACACCACACTTCCAGTGTTTCATTACGTCCTGAAGCTATGCTGCACCCAGTCACTTTCCAACACCTGTCTGCTTATAAATAATAATTCCGTTGCGCGCAATTATATTACTGTTTTATTGAGCCGTGATTTAGTTGTTTGTGTCTAATCACTGAAGTTACAGGCAAGGAAACTGGCAGGAGGAGGTAAAGCAAAGGCAGAGAGTTGGTATCGAGTAAACAGCAGTGTTTCATTCAGCAACGTCCTACCTGGATAGCACTAATAACTTGAAGGTTAACTTTCATTTCAGAGCCTTCTGTCAAGATAACAGACGTAACGTTTAGCTTTAAGGCTGTATTGTCCGCTGAGAAGGTACGCTAGCTAAGCGGTGTGCACTCCGGTTACTAGTGTTATCCCGTGGCGGAGTGCCTATGTTTATTTTACTGTTGTGCCGTGGACGAAATGTGTCGCTCCCGATCGTGGTTGTTGGCTTCGTTCACTTCCTGGTGCACGTCGCGCGCTTTCTTCAGTGGACGATACAGAATTTTTATTTACTTTCTGCAGAATGCTGGAAAGATTGGGACAGAAACCCCATACTTTAGTTTGCTAAACAATATCTGTGATTGCGATCTTTAGTTCTAATAAATAAAGTTATTGTACATGAACAACGGTATATGGATACTTTTTTCCATGGCTGTGTATGTTTATCATTTATAGTCGTCAGGATAAACTGGCTGACTTTCCAGTAAACCTTTAACTAGTGTTCTCTCGAGAAATGCTAGCACGCAGGGTTTTCTTTTAAATTTTCTCTTTTCGATTTTCTGATTCAGTAAGAGAAGCAAAAGAGAGGCATCGTGAACTGAAACACAAGGTCGCTGCAGCAGCGGCAGATCAAAGCACCGCAGAGGGACGACAAAGGAGCCGCCTCTTTCTGTCGCAGAGCCGCGCAACGCAGTGTAAAGGCTCGGTGCGCTGCAGAGACGCGTTCCTCAGCGGCCTCGTGCGAAGCCGCCCCATAAAGCCGTCCTCTCACGGGAAGTGAAAACGCACGTAGGCAAGGGGCCGGTGACGTCACAGCGTGGAATTCCACGTTCCACTACACCGCTAAGCGTGAAATGAAAGACTGGCACGTCAGATTTTTGCGTCGTAGGGAGGACATGGCCAGTGAGATGCGACATCGTCTCACGTCATAAGTAGAAAAGATGATGCCGCCATCCAGTATGGCGTTAAACATCGTATTTGGTAGGTTTTCTTTCTATCGCGTACGTGGTACGGATATAGCCTGTTTCGAAGCATCAGCACTTAAGTTATAACACTAAAAACATGAACTACATGAAGCCATTGCTTAAGACGTGTAGTTTCCTGTCATTTTACTATAACAAATCGTAGCTAAAGCGAAGCGTTTTCAAGAGATGGAAGGCATACTGATCATGCAGAACATTATGACTACGTACCTAATAGCCTGTACCTTTGGCACACATAACAGCGCCCACGCGTCATAGCATGGAAGCAATGACGCCTGGATAGGTCGCTGGAGGGAGTTAGCACCACATCTGCACACACAAGTTGTCCAATTCCCGTAATTGCGGGAAGGGGCAGCGATGAGCTCTGACACCATGTGCAATCACATCTCAGATGTGTTCGATCGGTTCAGATCTGGTGAGTTGTGGGGCCAGCACATCAACTGGAACTGACCACTGTATTCCTCGAACCACTCAAATCACTTTCCTGGAGTTGTAAGGTGGCGCATTATCTTGCTGAAAAATGCTACGTCATGAAGGGTCTCTAAACAGTGTACGGTACTCCTCGGCCGTCATGGTGCCTTGTAAGAGCTACACTGCACCCATGGATGCCCACGTGAATGTTCCCTAGAGCACAATGAGGCCGCAGCCAGCTTTCTCCTTCTCCCAGTACAGGTGTCAAGAAGTTGTACCCCTGGAAGACGATTCGCGCCCTCCCATCGGCTTTATGAAGAAGGTATCGAGATTCATCAGACCATACAACGCTCAGCCACTGCGCCAACATCCTGTACTAGCGGTCCAGTGCCCGTTTCAGTCGTAGTTGTCAATGTCATGGTGTTAACTTTGGCACAAGCATGGGTCGTCGGCTGCGCAGGTCCATCGTTAGAAGTGTTCGGCGCACTTTGTGTTCAGACAACTTGTACTCTGCCCAGCATTAAAGTCTGACGTTAGTTTCGCCACCTGTCCTGTTTTACCAGTCTGTCCAGCCTACGAAGTCCGACATCTGTAATGAGGAGTGTCCGCCCAGCCCCACGACGTGTGGACGTGGTTTCACCTTGGTTTCCCCACGTGTTGAAGACACTCAGCACTCGTAGAACACCATACAAGTCGTACAGCTTCCGAAATGCTCGTGCCGAGCCTCAGGGCCATCATAATCTGCCCTCGGTCAAACTCAAGTAGATCGCGCGACCTACTCATTCTACACATGGACAGAACGTTCACTGGTACTACATTCACGTTCGTGTGCCTGAGTAGCAGTCTTTCCTCGCTAGGTACCGAGCGAGGTGGCGCAGTGGTTAGCACACTGGACTCGCATTCGGGAGGACGACGGTTCAATCCCGTCTCCGGCCATCCTGATTTAGGTTTTTCGTGATTTCCCTAAATCGCTTCAGGCAAATGCCGGGATGGTTCCTTTGAAAGGGCACGGCCGATTTACTTCCCCACCCTTCCCTCACCCGAGCTTGCGCTCCGTCTCTAATGACCTCGTTGTCAATGGGACGTTAAACGCTAATCTACTACTACTCCTCGCTAGGTGACGCTGCTGTCACCTGGAACCTGGACACGTTTATATCGATAGTAGGCAGGTGGCCATAATATTCTGCCAGATCAGTGTACACCGTTTCATTGCTACCGCACAATGACGATCTATCAAAAGTGCGTCTTTTTTAGTATAGTGTGCATATTAAATATCAAATAACGGTATTTGTAGATGGCGTCTGCAGGCAATGACTATCGTATATGTAGGCATGGCAGCTGTGTTGAAACTGTAGCGCAGGTAATAGCGTCATGAGCTGGGAACTCGACAGAAATTTCACCTCCACCTCCTTTCAACAAAACTTTTTTCACCATTTTCTTTCGAAAAGATATTGGGTATTTCTTATTCAGTTAATTGAAGTATTATAACAATAGTCGATATTATTTATTATAAATAAAGTATCTGCTGTGATTCTTGTTGCACAGGTCAACGACTAGAATATTTCTCCATTGGCCAGAAATGTTAACGTGACTGCCAGTCTTTGCCATAAAATAAACACAAGTTACATACTGGAAGTTATTGCTGTTATGAAACTTTCTGTACATGCTGGTAAATACCGGTGAGCAACTTCGAAAAAAATCTCTTCTTCCTTTCGAATGAAATAACATACGAATGTCGATCCTGAAAGCTATGTGATGAAGTACATTACTTCGGTGTCTTCATAGTCGATGCACCATCGAGAATATGGATACTAGCGCATGCGCTAACTGACATTACACAACACATTAAATAGAAGGTGTTCAAAAACTCTCTCCGCAGTGCCGTATGATTGTTAGCCGCGCGTGCCGTATGATTGTTCGCCTGCCTAGTATTTTCAACGAAACAATAAATGCACAACGATACTACAGTGATATTCTGTACCCATTCATAGGAGAACTTGTGTTAAGTGAAATACTGAACGGTTATTTTCAACAAGATGGTGCAACCGCGCATACAGCTCGCGTTTCAATGTCACTGCTTCCTGATGTTTTTGGTGATCGCATAATTTCACATGGATTTTGGCCTCCACGATCGCCTGAGCTAATACCACCTAACTTTTTCTTCTGGGGTGCAACGAAAGCAAGCGTTTATAAAAACCGTCCAAAATCCAGCGATGAATTGAAAACTGCAATATCCACTTTCACTGCTTCTGTTGCAGAATAAATGTTACAGCTTGTGTTTGGAAACATGATTAGACGAATTGAATTGTGTATTCAACAACAGAGGGGACACTTTCAACTTTTAATGTGAAAATTTGTAAGTAAAAATGAATATTCAATAAATTAATTACTTGTATTTCACTGAGTTTTATTTCGGTATATTCACTGCGGCACACGGAACGCGCGGCTAACAATCATACGGCACTGCGGAGAGGCTTTTTGAACACCCCGTATATTGAATTTAAAAGCGAAAATGGGATGAAAATGCAACTTTTACCAGTGTGTATCTCAGATCGTTACACAGTATTATGTAATGTGCCTCTTCCAGGAAATCGCTGTTCAAGCCATCGAAGAGTCCAGAATCCAAGCTACACTGTAGTTTGGTGTTTTTGTTAACCTCTAAGTCCTCTGAGGTTGGAGGAAGGTAAGGGAATGCTACCACGAATAGGATCAAACCTAGTAAAGCGCTGTGGTGTAAAGTCCAATCTTCAATCCTGGGACAGCTTTAGTTACTGCTACAGGATGCACCAGCGTGTAACGCTTAGAATGTGTAAACCTCTGTAGGCCACAAGTCGATAAAATTCGCTATGTCTGTTAGTGAGAGGGTAGGCTACGTTTCGGATTGGTGTTTGTACTTTAGGTGACAACAGACAGTGTGTAGACATCCTCAGAATTGTGGCAACGCCGGCCGCTGTGGCCGAGCGGTTGTAGGCGCTTCAGCCCGGAACCGCGCTGCTGCTACGGTCGCAGGTTCGAATCCTGCTTCGGGCATGGATGTGTGTGATGTACTTAGGTTAGTTAGGTTTAAGTAGTTCTAAGTCTAGGGGACTGATGACCTCAGATGTTAAGTCCCATAGTGCTTAGAGCCATTTGAACCATTTGAATTGTGGGAACAAGAGCGATTTCTCAACAGGGTGATTGTAATGTTCGGAACATTTTATGACTTTGCATCTGAAAATCTCTACAATGGTTATACGAGGTGCATTCAAGTTCTAAGGCCTTCGATTTTTTTTATCCGGACTGGAAAGAGATAGAAACATGCGCATTGTTTTAAAATGAGGCCGCGTTCATTGTCAATACGTCCCAGAGATGGCAGCAAAGTACGGCAGATGGAATTTTACCGCCAGCGGCGAGAATGAGAACTGTTTTAAATACTTAAAATGGCGACGTTTTACTTACTTGAACAGCGTGCAATCATTCGTTTTCTGAATTTGCGTGGTGTGAAACCAATTGAAATTCATCGACAGTTGAAGGAGACATGTGGTGATGGAGTTGTGGATGTGTCGAAAGTGCGTTCGTGGGTGCGACAGTTTAATGAAGGCAGAACATCGTGTGTCAACAAACCGAAACAACCTCGGGCTCGCACAAGCCGGTCTGACGACATGATCGAGAAAGTGGAGAGAAATGTTTTGGGGGATCGCCGAATGACTGTTGAACAGATCGCCTCCAGAGTTGGCATTTCTGTGGGTTCTGTGCACACAATCCTGCATGACGACCTGAAAATGCGAAAAGTGTAATCCAGGTGGGTGCCACGAATGCTGACGGACGACCACATGGCTGCCCGTGTGGCATGTTGCCAAGCAATGTTGACGCGCAACGACAGCATGAATAGGACTTTCTTTTCGTCGGTTGTGACAATGGATGAGACGTGGATGCCATTTTTCAATCCAGAAACAAAGCGCCAGTCAGCTCAATGGAAGCACACAGATTCACCGCCACCAAAAAAATTTCGGGTAACCGCCAGTGCTGAAAAAATGATGGTGTCCATGTTCTGGGACAGCGAGGGCGTAATCCTTACCCATTGCGTTGGACTCGCATTCGGGAGGACGACGGTTCAATCCCGTCTCCGGCCATCCTGATTTAGGTTTTCCGTGATTTCCCTAAATCGTTTCAGGCAAATGCCGGGATGGTTCCTTTGAAAGGGCACGGCTGATTTCCTTCCCAATCCTTCCCTAAAACCGAGCTTGCGCTCCGTCTCTAATGACCTCGTTGTCGACGGGACGTTAAACACTAACCACCACCACCACCACCAAAGGGCACTACGGTAACAGGTGCATCCTACGAAAATGTTTTGAAGAACAAATTCCTTCCTGCACTGCAACAAAAACGTCCAGGAAGGGCTGCGCGTGTGCTGTTTCACCAAGACAACGCATCCACACATCGAGCTAACGTTACGCAACAGTTTCTTCGTGATAACAACTTAGAAGTGATTCCTCATGCTCCCTACTCACCAGACCTGGCTCCTAGTGACTTTTGGCTTTTTCCAACAATGAAAGACACTCTCCGTGGCTGCACATTCACCAGCCGTGCTGCTATTGCCTCAGCGATTTTCCAGTGGTCAAAACAGACTCCTAAAGAAGCCTTCGCCGCTGCCATGGAATCATGGCTTCAGCGTTGTGAAAAATGTGTACGTCTGCAGGGCGATTACGTCGAGAAGTAACGCCAGTTTCATCGATTTCGGGTGAGTAGTTAATTAGAAAAAAAATCGGAGGCCTTAGAACTTGAATGCACCTCGTAGTTACCTCTAATTATTATACTTTCAATTATTAACAATGTTATCACAGTCCTGTTGATACTCCACCAATGATTTGTTTCACTCGTCTGCTATCCTACGTCATATAACGTCGCAACGTTCTCGTGATCTATTTCTCAAAACAATAACGTTAGTGTCATGTTCTCAAGTCTGGGATCAACATAAGGCCGTCTCGGCAAGCGCGGAAATCGGATATTCAGCATCTTCAACAAGACAAGGACAGGGTCGCGATCCGTCACCCCGCTGTTACAGTTGGAGTCAAGAACTATGGCGGTCGAGTTTAGGCTTGTTCTGTGCACTACGTCACGCGTTTTCCGACAGCCAATGAGTTTTGAGAAATGTTCTGAGATCTCTGATGTGAATGCCATAGTCAATGCGAGGCTTATAAGCGGTCGTAGCGAGATATTTCTTAAACTTTTAGTCCATTTGGTGCGTGTTGTTATGGCTGAAGATGGTGGTGAGCGACAAAATCCACAGAAGCAAGCGAGGGACAGAATTTGCTGGATACACGCTTTCATCAAGCGCAAAGCATGCGTATGCGCGTAACGCAAATGTCGCTTGAAACTGGCAACAATGAAATCCGCGTCTTTGTCCCGACCTGCGCGTACCGCCATCGTTCGTGGGTCAGACCATACTTTACTGCAGATAAAAAAGGGCATATTCTTAACTACAGTATATACCAGAGTCCATGACCAGATTCAGGAATGGTTCTGTTCCGAAACCAATCGGTACCAGTCACATGACAGTGCCCTCAACATTATCGTTGCGTTTTGTCAGTCCTGCACGCCTGCCCCCCCCCCCCCCCCCCATATGTACAGGCCGCTCCACTTTCTTTGAAGTCGGTGTTCTTTGATGTGTGTAGCTCCTGTGCTGCAGAGCGCGAGTCTTCTGCTTCTGTGTGTTGGATTGATGCGTATTAATAACTTGTGGCTTGGTTTCACAAGCGGCTATGCTTTATAGTCCCTTTTTCCAGGAGTAAAAGAGGAGTAACAACGACAGGCGCGTGATGCACTTGATACTTCGTGCTTAAAAAAATAACAAATAATACATTTACACAAAAACAAACACAGACTAATGCCAGAGTAATCTCCATTGTCCCTCTGTTGTTCCTGATCTATATTAACGACACAGGAGACTACCTGAGTAGCCGGCTTAGATTGTTTGCAGATGATGCTGTCATTTACCGTTTTGTAAAGTCATTAGATGACCAAAACGAATTGCAAAATGATTCAGATAAGATATTTGTGTGGTGGGAAAAGTGGCAATTGGCCCTGAACAAAGAAAAGTGTGAAGTTATTCAATGAGTACTAAAGGAAATCCGCTAAATTTCGATTACGCGATAAGTCACACAAATCTGAAGGCTGTAGATTCAACAAAATACTTAGGGATTACAATTACAAATAACCTAAATTGGAACGATCACATAGATAATACTGTGGATAGAGCAAACCAGAGAATGCGATTCATTGGCAGAACACTTAGAAGGTGCAACAGGTCTACTAAAGAGACTGCTTAAACCTCGCTTGTCCACCCTATCCTGGAGTATTGCTGTGCGGTGTGGTATCCGCATCAGGTGGGTCTGACAGATGTCGTCGAAAGAGTTCAAAGAAGGGCAGCTCGTTTTGTTTTATCGCGAAATAGGGGAGATAATGCCACAGACATGATACATAAATGGGAGTGGCAATCATTAAAACAAAGGCCTTTTTTCGTTGCGACGGGATCTCATGAAATTTCAGTCACCAGTTTTCTCCTCCGATTGCGAAAACATTCTCTTGGCACCCATCTACATAGGGAGAAATGATAATCACGATAAAATACGAGAAATCAGGGCTCGCACAGAAAAAATTAAGTGCTCGTTTTTCCCGCGCGCCTTTCGAGACTGGAAAGGTAGAGAGACAGCTTGAAGGTGGTTCATTGAACCCTCTGCCAGGCACTTTATTGTGAATAGCAGAGTAAATACGTAGATGTAGATGTAGATACAGTTTTTATGTTGTTTGACCCATTGAAGACGTGCAGCTTAATTTGCCACTATGAGCAATGTCAAGTGCGTGCAGTTCCCTTTGCTATGTTCGCTCAGAAACTGATTGACTTGGACCCGTATTCAACGGTAGTAGCAGTTCCTGTCGGGTTTAAAGCCGACTGCTATACATAAGGCATGACACTCATCTTCTGACCTTGTCATTTACGATATTTTTACGACAACTGTTCATACACAGAATTATATGGTTGTGAGTGGCACGTCTTTCCTCCTAGAGATATTGTACAGTCTGTGTTGACAGGTCAACAAATCAAGTAACTTCTTTGATGGTGTTGTCACGGGTACGTCCAAGCACGGTATCTCCATTCTGCCGTTATGTTGAGTCTTCTAGTCGAGCCATTTTACTGCTCTGATTACTTACAACCGACGTGCAAACATGCAGCTCTTCACTGCCATGGCATGGCAGGTGGAGAGTCACGTAAGTGCCTGGTACCCCTTCCATACCATCTTCAGCTGTGAAGAGCGATCAGCATGCTCTTTGGAGGCCGTGACTAAAATTTTGTCCGGTGAACTTACACTACTGGCCATTAAAATTGCTACACCACGACGTGCTACAGACGCGAAATTTAACCGACAGGAAGAAGATGCTGTGATATGCAAATGATTAGCTTTTCAGAGCATTCACACAAGGTTGGCGCCGGTGGCTATACCTACAACGTGCTGACATGAGGAAAGTTTCCAACCGATTTCTCATACAAAAAAAAAAAAACAGCAGTTGACCGGCGTTGACTGGTGACACGTTGTTGTGATGCCTCGTGTAAGGAGGAAAAATGCGTACCATTATGTTTCCGACGTTGATAAAGGTCAGATTGTAGCCTATCGCGATTGCGGTTTATCGTACCGCGACATTGTTGCTCGCGTTGGTCGAGATCCAATGACCGTTATCAGAATATGGAATCGGTGGGTTCAGAAGGTTAATACGGAACGCCGTGCTGGATCCCAACGGCCTCGTATCACTAGCAGTCGAGATGACAGGCATCTTATCCGCATGGCTGTAACGGATCGTGCAGCCACGTCTCGATCCCTGAGTCAACAGATGGGGACGTTTGCAAGACAACAACCATCTGCACGAACAGTTCGACGACGTTTGCAGCAGCATGGACTATCGTCTCGAAGACCATGGCTGCGGATACCATTGACGCTGCATCACAGACAGGAGGTCCTGCGATGGTGTACTCAACGACGAACCTGGGTACACGAATGGCAAAACGTCATTTTTTCGGATGAATCCAGGTTCTGTTTACAGCATCATGATGGTCGCATCCGTGTTTGGCGACATCGCGGTGAACTCACATTGGAAGCGTGTATTCGTCATTGCCATACTGGCGTATCACCCGGCGTGATGGTATGGGGTGCCATTGGTTACACGTCTCGGTCACCTCTTGTTCGCATTGACGGCCCTTTGAACAGTGGACGTTACATTTCAGATGTGTTACGACCCGTGTCTCTACCCTTCATTCGATCCGTGCGAAACCCTACATTTCAGCAGGATAATGCACGACCGCATGTTGCTGGTCCTGTGCGGGCGTTTCTGGATACAGAAAATGTTCGACTGCTGCCCTGGCCACCACATTCTCCAGATCTCTCACTAATTGAAAACATCTGGTCAATGGTGGCCGAGCAACTGGCTCGTCACAATACGCCAGTCACTACTCTTGATGAACTGTGGGATCGTGTTGAAGCTGCATGGGCAGCTGTACCTGTACACGCCATCCAAGCTGTTTGACTCAATGCCCAGGCGTATCAAGGCCGTTATTGCGGCCAGTGGTGGTTGTTCTGGGTACTGATTTCTCAGGATCTATGCACCCAAATTGCGTGAAAATGTAATCACATGTCAGTTCTAGTATAATATATTTGTCCAATGAATACCCGTTTATCGTCTGCATTTCTTCTTGGTGTAGCAATTTTAATGGCCAGTAGTGTATTTGTTCACGCTGCAAAAAGCCCTAATATTGTGGAATTCTAAGCGCAATTTTTAGCCTGGCTATAGCTTGAAGTGATATGTGCTGCTGGACTGATGACCCAGCAGTTTGGTCCCTTCCCCCCACTTTAAACAAACCAATCAACCGTCTCTCTCTCTCTCTCTCTCTCTCTCTCTCTCTCTCTCTCTCGCTCTCTGAGATGTACTGATGACCAAAACTGGACGTTTGGAAAGTATGCTTAAACCATATCCTCTTCAGTCCTGAGCTTAGCTTTTATAAATCAAAAGTTTATATTGATGGTTATTGTATTGTTCTGGGATAAAATACGAGGGCGTGTTGAAAAGTAACTCCTCTGAATTTTTATCTGAAAATTCCCAAATCTTGTTAAAAACAAACGTTAAAAATTAAGATTATACATTTAAGTGATGAAGTCTGTTTTGAATACCGATCTTTTACACGTGCATTAGAATTCCGCTACCGGTATTAATTTAAATTTTTCTTCCAATGATGAATGAGATGTCAGTTCAATAAAAATTTCGTGTTTTTTGCTCGAAGCCGTATAACCGGTGTTTCAACCCACAGTTAATTTTGATATTTAATCTCCTTTTCATTTGGAAAATAATGTTAAACCCTCATCAAAGCTTTCACGTCTTCTCAGCCGTATTAATATTTATTGTTTTTTTAATTACTTTCTTGAACGTTACGAAAAAGACACCTACATTTCGGGTGACTCTCGAGTGATCTTCGTAGAACGCTAGCGTTCCGCTGAATACAGTTTGAGAAACGCCGATTTGCGTCAATACGACTGTACAATGGAGTTGGAGGCTCACATTTCAATAATTCACCTTCGGGAACTTAACTTTGATAGTGACGAACCTGTGCAAGCAGCAATGAGATTGTGGCTCCTCTCAACAAACATTCTGCATCAACAAACTGGGAGAAACGTGTTCGTCGTCAGGGTGACTATGTTGGGAAATAAATAAGCAAAAGAATAAAAATTTAGAATGTTAATAAAATTTGTTTTATTTAAGAAGCTTTAAGAATTTTCACATAAAACATTCGTAGGCATCACTTCCCAGCACGTCCTCGTAAGATTAAAATACTAAATTAAAAAAATTCTTGTGACCCATCAAAATTTTATAACTTGTTCAAAATGCTTTATATCGTCGTGTTGAAACGATAACTTACTGATAGTGAAGGGTATATTGGCATATTACGGCATGTTATAGGCTCATTCTACTTAAAATTTACTAAAAACAAACAGAAATTACCTTTATTTTATTCTGACACTGCGATAAACAGCTCTTTCAAACATTCTTCATTCTCCGATGGATGCATATCGGTGTTTTGTCTTTGGCAGCCAAGAATATAATAGTAGCAGGTTGGTCTAGTTTCGACGCATCAGGTAATAACATCGCCACAGTTCGCGTTTCCTCGTTTACCGCTCGCATGTTGAAAATGCACGAATGCTACACTAATCCCGTGCCCCATGTCGGTGCTTATATACCCGCATCGGAGTCGTACTACCGTACATACCCGCTGCAGCAACGGCCTGAAACGGAAACTTTCTGGTCGCCCCTCATGCAATCAGGAAAAATGCAGCTAAGAGAAAAATATATATATATATTTTGCGTGTCGCATAAAGACTGAGGTGGCATGGGTTGATACCCAACTGTTAGTATCGCACGCCATTGATCCTCCGCCTTTTATTGGCCTCCAGGAGAAGTCATTCTAGACTAGCTATCAGCGTAATGCTATCGTCCTTCCGTCACGGCAGCCTCGACGCATGGAATGCTGACAATGTTATCGGTCAGCACAGATAAAACAACCGGTCGCAGCCTGCGTCTGTTGCACGCTGTTGCCTTACTGCTGGCTCGCAGGAGCCTGCGCTTATGGTCACTCATCGTGGGTTCAGATTTGTACAAGGACTAAAACTGCTATCGGGAAATGGCTACGACATGTAGTCCCAATGGGGCACAGTTAAGTGGGAGGGGGGGGGGGGGGGGAAGGGTGCCTTAGGGGTCGTTGCTGGTGCCGCTACTGTTTCTTATTTATATAAATGAATGATATGCGTTCTAGTTTTACAGATGACTCTAAAACATTTTTGCCTTCTGATGACACCAGCTTGGTAGCGAAGGATGTTGTATACAATACTGACAGAATATCAGATGATGCAGTTCAGGGCATATGTTCATGGTCCGTACAAAATAACTTGACGTTAAATCATAGTAAGGCTCATTCTTTACACTTTCTAACACGTAGTTCAACAACAACTGACATTTTGATTACACGGAATCGCTACATGATTAGTGCGACTGAACAGTTCAAATTCCTAGACGTCCAGATAGATCGTAAGCTGTCGTGGAAAGCTAATGTTCAGGATCTTGTTCAAAACCTAAATGCTGCTTTTTTACCATTAGAAAAGTATCTGAAATCAGTGATAGTTTTTCAAGTCTGAACTGAAGAGTTTCCTCATGGCTCATTCCTTCTGCTCTGCCGAGCAACTCCTGGAAAAATTTTAAAAATTAAGCTAATTCCTGTTTTACGTTTTTAATTATGTTTATTTAAACTTACGGTTTGTTGCTGCATAGTATTCATATATGTTTCATTTTGTCTGTTAACAGTTCTGTTATAATTTCCTGTACTGACTCGTTCCATGACCATGGAGACTTTCTCCTCAGTTTGGCCCTATTGAAAATGACATGTAAACATTTTTAAAAAACATTTACTGAGTGACCAAAAGCTATGGAATGGCACTGGTTCTGGTGTTGTTCATCTGCTACTGTTGCTTATGTGATGAATTTTATTCGTACAGCCTTTGTATAAATGGGTTCCTATCGCCCCCCGTTCAAATCGACGGCGATCTGATTCTCAGCTGACCGCGGATCGTCCCGTATGACTCAGAGAAGGCGACGAGACGTCCATTTGTCAAACACTTGTTGTCGTCTTGTACGGCAGTTTACGCTTGTGGGGTCGTTCTCTCACACTCAAGATCCATCTTAGACACTGTTGACGTCGGAAACTGGTGTTTGTCTATAATCTTCTATATCCCATTAGCCTTACGTCTTGCGCCATTTGTCATCCCAACTGCAAAGTCGATTACCTCACGACATTCTGCCATGTTGGGTGCACAGCTGTCTGTAACAGACCGCTCAGATATGATGTCTACAGCCACGCCATACCCCTCGTCTTGCCGCAACATTCGGGCGTCTTAAACGGCAATCTTCAAGTAGGACAACCCTTCCCGTGACTTTTGGACACTTACTTTTAATTGCCTTTTGATGTATAAGATATTATTGTGAAAATCATAAAAACTTCCAGGGATGATGAAGAAGGACAAATGTATCAGTTTTAAAAACGCTAGCCCGGGTTGAAGGTGATAAGCGAAAACGAGCAGATTTCAAAATACCTGTTGGTTTACTATGACACAACAGTCTAAATAGACACATTTTAAAGAAATAGTCGCTCAAAGTGGAGTCGCCCAGCTTCTGTGCAAGTATCACGTCGGCGCACTAAGTTGAGTCTTGCCCATTTTAGAACCACCACTGTTTCTCGAACAGTGGCGCAGGCAGCGGAAATTCTTGTCAAGAGATCCTCACCAGCCTCGATTGGTGTCCCGTGCGCAAGACTTTTCACAAGAACCCAGAAGAAAACAGAGTGTGGACTGGTCAGAGAATGGGATTGCCACATAATGCGACCACCTCTTCCTGTTCACATTTTAGGGGACGTTGGACACTCATCGAGAGTCAGTAGATCGCTTGGAAAGATTTTCGCTGCCTGTGATATCGTACGAGCCACACAAGGATTGCTAGAACGGGTACTACAGAAGTTTGTGTCACAATGTCACGCCTGTATGGAGCCTGGGAGACGCCAATTTGAATAATTTTTGTGAATAAAGCACATTATTTAAGTTGCTCTGGTAAATGCAATTGTCGACAAACTCGACAGATGCAAAGTTAATTTCAGGAGTACCCCAAGGAAGCACGACAGGACCGTTAGTGTGTAAAATGTATAGTCGTAAATGATCTAGTGGATAACGTCAGAAATTCCTTGAGATTGTTCGCAGATGATGTGGGCGCCTATAAGAAGGTATTGACGCCGGGAGACTTTAGCGAATTCCAGGGAAACCTGTGTAGGACCGATGATTAGTGCAGGGACTGCCATATGACCCTGAAAGTAAATAAATGTAACACTTTGCGCACAAATAGGCGTAGAGATCCTCTATTGTACAACTGGTGAGAAATCACCGGAAACAGTATGTTATGTTAACCTGGGACCTATAAACGACGGAGAGGCTCCGTCCCCGCCGCAGCCGCAGTGGTCCCACGACTACCGCAGTCCACTTCACCCCTCCGCCGCCTCACACCGAATCCAGGGTTATTGTGCGGTTCGGCTCTCGGTGGACCCCCCAGACTAATGGTGGTGTACGCGTACGTGGAGAACTTGTTTGCGCAGCAATCGCCGACATGATGTAGCTGAGGCGGAATAAGGGGAACCAGCCCGCATTTGCCGAGGCAGATGGAAAACTGCCTAAAAAGCATCCACAGACTGGCCGGCTCACCGGACCTCGACACAAATCCGCCGGGCGGATTCGTGCCGGGGACCAGGCGCTCTATAGACATTGCCGACACTCCTTCCCGCCCGGAACCGGAAACAGCAACTACCGTAAAACAGCTAGGAGGAACCAGCCGGATGACGTTAAATTGATTAACTATATAAAACTGTAGGAAAATGAGATGCCAGGCTAGAGTCATTGCAAAAAGCTTAAGGAAACGTAATTCATCCTCGAAAGAAGTGGCTCACGAAATACTTGTTGACCGTTTCGATTCTTGAGCATTGTTCGTCAGTCTGTGATCCTTCGCAGGTTGGATTAATAGAAGAAACAGACAAGACCTGACGAAGAGAGGTGCGTTTCGCCAAGGGATCGTTTACACGGAGCAAGAGCATTTTGACATGCTCAACAAACTCAAGTGGCAGACGCTACAAGAGAGGCACTGCGCATCTTATATAGGTTTACTGCCGATATTCTGAGAGAGAGCGTTCCTGAAAGAATCGGGTAACATATTACTTACTTCCTCCCATATACGCCATTCGCGAGTACAAAAGGGAAAGAGGGGGGGGAGGAAGATAACGGTACAAAATGTATCCTTCGTCGCACACTGTAAGGTCGCTTTCGCGCTATAGATGTACATTACAGCCGGGCGTGGTAAGCCGAGCGGACAAAGGCGCTACAGTCATGGACTGTGCGGCTGGTCCCGGCGTAGGTTCGAGTCCTCCCTCGGGCATGGGTGTTTGTGTTTGTCCTTGGAATAATTTAGGTTAAGTAGTGAGTAAGCTTAGGGACTGATGACCATAGCAGTTAAGTCCCATAATATTTCACACGCCCGCATCTCGTGGTCGTGCGGTAGCGTTCTCGCTTCCCACGCTCGGGTTCCCGGGTTCGATTCCCCGCGGGGTCAGGGATTTTCTCTGCCTCGTGATGGCTGGGTGTTGTGTGCTGTCCTTAGGTTAGTTAGGTTTAAGTAGTTCTAAGTTCTAGGGGACTGATGACCATAGAAGTTTAGTCCCATAGTGCTCAGAGCCATTTGAGCCATTTTATTTCACACACATTTGAACATTTATTTTGAACATTACAAAAATGTGTCTACTTGGGCTATTACTAACATCAACAGAGAAACGGTAATTTTTCCCTTTTTTTTATCACTTTGGAGTTAACTATTTCCACATCAGGGTTTCCTATACCTGTGACCAAATAAAGAAATTTTTATTTTATGTATAAAACCCTTAATTCATTTTGAACTACCACCGGTGGCACGCAATACACGTACATTTACGCAATGAACAAGTACTTTGCGCGACGTAAATATTTCTGAAGCCATTGAACTTCAGGCCGTTTCCACTCATTGTAATAATATTCAAATTGAAAAACAATTTTATTTCCTGCTGTATCAGTATGAGAGTAACTGTTGAGTTATTTACAATAACGTTATTTTCAAGTCGAACTATAGTAATTTCCACCGCAAACATTCTTGGACTGAAACGAACGGATTAAGCGGCGTCTCATTTTCCGAAATACTGTGATAAGTAGCTTCAGTGACGTATTAGTACCTCTCTGTTTTGAATAGTAAACTGGTTTCTGTCGCTTATGAAAATTCGTGATGTCGCATCCAATAACAAAAAAACGACGCGACGCATCACGCGGAAATGGAAGTTGTGTAACGGTTACGGTATAAGATACACACAGAAGGCAGCTCCGTACTGCAACTTCTTCTAACACAAAAACCGGTACTTAAACACTAATTACTGAAACAGTGCAATAAGAATAGGTAAACTCTTGATACATATTACTGCAATTCATGAAGAGTAACTGTAATTCTCAGCCGGCCTGAGTGGCCGTGCGGTTCTAGGCGCTACAGTCTGGAACCGCGTGACCGCTACGGTCGCAGGTTCGAATCCTGACTCGGGCATGGATGTGTGTGATGTCCTTAGGTTGGTTAGGTTTAAGTAGTTCTAAGTTCTAGGGGACTGATGACCACAGCAGTTGAGTCCCATAGTGCTCAGAGCCATTTTTTTGTAATTCTCAGTTGTAGGACGCACTTTCGTTTTCCTGCCAGCGCAGTGCTAATGTGTCGAGTGTCATCCAGCACGAAGAAAATATTTCATAGACAAGAGAAAGAGCAGAAGTTATAAGCACAAAGACACCCAGGCTGGCAAGCCCCTGCGATCTTGAGAATTTTGAGAAACTGCAAAAACAAAAAAAAAAAAAAAAGGTGACTGAAGCGGCACTCAAATTGTGTACATACGATGAGAGGCAAGGGTCTCACAAAAGTTTCAACAATTTTTATCTCAAAACTGACTTGCTAATTCAAGATAATATGCGAGTGCTTGTCGAATAAAGCAACATAGCATTCTTCGCATTTTTCATACAGATTCCATCTCTGTCATGAGTCACATCTTGACCAATGGAATTACACAGAAAACGCATCTAGTTTTCTTGCTCTGTTCACATTTGATTTTGTGAAACTAGGACTTTTGAAACTATACAGAGTGAGTCAGGTGGAAAGCTAGATGCATAGGGGTGATAGTAGTGGTGGTACTGAACAAAAAAAATTCCTACGGACATACGCCCTATTCAGAGATAGAACACATTTAATATCACTTTTGTACGTTTCTCTTGAATAACTCGAAAGCGGTATCCTCCAGCAAAACACGTCACAGTACAAAATTAAACTACATTAAATTTCCTGCGAAAAAGGTCCTAATTGTCTGTGCAAAGACAGCGCGAGATTATTGAATATCCCGCGCGACTCCTGTGTGCTGTAGCTTAGGTAGCTTTTGTAGGCCAATTTGAGGTAGATTCCCTACTTGAGGCACACCAAGTGCCCTCTATCAAATTGTTAATCTGAGCTTCCTCTACGCTACTGTGGAACGCTGTGAACTATGACAATGTTATAATAAAACAATAAATAAACAACAATGCACATTAAATGTGCTCTTTCTCGGAAACCATTCGGAATAGGGCATATGTCTATTTGAGGCTTTTTCTTCAGAGTCACTAATATTATCACTACTCAAAGAATATACGTTTACCCCTGACTCGCCCTGTATGTTGCCTGGTGAGGACTTGGTTACAGTTTATATAGGGGAAACAGAATAAAAATATTTTCAGCGGTTCTGAATATGTTTGGCGTTAGGCGATTTAACTGTTCAAATGGCTCTGAGCACTATGGGACTCAACTGCTGTGGTCATTAGTCCCCTACAACTTAGAACTACTTAAACCTAACTAACCTAAGAACATCACACACATCCATGCCCGAGGCAGGATTCGAACCTGCGACCGAAGCAGTCGCACGGTTCCGGACTGCGCGCCTAGAACCGCGAGACCACCGCGGCCGGCTATTTAACTGTATACGAAAGAGTTTGTTGCTGTTGTTATACAAGACAGCAAGTATCTAGCGCAGTTGTTAGATCAATTACTGATGCTACGATGACGGGTTATCAAGATTTAAGTAAGGTTGAACGTGGTGTTACAGTCGGCGCATGAGCGACGGGACACAGGGTAGCGTTGAAGTGGGGATTTTTCCGTACGACCATTTCACGAGTGTTTCTTGAATATCAGGAATCCGGTAAAACATCAAATATCCGGCCGGAAAAAGATCCTACAAGAACGGGAACAACGACGACTGAAGAGAATCGTTCAACGTGACAGAAGTGCAACCCTTCCGCAAGTTGCTGCAGATTTCCATGCTGGGCCATCAACTAGTGCCAACGTACGCATCATTCAAGAAAACATTACCGATATAGGCTTTCGGAGTCTTGATGATTGCACGACACAAAGCTTTACGCCTGACCTGGGTCCGTCAACACCGACAGTGGACTGTTGATGACTGGAAACATGTAGCCAAGTCGGACGAGTCTCGTTTCCACTTGTGTCGAACGCATGGACGTGTACGGGTATGGAGACGACCTCATGAATCCATGGACCCTGTATGTCAGCAGGGGACTATTCAATCTGCTGGTGGCTCTGGAATGGTGTGGGGCGTGTGCAGTTGGAGTGATATTGAACCCCTGATACTTCTAGATACGACTCTGACAGGTGACACATACGTAAGTATCTTGTCTGATCACCTGCATCCATTCATGGCCACTGTGCATACCGACGGACTTGGGGTAATTCCAGCAGGGACAATGCGACACCCCACGCGTCCAGAGTTGCTACAAAGTGACTCCAGAAACACTCTTTTGATTTTAAATACTTCCGCTGGCCACCAAAGTTTTCAGACATGAACATTATTGAACATATCTGGGATACCCTGCATCGTGTTGTTCACAAGAGATCGCCACCTACTCATACTCTTACGGGTTAATGGACGACCCTGGGGGTTTATGGTGTCCGTTCCCTCGAGCACTACTTCAGACAATAGTCGAATGCATGCCAAGTCGTGTTGTGGCACATCCGCGTGTTCACCGGGGCCCTACACGATATTAGGCAGGTGTACCAGTTTCTTTGACTCTTCAGTGTATAAACTGTGCTAGGCAGAGCATTCGTGTTATTATCCGATGCCAATGATTTTATACTCGACTAGTACTGCATGATGCAGTAAACGGTTTTAAGAACACGAAACTAGTAGCTAAATAAAAAGTTTTATCAACACCTCGGTAATCGCTACATTTTTCACTCTCGCTCGTTCGCAGTATGTAGGTTATAAATTCTTTATGTGTACTCTACAGTGTGTGCTACTCCATCCCATAAGCTTTTAAACGTCATTACGACAGATCATTTGTAAAAGCAAATTTTTCTGCTCCATTGATTGACAGTTGTGATTCACCAATGATATGTCTTAGCCTAACTGTTGTTCTTAAGCGTTAGCTTTGCTGATTCAGAGAATAGCCTCTATTCGTGGTTGGCGACATTTTATTATGAACACTTCGTTACCCGTCAACACCAGGGAAAATTCGATGGGTGTGATTCATTTTCTGTTCTCTGAAGGGACTAAAGCTGCGGAGATTATTCGGAGGCTGCAGCTACAGTACGGCGACAGCTGTCTTAATGACCAAAAAATTTACAAATGGGGAATCGCTTTAAAACTGGACATTTATTTGTCTGCGTTGAATGTGTTCTCATTGGCCATCCACTTCGTAAATGGACAGGAGCATCGAGACACGTGAGCAATTGATTCGTGATTATCGTTGTGCCAGAACTGATCATATTGCTTTTGAGCTAAACATACCTCAGCAACTGCAATCGTTTTTGAATCTCCTCAGTATACCAAAGTCAGTGCGCATTGACTACAACGTTAAATGACTGCCAGAATGCCATAAGGGTACGTATTTAAGGTGTTTTTGAGAGGAAGGACAAGACGTCACACAGTAACTGTTTGAGACGTGGGCGCGTCACTACGAACCACAGATAAGCGGCAAGAGCATGGTGTGGAAACATTAATCTTCGCCTACAACAGAAAAGCTTCACTTCTAATTCATTACCTTGTAAAGGTCAGACAGTGAACAGCAACTGCGAGATCTGAAATTAAAAATCTAAACGAAGGTGTGGTTTTGCTTCACGCTAGTGCCTGTGCCATAATGCTGCGAAAGGAATCCAACGCATTCAAGATTTTGGATTTGAGCTGCTGGCGCACCCATTGTGCAGTCCTGACCGAGCTCCAAGTGGTTCTTCACCTTTTTGCTCCGTTGATGGGGCACATGTGTGAATTCAAGTTTTCGTCAGATGACGAGATTGTGGAGACGGTACAAGTGTGGGTTTGTACACTGCAGAAAAGTCTCTTGCAAGACGGAATTAGGAATCTTGTCAAGAGATGTGTCGAATGTATTGACGTCGAGAAATGTTATGTAGAGGACTAATATTATTGCAATGCTGTTTTCGCGATTAAATTTTTATTTTTTAAAAAATAATTTTACTTTTTGTCAGTTCACTCATGTTGAGTGGTAAGGGGCGATCTGTACTAATATCCTGAGAGAAGGTGAACTTCTTTGCCAAGATCGCTTCCAAACAACTTCTACCGTCGATTACCGGTTTCGATAAGCGTGGCTACCATTTTCAGATCTGTGAATGCATTCATACAATGTGAAATTATACAGAGATAAAATTAAGTATAATAGCATGTGCATTGTGATAGCAAAATGGTGTTACAACATACTTCGCTAAAAGTTCATTAATATCTCCCTTATCAACTGTACAAGTACTCTTTCTAAAACGTTGCCAGGTACGTGACGGTCAAGATGAACGCCGCATCGTCAAGTCAAGGTTAAAACGACAGTATACAGAGTAATTTGCCAAATGCTCGTGTCCCATATTACACATCACTGTGTACTTCTATGCAGCCAGGGCACTGCCGGACTGGCAGATGGTGGCCGGTACTGGCCGGAAAATTGACAGTTGGCACCGACAGATGTCGCTAGTGTATTCATGTACTTGTTCCTTGAAATTACAATGGTTGCCCAGAAAGTAATGCACTGCATTTTTTCTTCAAGAATTCTTTACTGAACTTAATGAGAGTTACACACACAAAAGAATGGTGTTTTATCTACACACCCTATGTTTCCACGTAATCTCCATCGCGTTCAATGGCATTCCTCCAGTGCGAAACAAGGGCGTGCATGCCCTCTCGGTACCAGTCCTTATCCTGGTGGCGGAGCCACACTTCCTTTGCTGATTGACGGATACAACGCTAACTGCCGAGCCGTAATGCGTCTTTCCTCTTGAATGGCATCAACTCGCTGCAACATGTCAGGTGTCATAGCCGTGGATGGTCTCCCCGGTCGCAGCAAATCGTGCAGCTCCGCCGAACCGCCTTCTAGTGACCTCACCCTCTGTGCCCAGACTAACTGCTCCATAGACTTTGTGCAAGCGTTTGTGAATATTCCCTACAGTTTCTTTCTCTGAAGTGAGAAATTCAATGACTGCACGTTGCTTGTAACTTGCGTCACCTTCAGACGCCGTTTTGAAAGTGGCCTGCAGCTACGCTATCTGTCGGAAGTGACGGAAACTTGGAGCGCTCACTCAGGCGACTTCAAATGACACACACTTAACGTTTCGCATTCGTAACACTGTTTTCAGCTGAGAAAAAAATGCGGTGTATTACTTTCTAGGCAACCCTCGTATTTACATATTTTAACAGCAGCACGATTCTGTTATGTGTCGATAAAAGATTCATAGACATCTGTTTTTAAAATATTGTAAAATAGTTATTAAAACAGAAGCAAAAATTTTTTCTTAATACGGTCACTTGTGCAAGTTTGCCTATGTAGAAGCTGCTTTACAACTTGGTGTAATTTCCACAAACTGATATAAACTGCTGCATGACGATATTTTGTCAATTATAAAAATTTCCAGACGTAACTGTAAACTTATCAAAATTACAAAAATAGGCAGAAGCAACGTGACAAGGTGTGTTTCAACTGTATCGTTTAGATATAGCAACTTACGCATCAGACAACAACCTAAGTAATTACTGCTTATGCAACTAATGAAGTAATTACAATCGTAGGGGATAACACGCTTAATTCATGTATTCAGAACATTCAGACAATGTGACTGCTCAAATGACAGGGGCCACCCACCTTGTATCTTTACGTCGGCCTATTTTTATAATTTTAATAAATTTACAATTACGTCTGCAGATTTTTATAAATTACAAAATATCGTCATGAGGCAGTTTATTGAATACTTTATGTTGCAGTAAATGCTCATCTCTGACCGCTAATCGTCCATCCACATACAATTCTTCTCTAAACGATTTTGAGAACTCCATAGTCAAATTTAGCAGCATTAGATTTCGAGGAGGAGGGGCTGCATTTGAGAGCCAGTACTGGATCAGCTGGACGACACATGTAGGAAGAATTAGGCAAGGGACTTGTTGGAAGAATAATCAAAGCATACATACATAAGAGCGATGAGGAAACCCCGTGCAAGAAACGTCAATTACGGATTTTCTTTGGGTTTCAAACCCACACGTGGAGTACCATCTTGAGAAGAGATAATTATGCTTACAGTAAAAGCTAACACTGCCATCACGCTTGTTTTACCACACATTGCCAACCGACCGCTTGAAACAGCATCCACGTATGGGCCTGTAGCTGATGCATCGCTTTCCTGGCCTTTAATCTCGCCTGTCTTATTGATGACCCGATACTTCTGATTTTCGTAGCTTAATTGTGTTTACACAGCACAGCGCATCCCACTATGGAAAAGCTGGAAATAAACACGTGAATCGAATGTGACATCTCTGTGTACTTAGACCCGCCAACCACACAGCTTCGAAGGTAGAAGGACACGGTAATCTCACTCAGTACCTTTCTCTTCATCCACGAATATACATTTCCTCGTAAAATGACGACTTTCAGAGAAATTGTGAGATGAAACACTTCGTTGTGGTGTATACACTGAAGCGCCAAATAAACTGGTACAGGCACGCGTATTAAAATACAGAGGTAGGTAAACGCAGAATACGGCGCTGCGGTCGGCAACGCCTATATAATATAAAAGTGCCTGGCACAGTTGTTAGATTCGTTACTGCTGCTACAATGGTAGGTTCTTAAGATTTAAGTGAATTTGAATGTGGTGTTATAGTAGGCGTACGTGCGATGGGACACAGCGTCTCCGAGGTATCGATGAAGTGGGGATTTTCCCATACGATCATTTCACGAGTGTACCGAGAATATTAGGAATCGGGTAAAACATCAAATCTCCGACATCGCTGCGTCCGGAAAAAGATTCTGCAAGAACGGAACCAACGACGACTGAAGAGAATCGTTCAACGTGACAGAAGTGCACCCTTCCGCAAATTGCTGCAGATTTCAATGCTGGGCCACCAACAAGTATCAGCGTGCGAACCAATCAACGAAACATCATCAATATGGGCTTTCGGAGCCGAAGGCACACTCGTGTACCCTTGACGACTGCACGACACAAAGCTTAACTCCTCGCCTGGGCTCGTCAGTACCGACATTGGACTGTTGATGACTGCAAAAATGTTGCCTGCTCGGACGAGTCTCGTTTCATACTGTACGGGTATGGAGACAACTTCATGAATCCATGGACGCTGCATGTCAGCAGGGGACTGTTCAAGCTGGTGGAGGCTCTGTATCGGTGTGGGGCATGTGCAGTTAGAGTGATATGGGACCCCTGATATGTGTAGATACTACTCTGACAGGTGACATGTACGTAATCACCTGCATCCATTCATGTCCATTGTGCATTCCGATGGACTTGGGCAATTCCAGCAGGACAATGCGACAGCTCACACGTCCAGAATTGCTACAGACTGGCTCCAGGAACAATCATCTGAGTTTCAACACTTCCGCTAGCCACCAAACTCCCCAGACATGAACATTATTGAGCATGTCTGAGATGCTTTGCAACGAGCTTTTCAGAAGAGGTCTCCACCCACTCGTACTCTTACGGATTTATGGACAGCCCTGCAGGATTCATGGTGTTAATTCCCTCCAGTACTTCTTCAGACATTAGTCGAGTACATGCCACGTCGTGTTGCGGCACTTCTGCGTGCTGCGTGCGTGATATTAGGCAGGTGTCTAGAATAAAGGAGACTCCAAGCAATGGTAGGTTTGCAATCCAGTAACTACACAGGGACTTCAGAAAGTAAGTTACACAAGTCTCCCCACGGTACGATCATTGCGCAACAACAGTAGCGCATTATCAGAAGAGAGTACATGTCTCGGGTTTTCTGTAGACGTTTTTCTGCTGCAGGGCGGATAACGGCTGCATCACAGGCTGCGAGTGGAATGGCATGGCAATTGAAAACGTACTCCAAACCTGAAGTGCTCATAACAGTATGATTCTTGCGGACAAAACGTCTAAACTTCCCATACATTCATGTTGAAGCTCTGACCATATGTGGGCCAATTGCAGTGTCGCGTCCAGCTGCAGTGAGATGGTTTGTGAAACAGAGTTCGTGTACCATGCAGTTTCCATGTCTTTGGTAAGCTGAAACAACAGCTGGAGGGGAGGGAGAGATTTTGCAGCGGCTCTTGATTGACTTCGTGGCCGAGAAACGCAATTCCATCATCAAACAATCGAACGACTGGTAGAACATTTCGACCATTGTTTACAGAGACTGTGACTATGTCGCAAAATAGAATCATGGAACTCTATCACAATTAAGTGTAGTGTAGCATTCGTAAAAATTACTTGGCGTGCCATAATAACGCGCAACTTACTGAAGTTCTCTAGTACGTGTTAATTTCGGAAAGAAATTTCCTATGGGGTTACATGAAATACTTCAAGTATGGAACTCCATTAGTAACTAAAGAGGTCTGTCTCATTGACGTATGGCAAGCATACATTATCTTATCAGAAGCATCTGGGCACGTATTAGTGGACATTAACATAGGGTGTGTCCACCCTTCTCCCCTGAGAGGGACTGGACTCAACTGGGGACACTTTCGTTGAGGTACCTCAGTGCCTACGGAAGAACTGCAGCCCATTCTAGCTCAAGAGCCAAAACCAAAACAAGTGGTATCTTGGACGCTGGGGTTTGGAGCGAAGATGAAGTTCTAATTCACCACAAAAGTATTCCATTGGGTTACGCTGAGGACTTGCGCACTTCAGCCCATTTCGGGAATGTTATTATCGACAAACCATGCCTCGCAGAAGCTATTTATGACAGGGTCCATTTTCATGTTAATACAAGCAATCATCATCTTCGAATTGATCCTCTACTGTACACAGTAAATAACGCTGTAAAGTGTACTCATATTCTTTTGTATTTAGTGTTTTCCTAAGCAAAATAAGGGTACCACAACACAATCACGAAAACACCCCTATGCTGTAACACCACCTCCTCCATACTTCACTGTTGATCCTCCACGTGACGACAGGTAACGGTTTCCAGGCATTCGCCGAGCCCAAACTCGCATACACATGTGTATAAATTCCTAAGGGACCAAACTGCTTAGGTCATCGGTCCCTAGACTTACACACTACTTAACCTAAGCTATGCTAAGAACAACACACTCACCCATGCACGAGGGAGGACTCGAACCTCCGGCGGGAGGGGCCGCGCAGTCTGTGACATGACACCTCAAACCACCCACCCACTCCGCGCGGCGTGCCCAATCTCTTCCATCGGATTTCCAAAGCAGTATAGCGTGATTCATCACTCCAAATCACTCGTTTACAATCATCCACTGTCCAGCAGCGCCGCTCTTTACACCACCTCAAGCATCTCTTAGCATTATCTACAGAAGTATGTGGCTTATGTGGAGTTGCTTGACCACTGTACCCCATTCATTTTAACTACCAACGCATTGTCAAAGTTCTAGCTGGACTGCTGTTATCACTCTGGAACTCACGAATGATTCCTTCCACTGATTTCATGCGATTATTTACAATCACTCTTTGGATCGCTAGAGGATCCCCTCCCGTCGGTACATGAGGTCTGATTGGTCTTGCTGTAGTTGTGGTTATTCGTTTCCTTTTCCAGTTCACAATCACATCAACAGTCGATCTGACGGCTTTAGAGTGACTGAAATGTCCCTAATGGACTTGTCAGTCATCTGACATCGAATGACTAATCCACTTTCGAAATTACTGAGCTCTCCTCGCCGACCCACTCTGCTGTTATTCCTTCTCTACTGACAGCAAAATACCCTCCGCCTCCTTTTATACTGGCGCCCCCGCCCCTCGCGACATCTAGTGGTTAGTTCCACACTACATCGAGGTGTCCGGATACTTTTGACCAGATACTGTTCGTGACGTAATTTGGCAAACATTCATGTATGCATTGAGACTGTTGGTCGCCAATTTGAACAGCTGCTATGAGCTTAAGTTGACGCTATACGGACTAAGTTCCTTTTGTCAACAAATAACTAAATATTCATTTCCTTAAATTATCGCGCCTCTAAATACTCATTTTAGGGCTTTCTACCCTCTACATCTGTAGTTTTATAATTTTTAGTTCTTACATATTCTCACATGAGTAGTTGCAATTGTGTAAGAGGGTTCTAAAAGAAATGGAATGCTTGAAGATTGCAGTTCGTGTCTGTAGAGCATCCGTCTGAAAGATCGAGACGAAATTAATTTTCCATACTATACGCTTTGCTTAACACACTGGAATCCGTATTTTTTTCACCCATAGTTCAACCTATATAATAGAATAGAACGCCAGTGATCAAATAAATCGGCACTTCCAGTTAATTCCAGTGGTCTATATCGCTAGGCCTAATTCTAGTGCCATCTATTCAACTATTAAAATGCGTTACGTTGTCACAACTCTCATCTTATTAAGCTAAAATTTGTTGCCGGATAATATCAATTTCTTTACAATTTTGTTTTGTTCGTGCTCCCAGAAATTTCGTTTACAAAATTACTGAAGAGGGGCTTAATTATATACTGTATCTCTTCGTCTGTTTCTCAGGCCCCGATGTATCGTTAATATTTCAGAAATCGTTAGAACTTTTATTTTGAAATGGTAGACGGTCCTCAATTTTTCTGAAAAGTTACACGTTCCTCAAACGTAGTTGCAAATGTTAAAAAATTGTTGAAGTTGGTTGTTTCGCACATTTTGTCGATGCTTTCGTTTCTTACTTGGAATTACGTGTGTGTTCTTATTTTGACATTCATTGTGTAGACAAACAACCTAGATTTTGCATTCTAATATTATTTGAAACATGTTACCCCGTATTTAAAAAAGTGTACATCACGTCATAAATGCAGTGTGACTTTTCGGTTTTGCGGAAAATGAAACGATGCACAGACACGATGAAATGAATAGTAAAATTCTATCCGTGAATCAGTTTTTATGGAGGTTTCGCTTTTTTTTTTTTTTTTTTTTTTTTGTAGCTCGAAAATGTCAAGTCTGAAGAACATCAGACTAATTCATACGTACAATCATTACATTATAAAGATTTCATAGAGCTGTTTCGTCTGCACGAAAAACGTTAGTCACAAACTGCACGAAAATTTCCACTTAAGTGAACCAAGCGAAACAGAGTAGTAGCTTTGGAAAGGATATTTCTTTCATACTTGATTGGCAGCGTTACTTGGCGAATATCGTCGATCGAACGTTGTAAACGTGTCCATGTACGCCTCCACACGCCTATTTCCAGCATGAACTAGTCTGTTCACACCAACATACCCACGCGTTTGCCTGTTCCAACCACAGGTGGTTTCCGAAGGTATTGTAGTATTAGCTAATTGGACAGGACAGTCACAAATGGTTAGGAGAAAGTCATGGAGATGGAAGCTGCGCGTGGTTTGTTCTATAAATATTGTTTGAATTTTGGATCGGTTTATCCTGAGGAGCCACTAGTTGCACCAAGAGGTGAAATGGTTTAGATGTAGTTGAAAAGACCATTCAGATTTCTGAAAGGTGGGATAGAGGGCTAGGAAGGCGGCGTTATCGGCGTAGTAGGTGTGCTGACAGTTGTTGGGATTCTGTCACATTGAGGATGTTCACTAAATATGCAGCATGTATTCCACATGGATTAAGAAAACTTAGTCTTGGCTATGCAGAAGCTGGTCACTACCTTAAACTTTAACCTGTGAGTTCATAATATACGATGACCGTGGTTTTAGTGCCCTGAAACATTCTTTTTAAATGAAATCTGATCCATAAGCCAGCAAAAAGTGATGTGACCAATGTTTACCTTATATGCTGCTGATCATGAAATTACTCGAAACGCAACGGAATAATGAAATGAGGATATATGAGTGGCAGTCAAATGAAAACAAAACACCCGCCACAAGGGGATCACGGAAAGGCTCCATTAAAACGTAATTCTACTGGGAGAGGAGACGATGAATTCCTGTTTCATAGAACGCGGTCGGCCGCCGACGGATCCATAATTGCACCCACTGTTGTACTTCCTCGTCCTACTAAAGCCGATGTCCACACATGTCTTTCTTCAAGTTTTCATACATGCGAAAATCACAGGGTGAAAGATCCGAGCTGTGTGGAGAACGTTGCAGTGTTCCCAAGCAAATCTTAGAAACGTACCCTTCGTTCGATTAACAATGTGAGCGGGCGTTGTCGTGCATCAGGATGATTCCGTCCGGCAGCATTCCTGGGTGTTTTGATCTTACAGCGGCTAGCCTTTTCTGCAAAGTCTCTTCACAGCACTGCGCATTGATTGTGGTTCCACGTTCCAGGATCTCACGAACAGAGGGCCCCTGCAGTCGAAGAAGAATGTCATCATTACCTTATCGTAACTTAAGTGAATAGCTTTTGATTTCTTTTGCGTGGGAGATGTGGGATGTTTCCACTTGTTAGCTTTGACGTTTGCTGTCGGAATGCCATCGGAGGGAATCAATCTGTTGCACGATAACTCCCGCCATCCTGCCAATCGGACGAAGACTACGCTTCAGCGATTTGGTTAGGAAACACTGCAACATCCTCCGTACAGCCCGAATTTTACACCGTGTGATTTTCATATCTTTGGCGGTCTGAAGAGAGACATACGTGGACGTCCGAGGAAGTGCAACAGCGGGTACAGTTGTGGATTCGTCAGCGGCCGACCGCGTACTCCGAAGGAATTGATCGTCTCGTCTCCCAGTGGGATACATGTACTAACACGAGTGGTGATTGCTTTTGAATGTAACCCTTCCGTGGTACTGCTGCGGCGGATGTTCGGTTTTTACTTGACTGCCCCTCATAATACAAGTCAACCCAAGATAAATTGAAACCATAACCAACGGAACATTTAGTTAATGTCATAATCTTTCTAGCAGATCGCATGTAGTTGTTTCCTATTTGTGCTGTTTACCAGCTCCTTGTAGAAGGAATTCGTGCAATTCAAGCTGGAGTTGTATGCGGTATCCCACAACACCTAAAAAATATTGATGTTGTTGTTGTGGTCTTCAGTCCTGAGACTGGTTTCATGCAGCTCTCCATGCTACCCTATCCTGCGCAAGCTTCTGCATCTCCCAGTACTTACTGCAACCTACATCCTTCTGAATCTGCTTAGTGTATTTATCTCTTGGTCTCTCTCTACGATTTTTACCCACCACGCTGCCCTCCAATGCTAAATTTGTGATCCCTTGATGCCTCAGAACATGTCCTACTAACCGGTCCCTTCTTTTTGTCAAGTTGCGCCACAAACTTCTCTTCTCCCCAATTTTATTCAATACTTCATCATTAGTTATGTGATCTACCCATCTAATCTTCAGCATTCTTCTGTAGCACCACATTTCGAAAGCTTCTATTCTCTTCTTGTCCAAACTATTTATCGTCAATGTTTCACATCCATACATGGCTACCCTCCATACAAATACTTTCAGAAACGACTTCCTGACACTTAAACCTATACTCGATGTTAACAAATTTCTCTTTTTCAAAAACGCTTTCCTTGCCATTGCCAATCTACATTTTAAATCTTCTCTACTTCGACCATCATCAGTTATTTTGCTCCCCAAATAGCAAAACTCCTTTACTACTTTAAGTGTCTCATTTCCTATTCTAATTCCCTCAGCATCACCCGACTTAATTCGACTACATTCCATTATCCTCGTTTTGCTTTTGTTGATGTTCATCTTATATCCTCCTTTCAAGACACTGTCCATTCCGTTCAACTGCTCTTCCAAGTCCTTTGCTATCTCTGACAGAATTACAATGTCATCGGTAAACCTCAAAGTTTTTATTTCTTCTCTGTGGATTTTAATACCTACTTCATTTTTTTTTGTTTCCTTTACTGCTTGCTCAATATACAGATTGAATAACATCGGGGAGAGGCTACTACCCTGTCTCACTCCCTTCCCAACCACTGCTTCCCTTTCATGCCCCTCGACTATTATGAGTGCCATCTGGTTTCTGTACAAATTGTAAATAGCCTTTCGCTCCCTGTATTTTACCCCTGCCACCTTTAGAATTTGAAAGAGAATACTCCAGTCAACATTGTCAAAAGCTTTCTCTAAGTCTACAAATGCTAGGAACATAGGTTCGCCTTTCCTTAATCTTTCTTCTAAGAGAGCCGGCCGAAGTGGCCGTGCGGTTAAAGGCGCTGCAGTATGGAACCGCAAGACCGCTACGGTCGCAGGTTCGAATCCTGCCTCGGGCATGGATGTTTGTGATGTCCTTAGGTTAGTTAGGTTTAACTAGTTCTAAGTTCTAGGGGACTAATGACCTCAGCAGTTGAGTCCCATAGTGCTCAGAGCCATTTTTTCTTCTAAGATAAGTCGTAAGGTCAGTATTGCCTCACGTGTTCCAATATTTATACGGAATCCAAACTGATCTTCCCCGAGGTCGCATTCTGCCAGTTTTTACATTCGTCTGTAAAGAATTCGCGTTATTATTTTGCAGCTGTGACTTATTAAACTGATAGTTCGGTAATTTTGACATTTGTCAACTCCAGCTTTCTTTGGGATTCAAATTATTATATTCTTCTTGAAGTCTGTGGGTATTTCGCCTGTCTCATACATCTTGCTCGCCAGATGGTAGAGTTTTGTCAGGACTGGCTCTCCCAAGGCCGTCAGTAGTTCTAATGGAATGTTGTCTACTCTCGGGGCCTTGTTTCGACTCAGGTCTTTCAGTGCTCTATCAAACTCTTCTCGCAGTATCATATCTCCCATTTCATCTTCATCTACATCCTCTTCCATTTCCATAATATTGTCCTCAAGTGCACTGCCCTTGTAAAGACCCTCTATATACTCCTTCCACCTTTCTGCTTTCCCTTCTTTGCTTAGAACTGGGTTTCCATCTGAGCTCTTGATATTCATACAAGTGGTTCTCTTTTCTCCAAAGGTCTCTTTAATTTTCCTGTAGGCAGTTATCTATTTTACCCCTAATGACATAAGCCTCTACATCCTTACATTTGTCCTCTAGCCATCCCTGCTTAGCCATTTTGCACTTCCTGTCGATCTCATTTTTGAGACGCTTGTATTCCTTTTTGCCTGCTTCATTTACTGCATTTTTCATCAATTAAATTCAATATTTCTTCTGTTACCCACGGATTTCTACTAGCCCTCTTTACCTACTTGATCCTCTGCTGCCTTCACTACTTCATCCCTCAGAGCTACCCATTCTTCTTCTACTGTACTTCTTTCCCCCATTCCTGTCAATTGTTCCCTTATGCTCTCCCTGAAACTCTGTACAACCTCTGGTTCTTTCAGTTTATCCAGGTCCCATCTCCTTAAATTCCCACCTTTTTGGAGTTTCTTCAGTTTTAATCTACAGTTCATAACCAATAGATTGTGGTCAGAGTCCACATCTGCCCCTGGAAATGTCTTACAATTTAAATCCTGGTTCCTAAATCTCTGTCTTACCATTATATAATCTATCTTATACCTTCTAGTATCTCCAGGATTCTTCCATGTATACAACCTTCTTCCATGATTCTTGAACCAAGTGTTAGCTATGATTAAGTTATGCTCTGTGTAAAACTCTACCAGGCGGTTTCCTCTTTCATTTCTTAGCCCCAATCCATATTCACCTACTATGTTTCCTTCTCTCCCTTTTCCTACTCTCGAATTCCAGTCAACCATGACTATTAAATTTTCGTCTCCCTTCACTATCTGAATAATTTCTTTTATCTCATCATACATTTCATCAATTTCTTCATCATCGTAGTAGGCGTGGGCTTCGTGTCTATGTTGGCCACAATAATGCGGTCACTATGCTGTTTGTAGTAGCTTACCCGCACTCCTATTTTTTTTATTCATTATTAAACCTACTCATGCATTATCCCTATTTGATTTTGTATTTATAACCCTGTATTCACCTGTCCAAAAGTCTTGTTCCTCCTGCCACCGAACTTCACTAATTCCCACTATATCTAACTTTAACCTATCCATTTCCCTTTTTAAATTTTCTAACCTACCTGCCCGATTAAGGGATCTGACATTCCACCCTCCGATCCGTAGAACGCCAGTTTTCTTTTTAGTGATAATGACGTCCTCTTGAGTAGTCCCCGCCCGGAGATCCGAATGGGGGACTATTTTACCTCCGGAATATTTTACCCAAGAGGACGCCATCATCATTTAACCATTCAGTAAAACTGCATGCCCTCGGGAAAAATTACGGCTGTTGTTTCCCCTTGCTTTCAGCCGTTCGCAGTATCAGCACAGCAAGGCCGTTTTGGTTAGTGTTACAAGGCCAGATCAGTCAATCATCCAGACTGTTGCCCCTGCAACTACTGAAAAGGCTGCTGCCCCTCTTCAGGAACCACACGTTTGTCTGGCCTCTCAACAGATATCCCTCCGTTGTGGTTGCACCTACGGTACGGCCATCTGTATCGCTGAGGCACGCTAGCCTCCCCACCAACGGCAAGGTCCATTGGTTCATGGGGGGGAAATATTGATAGTGAGCTCGTATGGTAGCTAAAAAATCTACGTCTTCGTCACCGCAAACACGTGCCTTGAAGTTCCACTGCGACACACACTTGACTGAAAACTGCGTTGGTCAAAAAATCTCTCTGCTGAAAGCAAATCATTCACTTCCCTTGTGGCCCGCCATCTTCAGATTTTGTTATTGTATTTTTCTACGAACGGCACCTCCGCAATATCCTCAATACGTTGCAAGTGTCAGTGTAGTTGTGAACCCATTGTGTCGGAGGCAATTGAACTCGAACGTGGCCGTGTGATGGGTGCTTCCGTAACCAACGTGGCCCAAGTGTTTGGTATTTCAAGAGGCACCGTATCGAATATAGCGGAAAAACATCATCCGCTAGGTCACAACGCTGACGAAAGTGTGTGTTGAGTGATCGTGATGGAAGATCATTGAAGATAACTGTAAGGAAAAAATAAGAGGATGTCAGCTGCGATAGTCACTGCAGAACTGAAATTCGCACTCGCGAACCCTGTCAGCATCAAAATAAGACATAGAGAACTAGAGAAACAGGAAATTGCCTGGCGAACTGGAATTCCAAAACCACTCATTAGTGATACAGATACCCATAACAGGAAAACGTGGTTCAGAAGCCATAAAACCTCAACTATGGAGCAATAGAAGAATGTCATTTGGGCGAATTAGTCTTGTTTCACACGGTTTCCAACTTCAGACGGGTTTGCGTCCCGAAAGAGCAACACGACGTATGTTCGCTGTTGATTCGGACAACCATATTGTGGTATTTCATGTACCCCATGGTTTCTCTGCAAGAGTATTCCAAGACTCTGCCAAGGATTACGTACGAAGGTGATCAAAAGTATCCGGACACGTGGCTGATAATGACTTACAAGTTCGTGGCGCCCTCCACCGTTAATGCTGGAATTCAATATAGTGTTGGCCCACCCTTAGCCTTGATGACAGCTTCCACTCTCGTATGCATACGTTTAATCAGGTGCTGGAAGGTTTCTTGGCGAATGGCAGCCCATTCTTCACGGAGTGCTGCACTGAGGAGAGGTGTCGAGGTCGGTCGGTGAGGCCTGGCACGAATTCGGCGTTCCAAAATGAGCCAAAGGCGTTCTATAGGATTCAGGTCAGGATTCTGTGCAGGCCAGTCCATTACATGGATGTTATTGTCCTGTAACCACTCCGCCACAGGCTGTGCATTATGAACAGGTTCTCGATCGTGTTGAAAGATGCAATCACCATCCTCGAATTGCTCTTCTACAGTGGGAAGCAAGAAGGTGCTTAAAACATCAATGTAGGCCTGTGCTATGATAGTGCCACGCAAAACAACAAGGGTTGCAATCCTCCCCAGTGAAAAGCCCCACCGCCTCCGAATTTTACTGTTGGCACTACTCGCGCTGGCAGATGACGTTCACCGGGCATTCGCCATACCCACACCCTGCCATCGGATAGCCACATTGTGTACCGTGATTCGTTACTCCACACAACGTTCTTCCACTGTTCAATCGTCCATTGTTTACGCTCTTTACACCAAGCGAGGCGTCGTTTGGCATTTACAGGCGTGACGTGTGGCTTATGAGCTGCCGCTCGTCCATGAAATCCAAGTTTTCTCACCTTCCCCCTAACTGTCATAGTACTTGCAGTGGATCCTGAGGCAGTATGGAATTCCTTTGTGATGGTCTGCATAGATGTCTGCCTATTATACATTACGACCCTCTTCAACTGTCGGCGGTCTCTATTAATCAACAGACGAGGTCGGTCTGTGTGCTTTTGTACTGTACATGTCCCTTCACATTTACACTTCAGTATCACATCGGAAGCAGTGGACCTAGGGATGTTTAGGAGTGTGGGAATCTCGCGTTCAGACGTATAACACAAGTAACACCCAATCACCTGACCACGTTCGAAGTCCCGTGAGTTCCGCGGAGAGCCCCATTCTGCTCTCTCAAGATGTCTAATGACTATTGAGGTCGCTGATATGGAATACTTGGCAGTAGGTGGCAGCACAATGCACCTAATATGAGAAACGTATGTTTTTGTGGATGTCCTGATACTTTTGATCACATAGTGTATGTGACCAGTTTGGTTGATCAGGTCCATCCCATCATACAATGCTTGTTTTGCGGTGGTGACGCTGTGTTCTAAGACGGCAGAGACCCTGCTCACACAACTTGCATTCACTTCTTGTGTGACTACGATGATGAAGTGTAGCATGTCCTGTGGATACCACAGGCACCAGGTCTCAATATTACTGAGCCTTTGTGATCTAATTTGGAGAGAAGGGTGCGTGATCGCTACCCACCTCCATTATCACTACCTGAACCATGGCAAGCCGCCTTAGCGCGTCTACACTGCGCGGCCTCATAGTAACACCCACAGCATTATTCAGTGGGTGGAAAGGAAAATAAACTACTTGCAGATTCAGATGAATGAACAGAAAACGATATCGATTCGCATATGTTCCAACGAAGTGTTGAAACCGAACAAAGTACTAATATTGCTCGCACAATATTCAGTCCTTTGGACGTGATTACATATGAAAACAACGTAAATGGTAAACACGTAAATGCCGCGCAAGCAAGCAACTGTCTTACCACAATCCCGGACGATATTGCTTCAGTGTGCCCATTTCAATATGACAAGACAAGCATATACAGGGTGAATTAAAGAATGCCGCAGTTGGAGGTCGGCATGCGATTCCTTACCCAGATTCAAGACAAAAGTTTATGTAGCAAAATCAGATCGGTTGCATTTTGAAAACACATATATGAACAGAAGAATCTGGCAACACTGTCACATTGTGCAGTGGATAGGAATGTACAGAGGAACGTGTATCAACCTGCACTGTCTTACCAGCCGTCATAGCTCACTGTGTAGACTGCTGGTACATTCCTCTCTCTTTACAAGAGAGCCATGGCACACACTGACCGCAGGACAACGATCAAGATAGCATTACAAGCCAAATATGCACGACCAAGACCTTACGAAATTGGGAACTTAATACGGGATGATCTTCATCTGGATCCGTTGGATGTATTGGCCTTCACTTTTCCATCACTGGGAACGCTGTACATGTCAAGATGCGCACTGAAGAACTGTGTACCGAAATTGTGAGCCACCACGCGCGGAACCTCAAGTTTAAGCACCAAGACGGACACGTAGGTGATGTAATGATTGACCATACGGGCTCCGGCCTGCATACGTTCAGGGTTTTCGAATTCCCGTTCGAAGTCCCGCCGGACGTCGTCATGTCGGCTTTTAAGCCGTATGGCAATGTACTCAGTCACCTGGCTAAAAAATGAAAACGTTTGAGACGTACCCTGTAGTCAACAGCATCTGTCAAGTGAAAATTCAGCCACGTAGCTGCTCTGGGTGCAGTCTGGAAGGGCATGTTCGCCAAAACTGTCTCCAGCACCGGCTTGTACAGACACCGCTCAGCTACGCTGCCTCCACTGCGCCATTCACAGTTCTTCCTGACACGTATGCCACGGTCACAGCACCAGCTGCCGATCTACCGCATGACCCACGTGACCCGTCGCAGGTGATGACTACCGTCGTGGAGACTAATCCGACAGTTTTCACGTCACTGCAACCACTGTCTGGAGGAGACACACGCCCGCCTATTACCGCTGACCGTGACACGAAGATGGATCTGACGCCTGGCATTGTACCAACTTCTGCCTTCCTACCATCCGGTAAGAAGGTGATAGACAACCGCTCCCATTCCAACACAGAGAAGCATGTACGTAAACAAAAGGCCCCATGGAAGCGCCTTCGGATGATTATCTTCAAAGAATGGGACCACAAGATGACGATAACATGTCCGATGACACAAAGTCCTTTGACACGCAGATGGCGGACAATAATGTTCCTCATCCTCACCCCACGACAGCTTCATGTCGTAGTGACGCGGCGGTGCCGAACCCTCCCTCAAGCGTCCTCAGTGACGCCCCCCTGCAGTGCATACTCCACCTGCGTGCACAGCGGCCGTCTCGTTGCGTGACACCATGTCTGTACCGACGAGCTCCTGGGCTGATGACGTCGAGGATGACGCTGTGTTACTGCCTAGTGCTGCGGAAGTGCATGTCCCGATGGAGGTGTCGGGACAGCTGCGACACAGTGATTGACAATGCGGCGGATGCTGCGTCTGGTCCGCACATGACGACCGCTGCAGGAGCGGACGCCCAACAATACCGACTGGCGACTCTCAGTATCAATAACATTCGTGCGCGCCATGAACAGACGATGTTACAAGATACGCTGAATGCGGCAGATATACACTCCTGGAAATGGAAAAAAGAACACATTGACACCGGTGTGTCAGACCCACCATACTTGCTCCGGACACTGCGAGAGGGCTGTACAAGCAATGATCACACGCACGGCACAGCGGACACACCAGGAACCGCGGTGTTGGCCGTCGAATGGCGCTAGCTGCGCAGCATTTGTGCACCGCCGCCGTCAGTGTCAGCCAGTTTGCCGTGGCATACGGAGCTCCATCGCAGTCTTTAACACTGGTAGCATGCCGCGACAGCGTGGACGTGAACCGTATGTGCAGTTGACGGACTTTGAGCGAGGGCGTATAGTGGGCATGCGGGAGGCCGGGTGGACGTACCGCCGAATTGCTCAACACGTGGGGCGTGAGGTCTCCACAGTAGATCGATGTTGTCGCCAGTGGTCGGCGGAAGGTGCACGTGCCCGTCGATCTGGGACCGGACCGCAGCGACGCACGGATGCACGCCAAGACCGTAGGATCCTACGCAGTGCCGTAGGGGACCGCACCGCCACTTCCCAGCAAATTAGGGACACTGTTGCTCCTGGGGTATCGGCGAGGACCATTCGCAACCGTCTCCATGAAGCTGGGCAACGGTCCCGCACACCGTTAGGCCGTCTTCCGCTCACGCCCCAACATCGTGCAGCCCGCCTCCAGTGGTGTCGCGACAGGCGTGAATGGAGGGACGAATGGAGACGTGTCGTCTTCAGCGATGAGAGTCGCTTCTGCCTTGGTGCCAATGATGGTCGTATGCGTGTTTGGCGCCGTGCAGGTGAGCGCCACAATCAGGACTGCATACGACCGAGGCACACAGGGCCAACACCCGGCATCATGGTGTGGGGAGCGATCTCCTACACTGGCCGTACACCACTGGTGATCGTCGAGGGGACACTGAATAGTGCACGGTACATCCAAACCGTCATCGAACCCATCGTTCTACCATTCCTAGACCGGCAAGGGAACTTGCTGTTCCAACAGGACAATGCACGTCCGCATGTATCCCGTGCCACCCAACGTGCTCTAGAAGGTGTAAGTCAACTACCCTGGCCAGCAAGATCTCCGGATCTGTCCCCCATTGAGCATGTTTGGGACTGGATGAAGCGTCGTCTCACGCGGTCTGCACGTCCAGCACGAACGCTGGTCCAACTGAGGCGCCAGGTGGAAATGGCATGGCAAGCCGTTCCACAGGACTACATCCAGCATCTCTACGATCGTCTCCATGGGAGAATAGCAGCCTGCATTGCTGCGAAAGGTGGATATACACTGTACTAGTGCCGACATTGTGCATGCTCTGTTGCCTGTGTGTATGTGCCTGTGGTTCTGTCAGTGTGATCATGTGATGTATCTGACCCCAGGAATGTGTCAATAAAGTTTCCCCTTCCTGGGACAATGAATTCACGGTGTTCTTATTTCAATTTCCAGGAGTGTAGATATCGACCTCCTTCAGGAGTTCTATGTCGAGGATTTCGTCGGCCCTTTCGGATACGCTGTTCACCTCTCACACGTATCTGCCACTTGTAGTGGCGTGGTAGACCCTCTCCATGATGGCCTAGTTGCCGAAGACGTCGATTTCCTCCCTGACGCAAGAGGCACGGCTCTCACTCTGCGTTACGTCAGAATCAATATCTATGCGCCCTCTGGATCGGGACGACGCCGTGAACGGTCCGTTTTCTTCGCAGATGCCGTCGCGCCCCTCTTTACGGGACGCCAGGATGCCCTAATCTTCGGTAGGGGTTTTAACTCCACCGAGGCGCCGAAGGACCAACTACCACACTACGTTCTATCTCCAGCGCTCTCCTGCATCCCAACTAATCTTCACTTGTGGACACGTGGGAGTATGTACTAGGGGATAGGGCGGGTTTCACACAATATACCAGCCATTCCTCCAGCTGTATAGACCGTGTCTATCTCTCGCGCACCATTTTTCAGGACACACGGGCCGCAGAAATATGACCTGTTGCTTTCCCCGACCATGCGGCCTATATATACACAGTCACCTTGCGCCGCCAGATAGTATGGGCGAGGCCCTTGGAAACTGAAAGCGACACACCTTCATTCGCCTGAATGTCGACAGCTCGTTGGGGCAACGTGGACGTCATTCGCCCCTCGTCGAGGAGCTTACCCGGTCGCTCTCTAATTGTGGCTGCTAAGCGCCAAGCCGGCTCTTAGGAAGGCGTTGATTGATGTTGATGATGTTTCGTTTGTGGGGCGCTCAACTGCCTGGTCATCAGCGCCCGTACAAAGTCCAAATCTTTTCACAGTCCAATTTTGTACACAGTCCAATCTATTCCATGACACGAATAATGATGGTGATCATGAAATGATGAGGACAACACAAACACCCAGTCCGCAGGCAGAGAAAATCCCCAACACAGGTGGAAATCGAACCTGGGACCCCGTGATCTACAGTCAGGAAAGCTAGCCACTAGATCACGAGCTGCGGACACGCGTTGATTGGTCACGGCAGGGAGATCGCCGTCTAGAGGCTGCAATCACTAGATTTTTACTACTGCATTCCGCGCGATTGTTCGCAATGCCTCATTCACCTGCCCGTCAGCAAGCAATGACCGGCGCAAAAGCGGGGATCACAAGCACTCACGGGGCAGCACCTCGAAGGGACGATTGTTCGTGCTCGCATCATGGATAGGATGAACCACGAAGGGCAGTCGATGTACCACAGCATCACGGAACGCAGGTGTCGTCGACGAGCGCTGATTCATGGTGTAGCTTTAGCCTACGCTCACTGTGTCACGACACTTCATGCGATTGGAAATGCTCTCCAAGATCACTATAGTCAACTGTTCGAGGACCGCCAACATCCCCCTGAAATGTCTCACATTACATATGCCCCCCTTCTAACAGCCGTGTACCGCAAGTCTCTAGAGGAACGGAGGGTTCCAAATGATTGGAAAAGAGCACAGGTAGTCCCAGTCTTCAAGAAGGGTCGTCGAGCAGATGCGCAAAACTATAGACCTATATCTCTGACGTCGATCTGTTGTAGAATTTTAGAACATGTTTTTTGCTCGAGTATCATGTCGTTTTTGGAAACCCAGAATCTACTATGTAGGAATCAACATGGATTCCGGAAACAGCGATCGTGTGAGACCCAACTCGCGTTATTTGTTCATGAGACCCAGAAAATATTAGATACAGGCTCCCAGGTAGATGCTATTTTTCTTGACTTCCGGAAGGCGTTCGATACAGTTCCGCACTGTCGCCTGATAAACAAAGTAAGAGCCTACGGAATATCAGACCAGCTGTGTGGCTGGATTGAAGAGTTTTTAGCAAACAGAACACAGCATGTTGTTATCAATGGAGAGACGTCTACAGACGTTAAGGTAACCTCTGGCGTGCCACAGGGGAGTGTTATGGGACCATTGCTTTTCACAATATATATAAATGACCTAGTAGATAGTGTCGGAAGTTCCATGCGGCTTTTCGCGGATGATGCTGTAGTATACAGAGAAGTTGCAGCATTAGAAAATTGTAGCGAAATGCAGGAAGATCTGCAGCGGATAGGCACTTGGTGCAGGGAGTGGCAACTGTCAACATAGACAAATGTAATGTATTGCGAATACATAGAAAGAAGGATCCTTTATTGTATGATTATATGATAGCGGAACAAACACTGGTAGCAGTTACTTCTGTAAAATATCTGGGAGTATGCGTGCGGAACGATTTGAAGTGGAATGATCATATAAAATTAATTGTTGGTAAGGCGGGTACCAGGTTGAGATTCATTGGGAGAGTGCTTAGAAAATGTAGTCCAGCAACAAAGGAGGTGGCTTACAAAACACTCGTTCGACCTATACTTGAGTATTGCTCATCAGTGTGGGATCCGTACCAGATCGGGTTGACGGAGGAGATAGAGAAGATCCAAAGAAGAGCGGCGCGTTTCGTCACAGGGTTATTTGGTAAGCGTGATAGCGTTACGGAGATGTTTAATAAACTCAAGTGGCAGACTCTGCAAGAGAGGCGCTCTGCATCGCGGTGTAGCTTGCTCGTCAGGTTTCGAGAGGGTGCGTTTCTGGATGAGGTATCGAGTATATTGCTTCCCCCTACTTATACCTCCCGAGGAGATCACGAATGTAAAATTAGAGAGATTAGAGCGCGCACGGAGGCTTTCAGACAGTCGTTCTTCCCGCGAACCAGACGCGACTGGAACAGGAAAGGGAGGTAATGACAGTGGCACGTAAAGTGCCCTCCGCCACACACCGTTGGGTGGCTTGCGGAGTATGAATGTAGATGTAGATGTAGATGGCACACTGCCGCGGGACAGGGGAGGAGGTCACTGCAGCTATACTGGCCGGCGCGCCTCACAAGTCGCCGGGATCCGACGGCTTGCCTCCCGTTAGACTTTTATGGGACTTATCGTCAATTACTGACGTCTGCCTGGGCGGACATATGCCGCGACTTGATGTCCCCTTAAGTACAGTTTCCTAGTGTCTTCCTCGAACGATTGCTCGTTCCTGTACATAAACCAAACGGTGGAACCTCTGTCAGTGACTAATGCCTCCTATCGCTCCGGAACTGTAATATGAAGATCTTTACCCGGCTTTTGGCAGCACGTCTCAGAAGGTGGTCCAATCTGTGGTTTCCCACAGTTAGGCCTCTTTAGGAGGCGACCACAACACCCGGACTGCATATTATCGGTACCATGACACGATCGCGCTTGCGTGGACGCGGCGCATCACAAGGGCCCTGGCCTCCCTTGATTTCAGTCAGTCCTTCAGCAGAGTTGATCACGCCTATCTGGCAGCGGTGATGCGGAATATGGGATTCCCAGACAGCTTTGTGGAGGTCATAATGTGTCTACTCCGGGACGCGATTCTAGGATCCTGTACAATGGTCGTCTTACGCCGCCCATCCTGGTACAACGATCGGTGCGGCAAGGATGCCCTCTTTCTGCGGTCCTGTACGTTCTCGGCATGGAACCGTTACCTTGCGGCCTCCGCCAACTCCTCACTGTGTTGACTTTGGCGGACACACATTTTGTTGCATGGGCTACACGGGCGATCTGGTCCTCCTCCTGCGCCACGTCAACGATGTTCAGGCAGCGCTGTAGTGGCTGGAATCCTACGGCGCTGCTTCGGGCAGCGTCCTTAATGTTCGCAAATCTCGCGCGTTGCCTATAGGCTGTGGGCCGCCCGGTGGATGCGTCGCTCCCCTGCGGATCAGCGACGTGATACGATGTCTCGGAATTCATTTTACAACCGACCTGCGGCTGTCAGTGTGAAACTCTTTTATTTTCAATTGTGATTCTGTACTTAAACTGATGAATGAAATGAGAAGTTCAGACTTCTACGTTATTTGATTCTGAAGCCGCTGAGTGAAACTGAACGTACTGAGCGTACTTTCTCTTTACTTATTATCATGTCAACACTGACCTACAATATCCTAGCGCAACGCAATCTGACTGCTCACAAAAAGGTAACCTGACTTCAAATAATTAATTCAGAAGAAGGGCCTAGCTAAAAAGAAATCCTAACAATAACCTATACATTTCATTAATCACTTACCTCACAAAAATCTTCATTACGCGAACTACTGCAATACAGCGAGCGCCAATACTGCCAGCTAAATGAAAGATTCTAACTACTAAAGTCACTAACTACTAATAGGCATATGGTTAGCGAAGAAAAGATTTTGTTGCGGAGCAAACAATGTATTTACCTTAATAATGTGACAATCAGTTCAAAAATCATATAATATATAAACTTTCATGACATCCAGTTCCAAAAGATTATATAATCATTGACAAATTACATTTCCATGACGGACACACGTCCAGATCGTCCGCTCGAGCTAACACTTCAAACCTCCAACCTCCATCACCTCTGGCTATTCTCTCCCCGCATCCATCACTGCTGGCTGTTCACTTCCAACTGCCCAACAGTACTTCCATCACTGCTGACGGCTAACTTCCAACTCCCCAACGCTACTGGCGATTAACTTCCAACAACGAGTCCAACCAGCTACAGAGTCTCTTACAAAGAAAGCGCAGTCAGAGATCCAATGCAAAGCGCTACACAGTGCTGCCAACACAGAAGCAGCCCACTTACAAGTGGCCCTTAACAGTTGACGCTTATTAAGCCGGATCCGAGCAGAGCTCTGTGACCATCTACTCCGAACCCTGGACATGTTGCAACGGACCCGTTTTGCTAATGTTTATGTCGCATCGCGAATGGCGCCCTTGGCTCAGACATTCCCCATCCCGCCGTCAATGGTCAGATGGATGTTGCCTGCACTTGGTTCATTTGTGAGTCAATGCCTGTTATTTAAAGTCAGCTATGAGTCCCTCACCTTTCCGAAGGACAAAGGAGGACTTAACCTCTATCACGTGCACCAACGAGCAACAGCCCTCTTCGTAAGCACGCATTTCAAGATGTGGCGACTCACTTTGACATGCCTCACCAGCCTACTGATGGGCTCACTTATTGCCCCACTGTTGCTGACAGACGTCCCAGCGCCCTATTTCTGCTTGAGCTATTTCTTCCTTGGATATAGCTACACCAGGTCTGTACTTCTTCCTCCACGTCTACCGACGGCCAAGATAGTCTGTTCCTCGCTGCAATCGGGGCTTCCGCCGAAAGTGATTGAAGAAAAACATCCCCTAGTCCAGTGGAATGTCGTGTGGCGGGGACTGCACGCCCGTACTCTTGCGTCGGACGTGGAATCCAACTGGTATGTGACGGTTAATGGGAGCAGGTCTGTCAGTAGCGTCTCCACCGGACCCACCTGGCACTATCACAAGTATGTACCACGTGTGGCGTGCAGGACGACGATGAGCATCGACTTGTGTGCTGCGAGTCGAGTAATGTTTAGCTGTTGGTTCGCCAGATGCTGGCGTTCATCACGCGCACGACTCCTGACACCATCACCCCGCAAATGATTCTTTTCCCAGACATGGACTATTTTCCGCATACAAATAACCTACTCTGTGACTTAGATTAGAGGACACGCATTCCACTACCTGTTTGTTGGTGGTGACAAATCAGCCCTCGATTTCTGGCAATACCTTAACGACCGACATTGTGCAATAGACAAGAACCCAAAGTAACAACAATATTTCTCTAAATTTCTCCGGAGCGCTTTCCACAACCCTCCTGCAGCTGGATCATCCATGCAAACAGCAGCTGACATATGACCCTTTTTTCCATTTTACAGATTAGATACAATACCCTCAACGGTTATTCGTACACACTTCCGAGAAGACGTACATCGATGGTCTACTGATGTGTCTGCACCACGCGGGATTTTCTTTCCAGTTGATGTCGAAGGCGATTGCCTATTTTTGGAGGACGTACTTGTGCGACGGAGATGGATTCATTTATGATAAAATCGAAAAAAATAAAAATAAATAAATAACAAAAATAATAAATAAAAGAAAATACAAATAAAAAGCCTTCCATGTATCCTCCTTTTTTCTTAAAAAAAAAGAAGTTATTGAGGTCTTTCGTGATAGGGGCCAATGCCTGAAGTGGTGGAGCTTTTCTTTGGGGCTTCTTCTTAAGTATTTAGTCCAAAAGTGGCGGTGGCATTAGCTTTCCTTTTTTTGTAGTGTTAGATAATTTCAGGAATGCGAGGACAAAAAAAATAAGAAATACAATCCCGCTAATACTTTTTAAAAAATCTTGGTAATTTAAAAAAACTCGTATGTGTTTATTTTTTAGAGATCGGTTCCCTAGTTCTCGCCGTTTATAAGCAGCACATCATTTTGTCACGTGACAATAGCCTATTACATGATAGTGGGATCGGTTAAATTGCATACATGTGCCTACTAACCGCGCAGAGCGCAACCGTAACTGGCCCTGTAAAGCTCATGTAAGGCGGCCTCCCGGTTGAGTACACAAAAAATACATGGATATGGTTTTGGTGCTGAGTGCTTCCGATAACCAAGCTGCTGCTTGCGCGTTTGCTAAACGGTATCCTGAAAGGTGCCATCCCGATAAGAATGTTTTTCTACACTTGGAGCAACGCCTTCGGGAAACCAGTACTCTTCGTCCACAAGTAATGGACAGAGGTCGTCCAAGGTCATACTCCACAAAGAGAAGATGCGAGTCTTGAAACTCTTCACAGTCACCTCGGGGAAGTACCCGTGATATGGCAAGGCAGTTGCAGATATCTCAAAGACTGGTTGCTGACGTGTTGGCACAATAAAGAGCCGCTTCTATATCATTATATATTGACTCAACACCAGCGACCGGAAGACCACATTCGACGAGTACAGTTTTGTGAATGGCTTTCGCATCAGGTGGAAGATAACGAGCGTTTTGTAACTAACTTAATATGGACTGAAGAATCTAGCTCCACTCGTGAAGTTATTTTCAACCTCCACAACAACCATTACTGGTCGGAACATAACCCACATGTCACCAGTGAACGTGGCTTTCAGAAACGCTTTGGCATAAACCTGTGGGCTGGAATCGTGGGGGGAGTGCTTCTGGGACCTTGCCTATTGCTGGGCAAGTTGAATGCTCCCGGTATTGTACGCTTCTTTCTAATACTTTGCCTGACGCATTAGAAATTGTTCCACTTGGTGCGGCAGCTATGGTTTCAGCATGATGGTACACGGCCACACTTTGGAATAAATGTACGTAATTATTTTTTAAAAAAAATTCAAATGTGTGTCAGTTCTTAAGGGACCAAACTGCAGAGGTCATCGGTCCCTAGGCTTACACACTTCTTCAACTAACTTATGCTAAGAACAACACACATACTCATGCCCGAGGGAGGACTCGAACCTCCGACAGTCAATGACATGGCGCCTCTAACCGCGCGGCAATTACGAGGTGTGGCTAGAAAAAAACCGGACTAGTACTGGTGAAACAATAAAACGAATGCAATGAGGCTGAAAGTCGCGTGGCCTGTCACGTGACTCTCGCTCCGCCTACTGTTCTAGTTTTATCTGCCTCCTGCACTCAGTCTGCCCGTGGCGTCTGTTTTAAGTAGTTGACGTTTTGTCTGTGCGTCGGAAAATGTTGAGTGTACAGAAAGAACAGCGTGTTAACATCAAATTTTGTTTCAAACTAGGAAAATCTGCAAGTGAAACGTTTGTAATGTTACAACAAGTGTACGGCGATGATTGTTTATCGCGAACACAAGTGTTTGAGTGGTTTAAACGATTTAAAGATGGCCGCGAAGACACCAGTGATGACACTCGCACTGGCAGACCATTGTCAGCAAAAACTGATGCAAACATTGAAAAAATCGGTAAACTTGTTCGACAAGATCGCCGTTTAACAATCAGAGCAGTGTATGAGTTAACAGGAGTTGACAAAGAAAGTGTTAGGCAGATTCTTCATGAAAGTTTCAACATGAACAAAGTGTGTTCAAAAATGGTTCCAAAGTGTCTCACAATTGAACAGAAGGAACGCCGAAGAATGATTTGTTCTGACATCCTGGAAAACATTGAAAGTGATCCCACCTTCTTACAAAATGTTATTACTTGCGATGAATCGTGGTTTTTTACTTACGATCCCGAAACTAAACGCCAACCGATGCATTGGAAAACTCCTGGTTCTCCACGACAAAAAAAAGCACGAATGTCAAAATCGAAATTCAAGGCAATGATGATTGTTTTTTTTTGACATCAAAGGGATTGTGCATATTGATTGGGTACCAGAGGGACAAACAGTGAATCAGCATTACTACATTAGCGTCATGGCTACCCTACGTGAGCGAGTACGGAGAAAACGGAACGATTTGTGGAGAAAAAAGTCATGGATCCTTCACCAAGACAATGCCCCAGCTCACAGTGCGTTGTCAGTGAAGACGTTTTTGGCAAAACACAACATTCCCATCTTAGATCATCCACCCTACTCACCTGATTTGGCCCCCTGTGACTTTTTTCTTTTCCCTAAAGTCAAGTCAGCTTTGAAAGGAACTAGATTTGAGACTGTTGAAGCAGTAAAAGAAAAAGCGACGGAAGTAATGTATGGACTTACCGAAAATGATCTGCAGCATTGCTATGAACAGTGGAAAATTCGTATGGAGCGGTGTAGAGACCGAGGAGGAGAGTACATTGAAGGAGATAACATGAAATTGTAAATAATTGTAAATAAATGTTTTTTCCAGCATCAGTCCGGTTTTTTTCTAGCCGCACCTCGTATTTAAAAGACGCGTTTGGAGGGAAATGGTTGGTCGTTCCCCGGAGCTTAATCCGCTAGATTATTACTTGTGGGAACTCTTAAAGAAACAAGCTTATAGTACTCCACCCATGGATGTTCACGACCTAATAGATCTCGTGCACGCCGCTTCGGCAATGGTTGACGCAGCGAGTGGCGAACTGACTGCAAACGCAAGATGGTCGCTTTGAGCACCTTCTCCAAACTGAACGTTGCTCGCATTTGTACATGCCGGCACTGTGAAGATAAACCTGACCGTCGTGTGTACAGAATGGAATTACTGTGCGTAGCATAATGTGTTTTTTGTACCTCATTGGGTACAGGCAATGTTACTGTATCCACTATTATTTTCTATTGACTTTATTTGTGTCAAGGACGAAACAAAATGGTCGTTTAATGTGAAAGAAGCTCATGTTATACAGGGTGGTCCATTGATAGTGACCGGGCCAAATATCTCACGAAATAAGCGTCAAACGAAAAAACTACAAAGAACAAAAATCGCCTAGCTTGAAGGGGGAAACCAGATGGCGCTATGGTTGGCCCGCTAGATGGTGCTGCCATAGGTCAAACGGATATCAACTGCGTTTTTTTAAATAGGAACCTCCATTTTTATTACATATTCGTGTAGTACGTAAAGAAATATGAATGATTTAGCTGGACCACTTTTTTCGCCGGATAGTTACGTTATTTAAGGAAACAGGAAGTGTTCAGCCACATGTGAAACGTCAACAACGACCTGCAACAAATGATGATGCCTAAGTAGGTGTTTTAGCTGCTGTCGCGGCTAATCCGCACATCAGTAGCAGACAAACTGCGAGAGAATCGGGAATCTCAAAAACGTCGGTGTTGAGAATGCTACATCAGCATCGATTGCACCCGTACCATGTTTCTATGCACCAGGAATTGCATGGCGACGACTTTGAACGTCGTGTACAATTCTGCCACTGGGCACAAGAGAAATTACGGGACGATGACACATTTTTTGCACGCCTTCTATTTAGCGACGAAGCGTCATTCACCAACAGCGGTAACGTAAACCGGCATAATATGCACTACTGGGCAATGGAAAATCCACGATGGCTGCTACAAGTGGAACATCAGCGACCCTGGCGGGTTAATGTATGGTGCGGCATTATGGGAGGAAGGATAATTGGCCCCCATTTTATAGATGTCAATCTAAATGGTACAATGTATGCTGATTTCCTACGCAATGTTCTACCGATGTTACTACTAGATGTGTCACTGCATGACAGAATGGCAATGTACTTCTAACATGATGGATGTCTGGCACATAGCTCGTGTGCGGTTGAAGCGGTATCGGATAGCATATTTCATGACAGGTGGATCGGTCGTAGAAGCACTATACCATGGCCCGCACGTTCACCGGATCTGACGTTCCCGGATTTCTTTATGTGGGGAAAGTTGAAGGATATTTGCTATCGTGATCCACCGACAACGCCTGACAACATGTGTCAGCGCATTGTCAATGCATGTGGGAACATTACGGAAGGCGAACTACATGCTGTTGAGAGGAATGTCGTTACACGTATTGCCAAATGCATTGAATTTGACGGACATCATTTTGAGCGTTTATTGCACTAATGTGGTATTTACAGGTAATCACGCTGTAACAGCATGCGTTCTCAGAAATGATAAGTTCACAAAGGTACGTGTATCACATTGGAACAACCAAAATAAAATGTTCAAACGTACCTACGTTCTGTATTTTAATTTAAAAACCCACCTGTTACCAACTGTTCGTCTAAAATTGTGAGCCATATGTTTTTGACTATTATAGCGCCATCTATCACAAAGCGAAAAAAGTGGTACAACTAAAACATTCATATTTCTTTACGTACTACAAGAACATGTAATAAAAAATGGGGATTCCTATTTAAAAAAACGCAGTTGATATCCGTTTGACCTATGGCAGCACCATCTAGCGGGCCAACAATATCGCCTTCTGGTTTCCCCCTTCAAGCTAGACAAGTTTCGTTCTTTGTAGTTTTTTCGTTTGACGCTTATTTCGTGACATATTTGGCCCGGTCACGATCAATGGACCACCGTGTTTATTAATGTTTAAATAAAGGTAACAATAACAGTAAGAAATAGACAAGGTACCGCATTGTTATTTGGTTTCGCATTGTGGTTTGGATGCAGTTTGATGCTTTAACTGGAAAAAAATTTCTGCGTGAGAGCGACTCAAACATCGCCAAAGCTGCATCTCCGTTCCCCACGGCGTTGCGTCGTCTCACTGGGCTAACGGTACAGCTCCGGCAGAGTGCTGCGTTCATGCTGCCTGTTCATGGCCATACTGCACGCAGTTACAGCGTTGCAAGAGCTTCGTTTTTTTTAAATCGGATTACTATTAAGGCTACTGCCGGGACTAGGTTTTTCTAGATACGCTTTTGTCTTGAATTGGGATGAGGAATCGCATGCCGACCGCCAAGTGCGATATTTGTTCTTCCCCCTGTATACTAAATTGTTTGGCAGATCCAACCAGCAGTAAAGGAGAGCATGTTCATGGCAGGAGGAGGAAAACTTTGCGCTACAAGTCAAAAGGATCGTTGCTAACCGGTCTTCCTGTCAAACAGTACTGTTGGCTGGTTTTCTCAAAGTTTAAATAGCGTGCTAAAACATGTTTTGCGGTGCTTAACGACAGATGGATCTACTCTAACAGATGGAAGACTGGCTATATGTTCTTTGACACATACAAGTGCTTATCCATAGTATGATAGATGTCTGTAGCAGACAGCTTTGACTTTTATCGCACAGCGGCAGAGGTCCCATTTGATGTTCTTCTTGTCATACAGGACTCGTTCGCCGCACGGTCGGAGCAGCAGGCAGCGCTGGCCTGCCATCTGGTGGGCAACATGAAGCAGCTGCAGGTGCAGGACCCTGGCCTCGAGGACCCTTTGGCGTTCGTCAGGAACCTGTCCACGCAAGTCCTGCAGCTGGTCAGTGTCTCTCTTCCCACTTACTCTCTTAGATTACAACCAAAAACAGTTGAAGCCTTGAAAGATGGCGAATATATGAACCTACGATGGAGGTAAAAATAGAGGGGCGGTGGCATTACCTCATAAACTTGAAGCTGATGTCCGCCATCTTAATTGGCCAAAACATCAGGTTCACCGCATTCATACCCCCATAGTACACCGCGGTGGCACTTCCCAGTGACGTCACTCTGACAGTGTTGTATTTCTAGAGCAAATAAACATTTAAGAACAGAAAAACGTTCGAAATTGCCTTCCCGATGTTATTCATATAATCTGTATAATTTTTAGTATTTGAAACAATTATCACTCGCACACGACAGAAATAATGAACAAGAAGCACTCGTAAACAGTAGTCTGTTTATGTTTTGGACTACTTAAAATGTCGCCCACTCTGACTTCAAAACAATGAACAGCATAAGTCTGTAATGCCACCTCCGTTCTTTATTTACCTCTGTGGAACCTACCGATACTGATCGCAAGCTCTGATGCGTGACACAATGATGTGGCGCGTGACGTCGCATGTGTGCAGTCAGAAAGAGAGCAAAACACTAACAACATTTGTTTTCACGTTTATATTATTTTTTGCAATGCAGGTTGTGACGACAGACTGATACGTAGCGTAGATCTAGGTTAGGTTGGTTGAAAGAGTAAGATTGGTTGTTAATTGACGAAGCCAACAAATGTGAATGCGAATTTTTGTCATACTGACATACTGAAAGCCGGTCGGTGTGGCCGAGCGGTTCAAGGCGCTTCAGTCTGGAACCGCGCGACCGCTACGGTCGCAGGTTCGAATCCTGCCTCGGGCATGGATGTGTGTGATGTCCTTAGGTTAGTTAGGTTTAAGTAGTTCTAAGTTCTAGGGGACTGATGACCTCAGACGTTAAGTTCCATAGTGCTCAGAGCCATTTGAACCATTTTTTGACATACTGAACTGAGCTCTGGATTAGGTTGAAAGTTGACGATCTGGTTGTGCCCTGACGAAGCGATACCGAAGGTTTCAAGATTTGTACAAGAGCTGAGGGCTATCGATGACATGAAATGATAACGTTTTGCATTATCTTCTCCGTTAATTCAGGAGAGATTTAAGTGTCCGTCCACAACCTATAATGCATTTTTCTGCAAATAGTAGTTCCACAGGTACATTTTACTATTTTTGTTTTGTTTATTTGTATTTCTTTGAGAGTAGTTTCGGGGTTGCAGCCGCATCTCAAACCCTCATTCTCGTAATCAGCCAAGCAGTCAGACTGCAACTTGGCATCATCACTGGCCACAGACACATCTTTGAGGCTTGAATCACCTAAAACATTAATTACGTACAGGGAAATTACATAATGACGATACAAACTGTCACAGGGGAGGGAGAACTGTAAAGGTATCAATGACGATTCACGTGGCTCAGCAACAACAAATTAAGTAGGAGCAAGATCAGGTGAACGAGCTAGCTACGAAACAGTATGTTCTCATCTTATTCCCCTTTTACTGGAAGTCAGATGTGCAAACAGAGCAGGAGCTACGAAACGAGGGATAAGTGCAGGATTAAGTGGGATTTTTTCCGACACCGTAGGTAGTGTGCGTCTCAGAAAAATAGTGTACAGTGGTGCAATTAAGCGGGCTGCAAGCAGATACGGACCTGCTAACCAACATTTTAAACTACGTACATAATAAATCAGTGTGTAACTTAGTGTGAACAACGCATCAGACTATCGGATTTCGCTGGCAAACTTGTCCCACACAAGTTTGGCTTTGTAACTTTTTTACTCTTCGTTTGCGAAGTATAGTTCCTCATCTCACAACCAGATTGACACATTTGCCATTTTCCATCATTTGATTGCTTTTTTCATTATCAGTGAACGACCTGAATAGTGATTTCCGATCTTGGAGACTGTTCGTGAGTTCTCAGCGTAACATTATTATTTCTTTCTTTATGTATTCGTGACGTCACGGCAAAGTGGCTCGAATGAATAATAGTTTGTGGTTAATTCTGATACACGTTGTAGTTACCATACAGATAAAAACATCCAGCGGATCAGCTGTCAGTTTATTTGTAGTTCTTCGAAAATACGGAAGTACGAGTATGACGACAATTTTCAGAAAGTGAAGAATTTTTAAAACCTCATTTAAAACTTTATTAAGCTCCCCATAGCATTTCTCAAACTGAATATGTTGCAAACGAGCAAACGAATCTACTACCACTTAATCAAACAACTTATGTGGCACCTCACTGCGTTAATTTATAGCAGCGAGTTAATAACTGCAGAAATGAGACTTCAAATTGTGGCTACGGTAACCGGTAACATACCTGGAAAAGCACATCTGTAAAAGGACAGCTTTCATAGCGCAATGAAAGCTTTTTGTATTCTTTTGAAACCTTCAGCCTCAGAATAGAGAAATAAATTTCACTCTAAGTCATAATGTACATACATTATCTGATCAGGAAAATCAAGATTCCCTATGTAACATGGAATGACCACTGGATGTCATGACAGGCGGACCGGGAACTGTAAAAGGAGTCGGGGAGAATTTCGTTCTCAGTAGAGAAAAAGTAACAGCGGAATGGCTCTGTCCACTTCGAAAGTGGACTAGTCATTGGATGGCAAGTGACTAACTGTTCCATCAGAGACGTTTCAGACCCTCTAAAGCTGCCCAAGTTGATCGTTAGCGATGTGATTGTGACTTGGAAACGAGAAGGGACAACCCCAGCTAAACTAAGAAAAGGCAGATCTCAGATTTCATGGAGCCTGGCGACGGACACCTTCGAGCATTGTGGAGGGTGACTGTAATAAGTCGCATGAAATCAGCGGAAGGAATCACTCGAGAGTTCCAAAGTGATACCAGCGATCCAGTTAGCACAACGACTGTGCGTAGCGACTAAGTGACGCTTGTGGTGGCCTAAAGAGCAATGCTGTTGGATTGTGGATGACTGGAAAAGAGTAATCTGGAGTGATAATCACGTTATACCCTGTCGCAGTCCCAAGCACATGCCATCGCGTGAAGTGCCAACAGTGAAGTGCACTGGAAGTAATGTTACGGCATAGGGATATTTTCGTGGTTAGAATGTTGCTCCTTTATTGCGCTTAAGAAAGCGCTAAATGCGAAAGGATATGCACGCATGTTATAGCATTGTGTACTGCGTTCGGAGGGGGCCAGCCATAAATTACGTTACAGGTTAAGGAGGAGGGAGGGGGTCAACAAAGTGTGACATCGTGTGACAGAGGAGGGGGGGGGGAAGGGGGGCGAGGGACGAGTCATTAGCTTCACGACCTTACATGTATGAAGTACTGTTTCGTTCTATATTACAACTCTAAACTTCAACTCTAACGAAAAGCTTTGGAACATTACCAGTTCTATAATCATTCTTTACTAAGGTGAAATTTGTTTTTACAACTTTATCACACGTGGCGGCCACGCGATGTGATTGTTGTTCACGCTCGCTGTACCTACGGTGTCGCGCGTCGACCACATTGACGTAAGTCGCAAGGCCAGTACCACCTTTGAGACTTTAACAGAAGCACCACCGCTCTGATTTCGTCTTTGTTGAATTGTTTATACCATGCAGTCGAAACTTGACTCTCACTGTGATGGACGAGTTTTTCTTGGTTCTACTATTCTGCGATTTTCAGTTTATCTAACAAATTTAAAAAGAATAAAAAATTGATTTAGGTATTCTTTACCGCAAACTATATGAAGTCTACCGTGCAGCTTATGCTGATAAAAATAAACAAAATATACAAGACAAAGTTAACGCCTTACGGCGACGTTTGAAAAACAGTGAGAATTCGCAAATAAAAAAATTCAAATAAAACTGATGAAAAAGAGAGCGAGAATTACAGATTTTTTTCAAATATTTCTTCGTCGTCAAAACCAAAGAAACAAGTAGAGCCCATGCGCGTAAAAGTACGTCTGAGTTTTATATTATTTTAACATTTCGTTCTCCACCGCTAAAAATTGGAAAACAGAACAACCCAGTCAGTTACGCTCAGTTGTTATTCACTACTTATTATAAAGCAAAATCGGGAACCGTATCTTTCTTTCTGTCTGTTGGAGGTAACCTCGGAAGGTCGATGTCAATGCAGTTCTCATTACAGTGTTGCTGGGTTCTTCAGGACGATTTAGAATACATACTGTGTGAAATGCGCATATTCAACATTTTACATGCTTAGCTTTTAATTGCAGGAAACCAAACATGACATACCAGAAGACACTGAAGATATTAGTATGCAGCCAAGTGGAAGACAGTTACCTCAAACAGTACCTAAATCAATGCCAAGTCAGAACACTTCTAGGAATAAAGTTGTAGAACTAGAATCTGTGTTCATTAGCTTTCTGTTAGCACGCGATGCTTGGCGACAGATGAAGCAATAAAAAGAATGACAGCACAAACGAAAAACATTCAACAAGAAAGAAACATACTGAAGAGAAAGATCAGTGCATCCCAACAAGAGAAAAAAGTCGTGATTCCGAAAAACAAAACAAAAAATAGTAATTTCGACTTAACAGCCTGGAGTAGAAGAAAGTCAATCGAGTTTACTTAAAGTCACAAAGGAGACTGCAGTTTTTGGTGGTGCAGCTGACGATCGACGTCGCACTGAAATTATAAGTTGCTGCAAAACATTGTAAATAAGGCTATACTATCAGTCGACCATGGTTATATTTAAGACTCCTTCCCAGCAGGAAAGAAAAAAGAAAAACACGTGGTAACTATTCCTACTAAATTGTACAAACCAGACTGTAAAGCATAAAGACAGCAAATTCTGTACAGCTATTATAAGAAACAGTGAATCTTTAGCTTCAGTTTTGGACCCCGGTCAAGTATTCTTTTCATCTATGGATCAAAAAATACATACGCCATTAGCTATTACAACAGCAAATGCTCAAGCACCTCTATTAATGTTCCTTGACTGTCGTGTAAAACAACTAGATCATGATTTCGTGGTGGCACATAGTCAGCACGGATTCAGAAAATATCGTTCTTGCGAAACACAACTAGCTCTTTATACTCATGAACTAATGAGTGCTATCGACAATGGTTGTCAAATTGATTCCATATTTTTAGATTTCCTGAAGGCTTTCGACACCGTTCCTCACAAGCTTCTAACCAAACTGCGTGCCTCCGGAATATCGCCTCAGTTGTGCGACTGGATTCGTGATTTTCTGTCAGAAAGATCACAGTTCGTAGTAATAGACGGAAAGTCATCGAGTAAAACAGAAGTAATATCCGGCGTTCCCCAAGGAAGTTTTATAGGCCCTCTATTGTTCCTGATCTATATTAACAATATAGGAGAAGATCTCAGTAGCTGTCCTAGATTGAAACTTCCTTGCAGATTAAAACTGTTAATCTGCCAGGAAGTTTCATATTAGCGCACACTCCGCTGCAGAGTGAAAATCTCTTTCTAGCCGTCTTAGATTGTTGCAGATGATGCATTTACCGTCTTGTGAAATCATCAGATGACCAAACGAATTGCAATGTAGGCTGCGACAAGTGGCAATTGACCCTGAGCAAAGAAAAGTGTAAAGTTATTCACATGAGTACTAAAAGAAATCAGCTAAATTTCGATTACGCGATAAGCCACACAAATCTGAAGGCTGTAAATTCAGCTAAGTACTTAGGGATTACAATTACAAATAACCTAAATTAGAACGATCAGATAGATAATATTGTGGGTAGAGCAAACCAAAGACCGCGACCCATTGGCAGAACACTCAGAAGGTGCAGCAGATCTACTAAAGAGACAGCTTACACCACGCTCGTCCGCTCTATTCTGGAGTATTGCTATGCGGTGTTGGATCCGCATCAGATCGGACTGACGGATGACATCGAAAAAGTACAAAGAAGGGCAGCTCGTTTTATATTATCGAGAAGTAGGGGAGATAGTGCCACAGACATGATACGTGAATTGGAGTGGCAATCGTTAAAACAAAGGCGTTTTTCGTTGCGAAGGGATCTTCTCATGAAATCACCAGTTTTCTCCTCCGATTGCGAAAACATTCTGATGGCACCCACCTACACAAGGAGAAATTATCATCACGATAAAATAAGAGAAATCAGGACACGCACAGAAAAAGCTATGTGCTCGTTCTTCCCGCGCGCCTTTCGAGAGTGGAACGGTAGAGAGACAGCTTGAAGGTGGTTCATTCAACCCTCTGCCAGGCACTTTATTGTGAATAGCGGAGTAATTACGTAGATATTGATGTAGATGTGACTGAAAAACATAAACTTATTCCGTCTGTATAAGCAGATATTGTAATAAAGAAGCATGGTGATGGTAAACCTGAAGCTGTGATACATTCTGGATCTCCGCTGCAGCAATTCGTAGTGGAGAAGATTTTTCCCCTAACGCAGACTAATGCCACAGACGTACATACACTTTCTGAATTACCAGATTTCGAAAAGTTAATGAGAACTCGAGAAGGTTTTGTAAAACCTGTGTTCATTTTCATTGCGATGGTGGTTCCGGTGACATGACTTGGGTGCTATTTACATTGCCACAGATGCTCCAGGAAGAAGTGTATTTAACTGAGTAGAGCGACGAAAGGCGCCTCTTAGTCGCGAATGTACTAGTGTTGTGTTAAAACATGACAGTTTGGTTCACATCTTGATCCAGTAATGTAACTACCATACAGAGTTGCAGGCATCGTGCTGACTAATATTCGGAGCCAAATGGTCACTGACGATTTTCCTGTGGTTTTCGAATACATTGTGCCAACACATACATATCTGACTGGGCATCGTACAGGCTAGGACACTGAAAAACGATGCTACGTGGTAAGAAAATCGCGTACGTGAATGACAATATTTTTTTTACAAATTGTGAAATGCGAGGTTGTCGCGTGTTGCAGCATGCGACGATCTAGCCTGTGTCTATTATTAGGAGAGGGGTTTTCACGACTACCTGTTTTGATTAAACAGCCTTGAGACAGATATGCACCGCTAGGAAATGATGACACGAAAGATGAACTTGCTCCGCAGTTACTACAGCTACCTTTGGGGCCCTGAGCGTCATCACTTTTGAAGCAAGTTCCGTACGACGGCTATTGTCTCAATGTCGAGGCATACTTATTTAAATGATCATGTGGCACCTGTGGCCTATATTTTTCATCATACATAGCCACTAACCAACGCACGCAATCGCATAAGAGCCAATAAGAGCTTTTTCCCATCAATAAGATCGTCCTCAAAGAATTGCTGATAGACGTGCCAGGGAAGTTCTTTGTTTGATAAACGATGGCGATGAAGGTGATGTGGACACATAGAATGTTCCTAACATTATCCTAATAGAGAACGAAATGACTGCTATGCCTATCATAAATAGTATGAAGGAATGGGTCAAATTTTGTATCGTCCATTTGATTTGTTATGTTTCGTAAATTTTTTAAAACGTTTCATTTATACTTGATTTTATGAAAAAAATCAGATTTTATGTAGAAATACATAATCTTGGAAAGTGCTGTTTTAATTTAATAATTTCTAAATTTAAAACTACATAATAGGTTACATCACACCAGGGGAGAGGGTGCGTCACACAAATGTGACCATCTGTGACAAGGGGTGGGGGGTGGGGGGGTACCAAAAATCATGAAATTCGTGTGACGTAATTAATGAGTGGCCCTGAGAGGATGACTGTATCAGCATGACAATGCACCTTGTCATAAAGCAGCATCTGTGAGGCAATGGTTTGTGGACAACAAGATTTCCAAAATGGACTGGCCTGCCCAGAGTCCCGACCTGAACCCAGTGGAACACCTTTAGGATAAGATAGAAAGTCGTCTTCGCTCCAGACCCCAGCGTCGAACATACTACCTTCTTTGGTTTTGGATATTGAGAGAAATAGTAGACTACCTTCCTCCACAGACATTCAGACACCTCACTGAAAGTGCCCACGGCAGAGTTAAAGCCGTCATGAAAGCGGAGGGTGGACACGCCTCATCTTAATGTCCGCTAATAGGTATCCGGATGCTTTTGATGAGACAGTGTACCTTACTTGAAACTGCAATAACTGAAAAGTACATTACAGTTACACAGCTATGTTAATAGTACAGTTCAGCAGAAATTCCTGCCAGTTCTCAACAACTATAGCAATAATCATACTGATACCCTAATAATTGAGAATACAACATAGGTGCACCGCTAGTGAGAATAACATCATGAGTAAGCCCAATTATAATTGGCATCGAAGAGTGATTTCAACGACGATAATTCAGATCACAAAGTAAGTGTCCGCACCATCTCTATTGTTGACTGCTGTCCATACAAATGAGCTTTGCAATCACCGACTTGTTAGGCCAACAATATTTAGGTCCTGAAATCTCAGTTTTCATCTCAAATACTATTAAATACATAAAAATATTATATAAATAGAAACACAACGTAACCACTCACTAAGCATGTAAGTTTTTTTTTTTTACTTACGAAATGCTTCAGTCGCTTTGCTCCATCTTCAGGTGGCAGTTACGGACTTAAAATTTCGTCATTTGTTAAGTTCTGTTTTTTTGTATTTTAAACGAACAGTCACCGCAGCAGTCTACTAAACGTGCGTAAAAAATCAAATGATGTTTGGAGAAAACATTTAATTTTTATACAGATATTGCCGTTGGCACAAAAAAAAAATGTGGTTGGAGTTCAAAATGTGAATTACCTACCTCATTACGAAATTTCCAGCGAATTATTTGCCATAAGTAAGTATTAGCGCACCTTAAGGTTTTATTCGAGTCCGGAAGCTGGTTAAGGTAAAATCTGTTTTAGGCAAATCATTAAGCGTGAACAGGATGGTGAATTTCAGATTTCCCTTAAACTTTTGGAAACTGGAAGAAAGTTCTGAATTTCAAATGGGAAGATGGTTCAAAATTAGAACCGTTCGACATATGTCTCAATAGTAAACTTCCTTTTCTTTGAATAGTTTTCCGTGCGCTACTCCGATTTGATGATATCATAAAAGTTGTCTTCCTGGCAGTGATGAGTTGTAAACTCTTTAGGAAACAAGCATAAATTGTGTAGGACAGCAGATGACCTTAAAAATACGCTCACCTACAAAATTTCCTGCAATTTCGTAGTGATTTACCGGACTTTAAAGTTTACCTACCTGAATAATTTTCGTGGAATTTTGAGTGTCTGTCTAATAAACTACGATTTAACTAAAGATCGCCGTATATAGTTCGTGAAGTTTGGGCACTTACCAATAAAAGAAAAATCTATACTTCCTGGAACATTAGTGTTTAACTCCTCGTCGAGTCATGGAGCATGAACTCAGTTACAGGGCTGAATGATAACTATCTCCTCCATGCACTGCACTTCTCAACAAATTTCAGTATATTACATTTAGTCTCTGACACAACCTCAGATACCCACAAATTACAGCTGACATTTGTGACTACATTGGAACCAGCTGGGGAAAGTTCATCAGCTGTCATCGAGTTTCTAAGAGCAGGATCAGTTACTCATGTTAAAATTTATTGAAGAATGAAATGATTTTATGGTAACAGCTACGTCGATGTTGGCACTGTGCAGCGGCGCGTAAATATATGTAAGGCTGGCAGATCTGTTACAGTGGAGTTACGTGAAAAACATAGACCTGTACGACCTTTATCATCAACCAAAGAGTCATAGATGGCAACTTAATACACGATACATAGACAATTAAAGACGTGAAAAAGCTCATCAGGGAAATTCATGGGGAAAAAAAGAATATTTAGTTGCAGCAAGACACACTAGGCCGCACAATTTGTGACGCAACACAATATTCCATAGATAGTCGCTATACTGATGTAACCCTGAGACAAAGTTGTGCAATATGGCGCCACGAATTGATATGCTGGAAGGCGTAATGTATATATTTATTTATTGACACCACTCCTGCCGGAGGTTCGAGTCCTCCCTCGGGCATGGTGTGTGTGTTTTTCTTAACATAAGTCCGTTTAAGTAGTGTAGGGACCGATGACCTAAGCAGTTTGGTCCCTTAGGAATTCACACACATTTGAACATTTACTGACAAAAAAAGAATTGCTAATAATTAAAGTGTATTGAGTGAGTAACAAGATTTATAGTGAAGCTATTTGTGTGTTATGAAGGCAAAAGTAGCCCAAGTTATCACCTTTTTTTAAGATTTAACTTTTGGGCGTTATTGTCGTTGCTGTGGATCTCAGTCCAAAGAATGGTTCAAATGGCTCTGAGCACTAAGGGACTTAACATCTGAGGTCATCAGTCCCCTAGAACTTAGAACTACTTAAACCTAACTAACCTAAGGACATCACACACATCCGTGCCCGAGGTAGGATTCGAACCTGCGACCGCAGCAGTCGCGCGGTTCCGGACTGAAACGCATAGAACCGCTCGGCCACCACCGTCGGCTCCAAAGAATGATTTGATGCATTTCTCAGTGCTAGTGTATACTGTACAAGACTCTTCGTCTGTGCATGATTATAATACGCTGTATCCACTTTTAAACTGCTTACTGAAGCCAGGCCTTGATCCCCCCCTCCCCCCCCCCCCCATACACACACAAACACATCCCGCCACTATTCTGTCTGCCTCAGGATGCTTCCTATCAATCGACCTCTTCGAACTCTTCTCTTAGCAAGTGTGTGCAATGAATTTCTGTTTTCACCAGTTCGATTCAGTATTTCCTTATTATAGTTCAATTGTTTTATCTTGGCGGCTCGCGCATGCCCGCCCAGACGCGGGAGATTGCTGCGTTGCCAGTTGCACACGACGCACGCGCCAAGAGGAGCAGCGCCATAGTACAGTTCGCAAGCTTACGTTTAGGGGGGAGCGCGCAATTCATGAAGTAAAGCCACCACGGCCGCATTAACCGTTTCGCTGCTACAAAGACGTGTTCCCTGTATTCCGCGCTGTGCGCGACTTTGTCACTGCACTGCTCGCCTCTGCAGACACATGGTGTTCCGACTGCTTTGACACTCTTATCATTCGATTCCAAAAAAACTATTTGGCCCAAAAATTAGATTTTTACACATCTTCTTGACTGATACCTTCCCCTCATAAATGACTTAATTTTGTTTCGACGTTCAACGCAGTTGTTATGCAGCATTAAATATAGTAAACCATTGCACGAAATTTTGAAGAGTTTGCAGAGGTAAAAGTCCATAGAGTATACTTTCCGTGTGGTCGATTTCAGTTGCCACAATGTTGAGAAGGAAATGTGGACAAGATACCTAAATTTCATATATAATTTACTGTATAACAATATCTCATTTAATTTAAGTACCATATAGGTGTCGTATGTAATATTGAGAAATATTCCATCTTTCGTGACTGTAACAAAAGTTTTATTTACACCTGGCACGTTTGGCTTTATTTTAAAGTACTTCAATCAATCAAAAGGAAGTAGACAAAATACATTAAACAAAACTGTGGACTTACAAAAACATTAGGACTTGAATATTACCGTCTGTCAGTGAAGTGCTCTGAGCTATGTCAAATATAATTTTTGTGTGTGGCACACACAAACAGCATTTATTTGCTAAAACACTGATCAGCCGACACAAACGTTGAATATTGTGTTACTGCAGCACAAAACTACCAAAGGTGACTTGGCAATGGAGGAGACACAATACTGTCCACTGAAGAGCAATATATTTCAATACCATTGGTAAAACTGCGACTGTGGAACAAAAACAAGAAAGAGAACATGAGTACCATTGTGTGTGTGCCATACCTTTCATTGATTGAAGTGCTTTAAAATAAAGCCAAACGCGACCGGTGTAAAAAAAACTTTTATTACAGTAGCGAAACATGGAATATTTCTCAATATTACATACGACACCTATGTGGTACTTCAATTAAATGAGATATTGTTATACAGTAAATTTTATATGAAATTTAGGTATCTTGTCCACATTTCATTCTCAACATTATGGCAACTAAAATCGACCATACGGAAAGTATACGCTATGGAATTTTACCTCTGCAAACTCTTCAAAATTTCGTGCAATGGTTTACTACATTTAGTGCTGCACAATAACTGCGTTGAACATCGAAACAAAAAAAAATTGTTCAAATGGCTCTGAGCACTATGGGACTCAACTTCGGAGGTCATTAGTCCCCTAGAACTTAGAACTACTAAAACCTAACTAACCTAAGGACATCACACACATCCATGCCCGAGGCAGGATTCGAACCTGCGACCGTAGCGGTCTCGCGGTTCCAGACTGCAGCGCCTAGAACCGCACGGCCACTTCGGCCGGCTCGAAACAAAATTAAGTCATTTATGAGGGGAAGGTATCAGTCAAGAAGATGTGTAAAAATCAAATTTTTGGGCCAAATAGTTTTTGTGAAATCGAATGATAAGTGTGTCAAAGCAGTGGGAACACCATGTGTCTGCACAGGCGAGCAGTGCAGTGGTGACAAAATCGCGCACAGAGCGGAATGCGGGGAGCACGTGTCTGCAGCAGCGAAAGGGTTAATGAAGAGACAAAGCACTAGAAATTTCAAAAAATTCCATTCAAACTAATAAAATTCGTGAAGTAAGACACTCCGATATTGTTTTTAAATAAAGAAAAGATGAAGCACCACACAAGGTTTGAACTCATAACCTCTGGATTTATAACCCAACACCTTAATCGTTACGCTAACGCAGCTCGTCTGACAACGAAACTCCATGAGGATGAAGACTATTGGTATGACTATGAATTACTCACGTTTCGTCGAAGTACAATAGGAAATCAACAATTACTGCTGTTCTTTATTGCGAAAAAGCGGTTGTGAGATTGATGCAAACTCCTTTCCTTGCTATCGCCTGAATTAGGAGTCTTATTGCTTATTTGGTTTAATTAATTAATAGAATATGAAGCAATTGGTATAAAGAATGCTTTTTCCAAACTTTCTATAAAAGAAAGTCTGCTATCAAGACATTGCTTTTGTTCTAATACTTTATTTATGACTGAACGTTTCTAAAACTGAAAGACACTCGTCCGTGCTCTGCACTGCAGTCGAGATCTGGCAACGTCGTTCTCTGTTCATTGGTTGACTGTGTTTTGTGACGTCAGATGCGCAGAGTTTCCTGCCGCCAACATAAATGACGCGCACTTTAGTTATTCGATATTCTCACCTAATCTTCAACACGACATTTTAAAGGCTTCTGTTCTCTTCTCGTCTCAACTGTTTATCGTCCATGTTTCACTACTGGCAAAGACGACAAATACGTTCAGAAAAGACTTGCTAACACATTTATATTCGATGTTAAAATATTTTTCTTTTTTAGAAATGCCTTTCCTCCTGTTGCCAGTCTGTATTTAATCTCTGTTCTACTTCGACTGGGCTACTGGAAACCAAGGCTTAAATACAGTAAGCAGATTCAAATGGATGTAGGGTGCGGCAGTTATAAAGAAATGAAGAGGCTTGCACAGGACAGGCAAGCACGAAGAGCTGCATCAAACTGAAGATCACAACAGCTACTTGGGCTGTTGTAAATTATCTTGCTCCTAGATAGTTATAGTCGTCTACTGCTTTTAGCGACTCATTTCCTAATCTAATGCCCTCATCATCACCTGACTTAATTTTTCGACACTCCATTACTCTTGTTTTGCTTCTGTTGATGTACATCTTTTAACCTCTTTTCAAGACGCGATCCATTGCTTTCAAACGTTCTTCCAAATCATTCGACGTCTCTTGCAAAATTACGCTGTTGAGAGACCTCAAAGTTCTCATTTCCCTTCCGTGAAAGTTATTCCGAGATTTAGCTACGTTTGTCTTTACGGCCTGCTCAGTGTCTATATTTAATAATATGGGGGATAGGCTTGAACCTCCCTCAACTTCTACCTCTCTCTCACTTCGCCGGCCGGTGTGGCCGTGCGGTTAAAGGCGCTTCAGTCTGGAACCGCGTGACCGCTACGGTCGCAGGTTCGAATCCTGCCTCGGGCATGGATGTGTGTGATGTCGTTAGGTTTAAGTAGTTCTAAGTTCTAGGAGACTTATGACCACAGATGTTGAGTCCCATAGTGCTCAGAGCCATTTGAACCATTTTTCATTTCCTTTTAGTCTTGCAACTGCAGTCTCGTTTCTGTACAAATTGTTTGTAATCTACTGCGTATTGTGATTAAAATGGAAGCACACACACACCACTTCACTGCCATGACATCAAACGTGAAGGGGTCACACGACCGAGTGGTCTAAGCTCTACCCTATATAGAGGGTGTAACGGGAATAAGTGGAGATATTTCTATTGGCAACTGAGCACAGTGTACCGAACAACATTACGTCAGTGTTTACATTATTTGCAGACCAATAATTATAGCTATTGCAAGTCGTATATTTTAGGTTGGTTAGTACCTCTAAGTACTTGTGGCAAGGGCAAGCCATTAATGTTTTCCCCTGGGCAGCAGATCAGGTGTTGAACTGTGGGCGAGCGGACGTAGAGCAGTTGGCCTGCACCAGTATAGCCAACCTTGTCACAATCACCCACTAGTGGGCGTTCCAGATTTCATGGTAGGCGGTAGGTGGCAGGAGTTTTTAAAGCATTTCCGTTGGTTTTTCATAAGATTTTGATATAAAGCTGTTGGTAACTAATTCTTACTATATGCTTTAACTTGTTGTAACTCTGCTTCATAAACTTCGTGAGTTAAAGTTACTTTCCTACCTTACAAATCACTATAACTGAGAAAGCATTGAGCGATCAGAGAATTTTATGTCTAACAGAAATGCAAAAGTGAGCACTAGGTAAAAGAGGTTCACTACCCCTGGTGTATACTGACAGGCCACTTATTGTTAGTGGTGCAGTTACGACACTGCGGAAAACATCAGGTACGATATTATATGACGTGTTTGTGGGAAGACTGATTGATGCGGAGAAAAAAGCAACACGCTGATACGTGCATATTAGGGTATCACATATAACTTATGCCCGTTACACCGTATATAGCGTTCTAAATAGAGCAGTGTGCTCTATTAATGGGGTGTGTAATATTTTGCTCAGGTAGCTAAAGTCGTTTTTTTTAAAAAAAAAATTCTTTTCTGTATGACACTGGTTCACGTTACTGAATAGTCACTAGCCCTATCTGCATTATCACGAACACAAAATCAGCATTAACAGTGCGCGCTATCGTACATTTACAGAATTGAGAGAAGTCGAAAACATGCATGAATTCGTAAATTCGATTTCATGCTTCCCCAAACTTTATAACAAAGTATTTACCACTGTTACTAAAAGCAAAATTTATTACGCCATTAAAACCAACCTGGCTTTTCACTCGTGCGCCATTACAACGTCCTTCGTGACAAATGACCTGTCCCAGGAGAATACCCAGCGTTCTCTGCGCCAAGCTTCCATGGCTATATTTAACGTGGAGTGTCACCATAACCGTCACACATTCCTCTCGACAAATTCTTTTTCAAACTGTGAGTTTTCCAATGAAAAAGATTCAGTTTAAAAAAGCTACAGCCATGAATTTTAAGGGCCACCTCTATAGTTTATAATGTGGTGAACTTTAATATATTATACCCAAATGTTTAGACAGTGTTGACTGGAATACGTTCTTCGAACTCCGAAGATACCATTAATAAAATGTGTGGAACGAAGATAGACCATCTGGCGTAGTATGAAGTAGAATGCACGAATCCATTCATTTTGGTGTGGGTGATTTAGACTTACGATACTGCGCACCGTTAGAGTCGCTTTTGTGTTCGTGATAATGAAAGTAAGTCTAGCGATTGTTCAGTAACGTGAACCAACGTCATCAAGGAAAGCATTTTTTTAATAAACAAATTGTGCTCACTGGATAGGCTACTAGACATCCCCTGAAGAGAGAACACTGCTCTCTTTACAGCGCTATATACTGGATGCAATGGGTATAAGTACAGATATTTCTGTCGGTGACTGAGGACAGTGCACTGAACAACATTACATCAGTATTTACATGGTTTGCTGACTAACAATAATTATAGCCGTTACAAGTTGTATGTTTCTAGGTTCAGTATTAGCTCTACATATGCGTAGCAGGTGACAATTAATACTTATTTTCTCCTGGGTAGCAGGTCAGGTGTTGAAGTGTGGACGTGTGGATGCAAAACGGTCAGTTTATACTGACAGGCGTAGTCCACTTAGAGGTGCAGTTATGACTGTGCAGAAAACATCAGGTCCTGGTTGTGGGAAGACTGACACAGAGAAGAAACACCCAACATAATGATGTATGTACTTAGTAAAGTAACACATATAGAAATATCTGCACTTATAGTTGTAAGTGTAGAGCTTGTACCAGGTAGACTTCTAATCTCTTCGCCACTGGGGTGGTATACGTGTGTTCCCATTTTAACAATAACGTTGTAAAATTAAACATACTGAGGCATCTCGAACAGAATCACTTGCTCCACAGCAATCAACGTGGCAGTCAGAGTAATACCCAACTTGCGCTTTACTCACATCATCCACAAAATAATAGATCAAGGAAAGCAGGTATTTCTTGACATCCGATATGCATATTACACACGAGAGTGCGATTGTATGAGATATCAAACAAAACTTCTGAGTGGTTGAGATATGTTTGTAGGCAGGACACAGCGTGTTATCGTGGACGCAGTCATTTACAGAAATAGAAGCAACTTAAGGCGTGCCTCAGGAAATTGTATTTGGGGCCTTTGTTGTTCTTGTTGTACATTAACGACTTGGTAGACACTATTAACAGAAATCTTAAATTTTTTGGTAGATGATACAGTTGTGTATAAAAAAATACTGTCTGCAGAGAGCTGCAGTAATGTCCATTCGGATCTTAATAAGATTTCAAAAACATGGAAAGATCGACAACTTGCTGGAAATGTACAAGGGCATGCTGAAAAGTAATGCTCCGAAGTTTTATGTGAAAACTCTCTAAGCTTTTTAAATACAGCAGACGTTATTCATATTATACATCTTTATTCTTTACGTCTAGATAATTATTTCTCAGTGTGGTTACCCTGGCGATGAACACATTTCACCCAACGAGAGACGAGTTTTTGATGCCGTCACTGCAGAGTGTTTGACTCTGTTGATGGAACCATAACCTCAGCTCTGCTTGCACCGCTTCATCACTATCATACTGAAGTCCTCCGGTGTTCTTTAGGTTTTGGAAACAGATGAAAATCTGCTGGGGCCAATTCGAGAATGTGCGGAGGATGATCGATGACAGTGAACCCAAGGTGTCGGACTGTTCCAAATGTCGCAGTGCTCGTGTGTGGTCTAGCATTGTCATGCTGAAGGAGAGGATGTTCCATGTTGTGGGCGAACTCTTCGAATTCGTGATTTTAGTTTTCATAAAGTCTCTCACGCTCAAACATAGTTGCGTTACACACAGCAAAGTTACTCGCTACAATTCGGAGCCTTCTAGTGGCAGAGGCTTGTAACTTGCGTCAGCGAAGGGGGAAGTCAGCCGAGTAATATGCATGGTATTTAATACCTCAACCTATACTGAGAACACAATTAAAAATCGTAGGCATGCCCTTGTACAAACAAGTAAAATTATGCACTTCATAAAACAAAGAAACGTACTGTCCTATGGCTATAATATCAATGATTGAAAATGGAAATCAGTTAACTGGTTCAAATAACTGGTTGAAACGATTTGTGTGGATATGAAATGGAATGTCCACGTAGGCTCAGTCGCAGGTAAAGTAGGCTCGGAACTTGGGGTCATTGGCAGATTTCGAGGTAAATGCAGTCAGTGCACAAAAGAGAAAGATTATAAATCACCTGTGCACCCCATCTTATAATCTGTGAGGGATCCTTGCCAGATAGAAACAATAGGCGATACTGGACGCTTAGAAAGAAGGGTGGCATAAATGGACGGGAGTTTGTTCGATTCGCTGGAGAGCATCACAGAAATTCTAATCACAGCGCGCACAGAGGCATTTACCTAGTCATTTTCGCCAGGTTCACTACATGATTGGAACGGGGAGAAGTCCTAACATCCTAAGTATGTACCATGCACTTCACAGTGTTTTGCAGAGTATATATGTAGGTATGTTGTAACGTTAAAATATCAAAATCGCAGCCCTGTAATGCACCAAGAATAGTTGTCACAAAAACTACATTTTTGGGTTTCGTACCTGAATCGGTAAAAATGGAATCGTTGTAAGACGACTTTGTTGTCCGTCCGTCTCTCTGTCTGATAAGACTGTTTTTCTCAGGATTGGTAAAGGTATCAAGTTGAAACTTGTGTCACATACGAAGGTCTATGATCCCTTAGCGGTGTAAATAATTTAAGCTTCTAAGTCAATGCAGTCAAAAAATACGGCCACGTCACATATTTTGATCCTCGCAAACTCACCGACTGATTAAACCGGTGTACCTGCACGTCGGGCCTGCTGATCCAGCGGTAAGGCGCGTGACGAAAAACTGACCGGTCGCAGGATCGAATCTCGGTCGGGGCAGCAGTTTTCCATTCTTCGTTTTAAGCTAGCCTTCGTCTCTCAACGATGTGAGGAGTCGCCAGAAAAGAAACGCTGTTGGGATTCCACGTTAAACTGAAGGTCCCCATTATAAGATTTGATAACCGGGGTGGACACGCAAAGTCGCCGAAGTAGCGTCCAGTGTAGACTTGCATCAGGCCGCTGGAACACACAAAATTATTATTATTGTCTATGTACGTAATTAAATCTGTACGGAACGCTCAAAGCGCTAATTCTACTTACATTTTTTTAAATTTTATTTTATTTTAGGTCACAACAATTTTCCCACTAAGCGCTTCGTTCTTTTACAGTATCGTGCTATCTTCAATACTAACATGATTTCACACTCACAAAGCTAAATTTATTGACACGAGAAACGTTCTCATCCAGTTACCCGTCAGCTGTTCGATTCTCTCCGAAATACCGTCCGCCTCGTAGATCGTAAAAGTTACTGCGCCAGCAGGCCCCTGGTTGCAGGCTGGTGACCTTTGCTCCCCTATCACCCTTCGCTTTCCTACACTGTCCAACGTGTCTGCAAGTAACGGTGTACCACTGGCAGCCATGTAACACAGAGAAAAGCGATGGTCATAAAAGGACCGAAACCGACGGGCACCGGGGACGTGTTTTACGACGTGTCAAACCCGACGAGAATTGGTGCTGTCGGTGAAAGCAGGCCCATCTCAGTCAGTTTCCGAGCGAACATTTCAGAAGGAACTATATGCAATAGACATTTGGTGTAGAATCATTCGCTACGGTCGCAGGTTCGAATCCTGCCTCGGGCATGTATGTGTGTGATGTCCTTAGGTTAGTTAGGTTTAATTAGTTCTAAGTGACTGATGACTTCAGAAGTTAAGTCGCGTAGTGTTCAGAGCCATTTGAACCTTTTTGTAGAATCATTCGGAGATGGCCGTTGCTCCCTGCGGCACATAATGTGGCACAACTTCAGTGAAAAAAAGACAGAAATTGCACGGTAGCTCACTGAATTCGTATAATGTGGGCCGACGAGATGCGATTTTGGCGCTTTTCAAATGTTGCAAGACTTCCAGTACACTGACGGCCCAATGAGGCGCTTAACCCGCAATGAGTGGTAATAAATCTAGCAGCTAGCCAATGTATTGCTTCAATGTCTTTCTTTAATGCAACCTGATGGGGATCCCAAACACTCGAGAAATACTCAAGAATGAGTCGCAGTAGTGCTCTATACGCGTCTCAAAAACGTTACGCCTAGGTAATCAATCGACATAACAGTGTGTAGCAGCACGCAACAAATACTGTATTCGAAAATTAAAGGATTGCTTTTCCTACTCATCTGCATAAACGTATGTTTTCCTAAGTTTAGAGCATGCTTCCAATCATTACACCAAATAGAAATTGTGTCTAAGTCATCCTCTATCCTCCTACAGTGACTCAACGACAACACTCTTCTGTACACTGCAGCGTCATCAGCAGACAGTCGCAGATTGCTGCTGACCCTATCCGTCTGATGATTTATGTGCACAGAGAACAAGAGCGGCCCTAGGACACTCGCCGTCGAGGACAAATTATTGGGTTCTATTACTCCAGAAGCTTTCCAGCCACTCAGAGATCGGGGAGGGGGAACTACTCCATACGCTCGAAAATTTATCATCAGTGAAAATGTATCCAACTATCTGGGTACCATACTGAAAAAATGGGAGTATTTCACTCAAAGGAAATACTGGGGAAAGTATCCGTGTTTTATCAACTATGCCCATCTTGTTACTCATAACGATTATCATATAATCAAACAAAGATAGGGAAGAAATCGACCTTGCGCTATTCAGAGAAACCATGCAGGCACTCGTCTAATAGATTCAGGTGAGCCATGGAAAACCTAAATTTGGATGGCAGTATGGAGAGTTAAACTGAGCTCTTCCTGAATGTGAAACAACTGCGTTACCCATTACGTTGTAGATTTGACATTATTTCTTTGAGGGACGTTCAGTAACACAATGCATTTTTTTCCGAAAGCAAATTGGTTTTATTCAGAATTCCAGCACACTATATTATCCCCCACTCTTTTGCCTTCAACACCCTAGTTTTCGGCATAACCTCTGCTCAGTGCGACGTCATTACGCTATCTCACTGGGAGGGCCTTTACGTCCACATGGCACGACTCTACTGGCCGACGTTGGTGTCAACGTCTTGCTGCAGCAATAATCTCCCCATCAACGACGTACTGCTTCATTGTGACAAACAAATGGAAGTTTACTGTTAGGCAGCTAGGAAAGGGACACACCTTTGAGTACTCTAAGCGGTGGATGGGTGTTTCAGGACTACCAACAGAAACGTCCAATTGAGCAGCGAGGTGTTTCATTGTGAACCGTCGATGACCTCGAATGAGAGTGTCCGCACGTTCCAACATTGCAGGAATCGCAACTGTGTGCGGCCAACCGGCACGTTGGAGATCGGACAGGTTTGTCCGACCTTGTTGCTTTTGTTCACTGCCAGGCTGTAAGAGGTCCATGAATAAGGAATTTATTGCTAGCGCACTCGAGCAGATGTAACTTCGATGGAATGCTCACGCGCTGCCTGCGATATGTGTGCTACAATAAAATCACAGACCAGAGAGCACTGTCGGCAGCAGCAGTAGGAGTAATAGCTGGCAGTCGGGCGGTGGGGCCAGTTGTGGAGAGTGATGCGGTATAAGGTAAAAGCAGCCACGCGCATATGTAATTTGTAACAGCTGATTTTGTACTATTGTTATATCAAGTCCCATGTAAATGTTTTTAAAAATCTTTTAATAATAATCATTCTTATAAGATAACTTTTGACAATCGGTCATTTGAATTGAAAGATTTTACTAATTTCTCCTATCCATGGCCGGCCCTATTATCGTAAAGAAAAATCAGTTGTTTCTTTTTATACATAACAAATCTAGTGGCCAGTATTGCACTGGGATGTGCCAGAAAAATGTCTTATTGGAGCAGATGTATACGCGTTATCCGAGGACTTCATTGAGGTAAGAATTTTCAATTTGTTCAGAATGGTCTTTCAGGGCCATGACGCAGCACTGCTGACGTCCAAAATTTACCAGTTTAAATTCGCAGTCAGTTAATTATTGAAAGGTTAATTGTGAGCCACAATTTTATTGAGAGCTTAGTCACGTTTTTATTCCGAGGTTATGGAAGTAAGCTGTTGGTAGGTTGAAACGACCCCTTAGAAAAATTAATGAATTACTGTGCTAATAAACCTCTTACATTATTTGATTTTCAAACAGCTGAGCAGAACTGAACGTACTCAGACATTTCGCTCTTTACCTATTCTGATCAACACTAAACTGACACTCGATAGTTTTAGCGCAATGCAATCTGACTTTCTATAATCCCTACAAAAGAATGGCCCTGACTAACAATAACCTATACCTTTCACAAATCACTTACCTCACAAAAATCTTCGTTACTCGAACTACTGCAATACAGCGAGCGCCACTACTGCCAGCTAAATAAAAGAATCAAACTACTGAAGGCACTAGCTACTGATAGGCATAGTTAGCAAATGAAAGATTTTGATAGAGAACAAACAATGTATTTACCTTAATAGTGTTCAAAAGTCATAATATATACATCTGTTCATGACATCCAGTCTTACAAATTTACTGTCTCCGATGGAGACACGTCCAGATCATCCGCTCTCAAAACTCCTCCATTTCTCTCCCCACATCCACCACTGCTGGCGGCTCAACTCCAACTGCGCAACGCTACGCGCTGTTAACAGCCAACTGCCCAACACTACAATAGCGACTATTTCAACAATGCCCACCAGCCACAGACTGCGCACAGCACAGCCAGTGATTTTCATACAGAGCGCTAGGTGATGTTACCAACATAAAAACCTAAACAGCCTACTTACAAGGTTACAAGGTCTCTGTAGACATTCTGCAAGCGCTTTTACGAATATCTCCGATGCTCTGGTCTTCCGCCAAAATAAACTCAATGACAGCTCTCTGATTGGAACGCACCTCTTTACAGACGCCAGAAGATTACATATAGCGCTGCGACCTGTCGGAACTTCATGAAACTATAGGGGCTGAAGGGGAAATATAGCACGTTGTCTCAAAATAAATTCCACATTTTGTCAGCCGAGACTGGCCAAGAATAAAAATGTGTTGTATTGCTTATTGAACGCCTCTCGCTATCTTGTGTGTAGCTACAGCAACTCGTCTTTTATAGTAATCCCCTTTTACTCAGTACGAGGTCGGGGTTGCTGAAGAGGAATTTTTGCCTATTGTACATTGTGTTTTGACGACACGACTGACATGGCGCGTCGTTTCCTGTTGCAGTCTGAGCAGTTGGCGGCCGCCGTGAGGGAACGGAGCGCCATCTCGACTACAGCGACACGCAGACACCGGCTCGCCAGCGGCCTCACCTGGCTCTCCGCGGACGGCATCTCGCTCTCTGCTGATTCCCTCCAGGTTCGTTTCGTGGCCAAAGCCGCGCCCAGCTAACACCGGCGCGAATTTTACTAGTTCGTTGTTTTTTTGCGTCCATTCCACCTCGGTCAGCGGAAGTAAACTCCAGCCAGAATACACTAGGGGCCATTACAGAGGTAATCACGTCGAAAATATCAGGCTGCGACCATGAAACGTGGTGACGGTGTTACAACTTCTCTATATATTCAGCCTTCAGTGCGACACTTTTTGGCAACAATGGATAGCGTGGCGCAGAGCTTGGTTCTAGGAGTCTCCATTTTGGCTGTCCAGGAAACGTTCCACGTCGAAACTTACATGGTTCTCAATCGGTATCTACCACGCAATGGTTTCCTCATTCGAGGAAAGGCGAAGACTTAACTGGGTGTCATGGTAGAATAATACGGGCTGCGGGACAAAATTTGATAAAACATATGAGTGGCAACATATGTGAGTGTATCGTGTGGAGAATGAGCTGAAGCGAAAACACGCCTGTTGACAGCTTCCCGCGATGCTTCATCTGCACAGCCCCTTTTTACGTCGTCGGATTTCGATAATGTGCTCCTGTAACGCGTAGTCCCTTACGAACCTAATCTGTCAGTACCACACCATGTCAATCCCAGAAAACGCTTAGCGTCACCTTGCCTGATGCTGGGTGGCTCCTCGCTTCTTTCAGGAGATGAATCCACATGTTTTCACTGCTTGCTCTGGTCCGTTGTTTCGGGATCATACACCACTGGCCATTAAAATTGCTACACCAAGAAGAAATGCAGATGATAAACGGGTATTCAGTGGACAAATATATTATACTAGAACTGACATGTGATTACATTTTCAATTTGGGTACATAGATCCTGAGAAATCAGTACCCAGAACAACCACCTCTGTCCATAATAACGCCCTTGATACGCCTGGGCATTGAGTCAAACAGAGCTTAGATGGCGTGTACAGGTACAGCTGCTCATGAAGCTTCAACACGATACCACAGTTCATCAAGAGTAGTGACTGGCGTATTGTGACGAGCCAGCTGCTCGGCTACCATTGACCAGACGTTTTCAATTGGTAAGAGATTTGGAGAACGTGCTGGCCAGGGCAGCAGTCGAACATTTTCTGTATCCAGAAACGCCCGTACAGGACCTGCAATATGCGGTCGTGCATTATCCTGCTGAAATGTAGGGTTTCGCAGGGATCGAATGAAGGGTAGAGCCACGGGTCGTAACACATCTGAAATGTAACGTCCACTGTTCAAAGTGCCGTCAATGCGAACAAGAGGTGACCGAGACGTGTAACCAAAGGCACCCCATACCGTCACGCTGGGTGATACGCCAGTATGGCGATGACAAATTCACGCTTCCAATGTGCGTTCACCGCAATGTCGCCAAAGACGGATGCGACCATCATTATGCTGTAAACAGAACCTGGATTCGTCCGAAAAATGACGGTTTTGCCATTCGTGCACCCAGGTTCGTCGTTGAGTACACCATCGCAGGCGCTCCAGTCTGTGATGCAGCGTCAAGGGTAACCGCAGCCATGGTCTTCGAGCTGATAGTTCATGCTGCTGCAAACGTCGTCGAACTGTTCGTGCAGATGGTTGTTGTCTTGCAAACGTCCCCATCTGTTGACTCAGGGATCGAGACGTGGCTGCACGATCCGTTAAGCCATGCGGAGATGCCTGTCATCTCGACTGCTAGTGACACGAGGCCGTTGGTATCCAGCATGGCTTTCCGTATTACCCTCCTGAACCCACCGATTCCATATTCTGCCAACAGGCATTGGATCTCGACCAACGCGAGAAGCAATGTCGCGATACGATAAACCGCAATCGTAATAGGCTACAATCCGACCTTTATCAAAGTCGGAAACGTGATGGTACACATTTCTCCTCCTTACACGAGACATCACAACAACGTTTCACCAGACAACGCCGGTCAACTGCTGTTTGTGTATGAGAAATCGGTTGGAAACTTTCCTCATGTCAGCACGTTGTAGGTGTCGCCACCGGCGCCCAACCTGGAAAGCAAATCATTTGCATATCACAGCATCTTCTTCCTGTCGGTTAAATTTCGCGTCTGTAGCACGTCATCTTCGTGGTGTAGCAATTTTAATGGCCAGTAGTGTAGTTATAAACCCAGCACTCGCTCATGGAGATCAGGCAGCTAAAGAAGGCTAATGGTTTGCCCGCGAAAATTTCCGCTGCTGCCTCAGCTTCTTGGGTTTTTAAAGGGGTGTGAGTAGTCGCGGAAATAAGCCGGCGGCGACTGCTGTAATCTGTCATGTCCTAAGTGTCGTGCGATATGTCTGAAACTGATCCACGACTTTTTTTCACCTTTTTTTACTCTCGCCGCACTTCGACCACCTTTCCCAGGAGATTCCCAATTCTTCTCTTAGAACTGAGCTCCACTTCTTGTTTTGTCATTCATACTTGATTAACCACACTAAGAGTGTGTGTGTCACTTAGCTACTATGTCTTATGATGAGGACGGATTATTGCAGCGTTTCCCCTTTCAAACTCAAAAAATCGGATGATCGCGAGGTACACGCCTTTATCAACGAGCTACGCCATTTTGTTGTGGCTTTTCTAGCAGCGTGCTGTTGCGCTTTTCGCGCTCGGATTCCATTGTGTACCTGGACAGCAAGCATGCACCTGCAAAATAACAGAGAATTAATTACGTGACTTTATTTTTCCGAGGCTCTTGCTGCGTTGTGCTACAGTGAGGACTGTTTTCGTTGTTATCAGGACGAGTGCCCGGAAGGACGGCAGGACCTCCGGGAGCTACCGGGGCTGCTCACCAGCAAGGTGCTCGAGCTCAAGCGCGGCCTCAGCTTCCTCTGCGGAACAGACAGATCGGGTAAGTACTAGAACTGTTCATGTTTTTAAAAATATTGCGAATCCGATATATCGATATTTAAAAAGATGTGACTATCAGGTACCGTACCGATATATGGAGAAAAAGTATTGATATACTGGCGGAAAAAATATCGGCATACAGGTCCATAAAAATATCGGCTTCACATTGTAAATAAACTGCCGGTTTTAGAGCTGTCTGTTTAACACTGTGGCGCATAGCGTCCACTACAGTAGACAGCTGTTAATGGTCGTTTCTCTGGCATTTTCAATCAGTCCTGAGGCTGCAAATGTACACAGTTCACAGCAGTGGGCACTCCCTACTGGTGTTGTGTCCTGCATACATTTTCAACCTCATGACTGATTGAAAGGCCGCGCGGGATTAGCCGAGCGCTCTAAGGCGCTGCAGTCATGGACTGTGCGGCTGGTCCCGGCGGAGGTTCGAGCCCTCCCTCGGGCATGGGTGTGTGTGTTTGTCCTTAGGATAATTTAGGTTAAGTAGTGTGTAAGATTAGGGACTGATGACTTTAGCAGTTAAATCCCATAAGATTTCACACACATTTAAACATAAATTGATTGAAAATGCCAGAGAATTGACCATTAAAAGTTGTCCACTGCAGTGAAATTCATGCACCACAGGGTTAAGTGCTGATTTATTATTAGATATTCTGTGCATCAACAAACTAGTAGCCTGCTTATCCCCTTAGGAAAAGGAAAACTATGCACGTTCACGCTTGGCGATAACCACTTTGCTAACAATGGTAATTGCATGTATGTGCCACAATAAAAGGTGTCCGATACGTCCGTCGTACAGTTTCGTCACATATCGGATTTGTCCACAACACTTCTTGTCGACTTCTCTGTTTATTCATTTCCGCCAACGCCGGCGACCTAGCAGCTGTAGTGTGAAAATTGCGTGCTAAAGCTAAACGTTGCAGTTTCTGTTGGTAGCGCCAAGCGCCGATTATGTCAGCATTTCTCCTCACTCGTCTCCGCCCACCACAAAGACCAATTTTGTCATTTATATTTTCATTCATAATTTTCAGCAACTGTTTTTGAAGAATGCCGATGTGAAGAAATAGCAATGTACTTAATTATTTTTTAACGCAACAGATGTGCTACTGCTTCACATCGGAAATCTTGTTATTACATTCACATTGCCACCGGCTTCGCCCCCCCTCCCTCCCCAGTGCAATCAAACTTCTTCTTTTGCGCCACATAGACTTGTTTCACATAGTCAAAGAGAAATAGTGGGCGTGATGAAAGCTCAAAAAATAGTAAGACACAGAAACCAGTGAAAGAAATATTATGTTCTACTACAATTTCAAAAGAACAACTTCAAATATGTTCCGAAAATTTTGAAAAAAAAATGTAAAATAAAAATATTGGCACTCGGTATTGTCGCTTTGAAATCGATATATCGATGTGTGGAAAAAATTTCGATATACGGATACAGCACTTGTGAGTGCCCCCTGCAACTGCAGTCACGTCTCACAAATCACTACGCAACGAGTGTACACTGTCATGTTCAAGGACATACGGAAGGTCATTGTTCGTTCTAAAAATAGACCTACGTTAGTTTTCCAGAAGTAACTACAATCAATCGCCTTTTTTTTGTTGTTGTTCGGTTTTTATGTTACCATGACCGCGTAAAACTAAACATTAGCTAACTTCTTGCTTGTTGCTGCTGCCGACCTCTAGAACAGGCTAACTTATACACCGTGTACAACCCAGCGTTCTATTGAATCAGTAAACGTGAAGCGCTTCCTTTTGTCCACATCATAACATTTGCCAAATAATTAACGCATATGACCAGATTCCTCTTTTTGATACAGTAAAGCAAATACCTTCACCTTCACCCAGTTACGCCTTCTCTTCTCGTTTCTCAGTCAGCCAATTGCTATCACGCTTCTCTATCCTTCCCGCCCTTTCCCAACCGTCCATTGCTGCTAGTGACCTCAGTTTAAAACTACCTGATTGTAGACCGTCTTTATTCTCTTACCTTTTGTGAACTAATACGAGTATAAGCTCTGTTTTTTTCCTACTCTAGTTACTACTGATTTTCACTATTTATGTCAGAGTTACTTCTAAGTGTCGTATCCCATATTAAATGGAACCCTTCTTACAATACCTGTGTCGTTACGTGAACGTAATTTAGAATATTTAGAATGTCTGATAAGAAGCAAAAGAGGGCCTGATTGTCCTGATCTCGCCATGATAAATAAATCAATAAATAAATATAATAAAATTAAAAAATAGTATTCCTTTTTATGTCCGTCTGCATTGCCCCTTTAACGTATTTAATTTGTTTTAGTATAAGGCTATCACAGAATACAAACTGAAGACTGAGCTCAATACACAGTGTTGTGTAAACGGTACTTTTCATATTACTCTTTTGTGACTCTTAAAAGATTACCAATTACTTTCTTGTCTAGCATATGGAACATGTTGATGCAGGTTCCGCAGTTATTGTTGATTTTGATTAAAATGCGAGCACCAGTTGGATCTTCCTTTTTATTTAAAAAAAAAAAGGTTCAAAGAACGTACTTAAACTGTAACAAAAAATGTGAAAGAGAAATCCACCTTCGCTCTCACGTAATTTCAGGACACCGTGTCGCCAATATTGTCAATAACCTCACAACGTTGCACAAAATAGAGAAAGTTACAGATATGGACTACTTGGAAGACATTGAAATTTACTGCCATATGAATCACAACAAGAACGATATTCTTAACGAACAAAAAATCCTAAATAACATAGTTTTCCTGGATGTCTTTCATAATGTGTTTGATGTTTTACAACTTAATTAATTTAGGACTGTCACATTTCGTTACATAGTATGGTAAGTCCTCTTACTGTAAATAACGTCTGTTATGTTCAGTTCTCGGGCTGCATAGCGCTTGTTTGTCGTTTTTCTGCTTCCACTTGTTTGCCATCGCTGGTTTTCCATATCGACTCTCTGTTCGTACTGGGGTTCTGAGCGTCATGTGCTTTCTTTCTCTTTCCGAAATAATACTTCTTACACGTCTTTTTCTTACATATCAGTTTCCGTGTTTTAAATGTAATATTGTTCTGTTGTTTATTTTACTTTTAAAGCATTTTATCAACATTCGTTTCATGGTTTACCTCTCACTGCTTACCTCCCTCATGGGCTGTCATTGAAGAATGGGAACGTATACCACGGGTGACCTCCATAGACTAATACGGAGCATGCGACGTAGGTGTCAGGCAGAGATAAACGCTCACGGAGGGCGTACACGTTACTTAAGCTCTCGAAGTACAATGAAAAGCATCCAGGATGACGGGATGAATGATTGTTTCTACTTTGTTTTCGCCACCAGTCGGACATTTCAATTCTTTTGATGTAAACGACCGAGTATGTGATGATATTTTGTTGTCTAATTAATCTGGGAAAGATAAATATATAATTTGGTAACATGCGCATTCCTCAATTATTGTTCATTGGAGTACGGCAGACGCCTACGGTCATGTTCCCCTCATTGTTTTGAGCAGTGTCTTATTTTTTTTCAACTATGGTTTTAGCTTACCTGACTTTCCCTTTCACTAGAGCTAGTCTCAGATCTTGATCATCTTGGGGATTTAATATTTTTAGGGTAGCATGTTTCTTTTCTCAACCAACACTTCGTTTTGATATCTTCAACTATTCACAAAATAAAAGATGTGTTACGTCTGACGTGAGACTATACGATTATGGAGGGTCATGTGGTCAGCACACCTCTCTCCCTGTCGTTTTACAGACATTCCAGACCACTGAGCCGCTACTACTCGGTCAAGTAGCTCCTCAATTGGCATCACGCGTCTAAGTCCACCCTGTACCAGTCCTCCCACCAAGGAAAAATCCTTGGCAATATTGGGAATCAAACCTGGGTCCTCCGCATGGTAGCCATCTATGTTGACTATTCAGCTACGCATGTGGACTAGTATATTTACACATACATTGGATAACATGTTGTCACTTCTATATTGAATTTAACCTCTCGCCGTCCGTCTCTTCCTCCTGCCTCTCTCTGTCCATTTCCTCTTCCTCCCTATCTCTATTCATCTGTTTCTCCCCCCTCTCTTTACGTCTCCTCTTCCCATCTCTCCATCTCTATACCTCTCCTCCTCCTCCTCCTCACTCTATCCATGTCCCTTTCCCCATCTCTCTATCCACCAGCACCTCCTCGCTCTCTCTGTCCATTGTCCATCTCCTCCTCCCCTTCTCTCTCTGCCGCGCGGGATAGCCGTGCGGTCTGAGGCGCCTTGCCATGGTTTGGGGCTCACCCCCCCCCCCCCCCCCCCCCGTCGGAGGTTAGAGTCCTTAGAGTCCGCCCTCGGGCGTATGTGCGTATGTTGTCTTTAGCGTAAGTTGTTTTACGTTAGATTAAATGTTGTGTAAGCCTAGGGACGGATGACCTCAGCAGTTTGGTCCAATAGGAACTTACCACCATTACCGTCTCTCTCTAATCACCTCGTCGACCCCCTTTCTCTGTCCATATGTGTCATCCTCTTGTAACCCCCCATCCGACCCCCAGCCCACTCCCACCCCAACGTAAGGTGGTTATCACCTCTTCAGTACTTGTTTCGAAGCAATAAATTTTATGTGTGCCACATTCAGTTGAAATGGATCTAGTGGTTTAGGAGGAGATATGGAACCTACATACAGACACTATCTATTTTTATGTTATGCAGTGTGTTATTAAAAATTAAGAAAGTTAAATTGATTTGTTAATATAATCTATGAAAATCATATGTTTAATAATTTTAAAAACACATCTCTTTCGCCTTTTTAGTCATTGTATTGTTTTTCGACTTTATTGTTTTTGAACCAGTTTGTCTGAAGAATGGTATGTGTGACTCTAACAGTCCTACAGCCGGCCGGGGTGGCCAAGCGGTTCTAGGCGCTACATTCTGGAACCGCGTGACCGCTACGGTCGCAGGTTCGAATCCTGCCTCGGGCATGGATGTGTGTGCTGTCCTTAGGTTAGTTAGGTTTAAGTGGTTCTAAGTCTAGGGGACTGATGACCTCAGAAGTGAAGTCCCATAGTGCTCAGAGCCATTTGAACCATTTGAACAGTCCTACACCCCGCCCACCTGGGCCGATAGTGACGAAATAACAATAAAGAAAAAATATTATTTCATTGTTTCCCATTAATTTCTATCCACAGAAACGTAATACTGGTTACAGGCGACGACGCAGTCGAGGAGGCGCGGGCAGCGGTGCTTAGCCGGAGGAACGCGCGCCAGTCTCAGGTACAAGGCGCTGCGAGCAGCGGCTCCGACTCCGACGACGACGATGACGACGACGATGACGAAGGCGACGGAAGCGTGCAGCCGGCGCAGCCAGCGGTTGGCGGCGCCCCTGCCGCCTTCTACGAGACGGAGGTCCCTCCGGCGTCCAAGGCGGGCTGCTACCGCCACAAGAAGCTGCTACGTGCGCGGCGCGTCTCGGACACGCACGTGGGCTATCGGACCACGGAGTCGCCCGGAGCTGGCCACCAGAGGGATACGGACGACTCCGACAACTCCGCGAAAGAGGAAGACCGGAGGAGTGCGCCGAGAAGGAGCCCGCCTAGGTCGCGGTCCAGACTCGCCGACTCCGAGGGCGGCAGTCCGAGGGCAGGTCGCATGTGCGCGCTCGCCGAAAACGGAGCGGCACGATACTCGACGTGCGAAGAAGACACCGAGGAGAGCAGGCAGAGCGAGAGAGACGGCGGTCTACCCGAGCTGAGGCACAGAATCGCGCCTCCCGAGCAACAAGATGCATTTATGGAGGAGCAGGAAGACGAGGAGGAGCAAGGAGACGAAGAAGAAGCGCCAACGAACGTTTTCGTCAAAACGACTCGGAAGATCTTTTCCCCAGTGCGACGCGACAGCAAAGGAAAGGCGTCGTCGGTCATCGGCTTTGTTGTCGGCGCCAGCGCCAACGGCGTCAGAGGCAACCGTGGCTCGCGACGGGAATCATTGGACTCTGGTGGCCGTGAGAAGAAGGAAGAGACTGTAGGAGCACCGAATGGAGGTTCTGTGCCCGAATCGCCGGCGCGAGTGGCCCGCCACACCAGGTCTCAGTCGGCGTCGCCGGCAGTGGTGCGCCGGCCATCCACGGCGTCCAAAGAAGGCAGCTCGAGTGCGGACACCAGCAGCTCAGGCACCACTTCGTGCGACAGCAAAGCTGTCGTCAGTGGCACCGCTCCCTCACCTCCGGAGCGACTGTCCGAGGATCGGGAGCCCGAAGAGAATCGCGATGATCCACAGGAGGAGATTACTGAGACTGTAGTGAAACTCGGTAGAACTAAGGCAGCAGAACTGGCGGTTGCAGATCATATTCCACCTCCAACTGGGCTGCCTCCAGTGTCACATTCTCCGATGTCTAGCAGGCGCGGTGGGAGCGACCAGCCGAGACCACTGGCGAAGGAGACTGCACCTAGCATCCGTATGATGATCGCCAAGTACAACAAGAACCTAGAAGGGGCCTCAGTGGAAGCGTCATGCACTGGAGGTAGCACGGGTAGTGCCGCCTCAAATGGAACGACGGCGACTGGGGGCTCACCTGTAGCCTGGCGGTCCCCTGCTACTGAACGGAGGGTCCGCCTCCAGATGGAGAAGTACCAAGAGGAGGTGCGACGGGCACTCGAGAGCGGCGGTGTACCGAACACGGGCACCGGTCGCCACGTGCAGAAGTCCGCCAGTGTCGGCTTCATACCAGCGTCGCCCGTCAGCAGGAGTGCCGGAGGAAGCCCCCGCAAACCGCCTTCTGGTGCAGCTGCGGCCGTCCAGACCAAGGGCATACTCAAGTCGTCCAGCGCCAGTGCCATTCAGGCGGACCTCTCGCAGAGCACTCGAGTCTCGCCACAGGAAAAAGCGAACGAGAGCAGCGTTTTACCTCCACCAGCACTGTTCGAGGACTCGTCGCCGAGGCCTGAGGGAGGCGCTGCCGTCCAGCCCGTGACGCCGCAACCAGCGAGGGCAGCTTCCCATAGTGCGTCTGCTTCGCCACTGTCTCTGCTGAGACCGTCAGTATCGCCTGCTACGTCTAATCCTTCGTCACCCGAGTTGGCGCAGAGGTATGCCTTGTTAATTATCATACACTAACAAACTTTTGATTTTAATTTAGAAATATCGCCTTCTTCCTGTTCTCCTTCATGATGGTTTACTTAGTTAGGCATTTATTTCACTAGGGACGATTAGCGCTCTCTTGCATCTAACCAGGGTCTTTAACGAAACCCATTACGGAAGAATAGAAGAGATAAAGAAATTTACGTGAAACAATAAAAGCAAATGTTTTATATAATGAACTAAACTGGCAAGGACAAGGAAAATGGAAATGCTTTCCAATTAATAAAAAATTTGTATGACAGAACTATTTACCCATAAGTGCAAAACTCCCACACTACGACAATTTCATTTGGCCTATAATGACTTTATGCTCCAAAATGCCTTTAGTGAAATACGACCAAACAGTTAGGTGAAATAGAAAATGTTGTTGTTGTTGTGGTCTTCAGTCCTGAGACTGGTTTGATGCAGCTCTCCATGCTACTCTATCCTGTGCAAGCTTCTTCATCTCCCAGTTCCTACTGCGCCCTACATCCTTCTGAATCTGCTTAGTGTATTCATCTCTTGGTCTCCCTCTACGATTTTTACCCTCCACGCTGCCCTCCAATACTAAATTTGTGATCCCTTGATGCCTCAGAATATGTCCTACTAACCGATCCCTTCTTTTGGTCAAGTTGTGCCACAAACTTCTCTTCTCCCCAATCCTATTCAATACTTCCTCATTAGTTATGTGGTCTACCCATCTAATCTTCAGCATTCTTCTGTAGCACCACATTTCGAAAGCTTCTATTCTCTTCTTGTCCAAACTATTTATCGTCCATGTTTCACTTCCATACATGGCTACACTCTATACAAATACTTTCAGAAATGACTTCCTGACACTTAAATCTATACTCGATGTTAACAAATTTCTCTTCTTCAGAAACGCTTTCCTTGCCATTGCCAGTCTACATTTTATATCCTCTCTACTTCGACCATCAGTTACTTTGCTCCCCAAATAGCAAAACTCCTTTACTACCTTAAGTGTCTCATTTCCTAATCTAATTCCCTCAGCATCACCCGACTTAATTCGACTACATTCCATTATCCTCGTTTTGCTTTTGTTGATGTTCATCTTATATCCTCCTTTCAAGACACTGTCCATTCCATTCAACTGCTCTTCCAAGTCCTTTGCTGTCTCTGACAGAATCACAATGTCGTCGGCGAACCTCAAAGTTTTTATTTCTTCTCTGTGGATTTTAATACCTACTCCGAATTTTTCTTTTGTTTCCTTTACTGCTTGCTCAATATACAGATTGAATAACATCGGGGAGAGGCTACAACCCTGTCTTACTCCCTTCCCAACCACTGCTTCCCTTTCATGTCCCTCGACTCTTATAACTGCCATCTGGTTTCTGTACAAATTGTAAATAGCCTTTCGCTCCCTGTATTTTACCCCTGCCACCTTTAGAGTTTGAAAGAGAGTATTCCAGTCAACATTGTCAAAAGCTTTCTCTAAGTCTACAAATGCTAGAAACGTAGGTTTGCCTTTCCTTAATCTTTCTTCTAAGATAAGTCGTAAGGTCAGTATTGCCTCACGTGTTCCAGTGTTTCTACGGAATCCAAACTGATCTTCCCCGAGGTCGGCTTCTACTAGTTTTTCCATTCGTCTGTAAAGAATTCGAGTTAGTATTTTGCAGCTGTGGCTAATTAAACTGATTGTTCGGTAATTTTCACATAGAAAATAAGGACGTGAAAATAATCAGGAAGAAACTGGAACCAAAATATGATAGTATGATTTGGGAATTAAGAAGTAATAAAGAAGTTTATGAAATATTATAATAGATATTAGACACTATGAGGAAGAGGGTTGTTTTAGTTTTTAGTCATTAGTCTTCTGACTAATTTGATGTGGCCTGCCACGAATTCCCCTCCTGTGCCAACCTTTTCTTCTCGGAGTAGCACTTGCAGCCTCCATTGTCGGTTATTTTCTGGATGTACCTCAATATCTCTCTTACTCCACAGTTTTTACCCTCCAGAGCTTTCTCTGGTACCACGGAAGTTATTCCCTGATGTCTTAACAGATGTTCTGTAATTCTGTCCCTTCTTGCCGGTGTTTTCCACATATTCCAGTCCTCTCCGATTCTGCAGAGAACCTGCTCATTCTTTACCTTATAAGTCCACCTAATTTTCAACATTCTTCTGTAGCACCACATCTCAAATGCTTAGGATCTCTTCTGTTCCAGTTTTCCTACAGTCCATGTCTCACTGCCATATTGTATTCTACGGACGTCTAAAATAGGCTAGATGAACAAAAAACATCATTTTTAACTTTTTTGCAGAAACATCAATGACGTGGATCGAAGAAGTTAAATCAGACCCTACGGATATGGAAATAACAAAGGGAGAAATAGGATAAAGAGTAAAGTTCAGAGCAAAAGTAAAAACCTTCAAGTGCTTGCAGGAGAAAACAAAGAAAAAAATAGGTGCAATAGAGACAGATGAGAAAAATAATGAAAAGCTACTGGAAAGAAAGAAAGGTGAAGATAAACAAGACATAAGATATTTCATCTGGTCCTCAGAAGGCCAAACTAATAAAAAAATTACAATATCAGTGATAATAATAATAGGAATGAAAATAGGCATACTAATTAAAGGGAATTCATAAATCTTATTCTTCTTCTTTTTCCTGGCCTTATCCTGTATCTTCACGGAATCAGCAAGTTAATCTGGACTTGGCAATGTTAGTGGTACACGGTGAATGGATGCCCTACCTCTTGTCAGTCCTTCCCCCCCCCAAGACGGAAATTGTGAACCACATCTGTTTGTATCTAGTTCTCTCCAAGCGAAAGTGTGAGGACGTTTTCGAAACATTTGAAAATCATGTTGGGGTTGCTGGACTTGGATAGCAGCTCCGTATTCATTTATTCGGTTGCAAGAAACGACCAGAAAACCACATCCATTCTGACCGGCATGCTGGCCCTCATCGTAATCCGCCAAAAGATTCGATCCGGGGCCCCCGCGTCTCCTCCCGAATGCCGAAAGCGGCGTGCTACAGCGCGCGGCTCATGATATTTCAGAATTATCGGTCCTGTATCCATTGAGTCAAGTGTAACCTTCTGACAGATTAAAACCGGGACTCGAATCTTGGACGTTTGTCTTTCGCGGCTAAGTGTCTTACCGACCGATTTATCCAAGCACGAACCACGACCTGTCCTCACAGCTCTACTTTGGCCAGTATCTCATCTCTTACTTTCTGAGCTTCGCAGAAGTCCACTTGCATACCTTGCTGGACTAGCACTCCTTTCTTCCAGGACTGCTGGTCCCGTGAGATATGCAGGAGTTTCGAAGGTAGGAGATGATTTACTGGCGGAAACAGAGCTGTGAGGACGGCCACGATTCGTGCTTGGATAGCTCGGTAGGTAAGACACTTAGTCGCGAAAGGCACAAGTCCAGGTTCGAGTCCCAGTTCAGCAAACAGTTTTAATCTGACAGGGAGTTTCAGATCAGCGCACATTGTTGCAGAATGAAAATTCATATTAGATTTTATCAAGTTATTTTTTCATTTCGATCCTGTCGAATGTGACTATACTAAGATGAATGCAGGGCAGCAGTGCAGAAGAAATAAATGTAGAGAAGAATTTTATCGACTCATGAAAGAGTGTGAAATAATAGAGTAAATTTCCAGATGATATTGAAGAAATGTAATAGGTAGGGATGAGAATAGTTTTGATAATATTGGCAGTATGACAGAAATAGTGGATCGCTGTTGGACTGGAGCCGGCCGCAGTGGTCTAGCGGTTCTGGCGCGCAGTCCGGAACCGCGCGACTGCTACGGTCGCAGGTTCGAATCCTGCCTCGGGCATGGATGTGTGTGATGTCATTAGGTTAGTTAGGTTTAAGTAGTTCTAAGTTCTAGGGGACTGATGACCACAGATGTTAAGTCCCATAGTGCTCAGAGCCATTTGAACCATTTTGGCCGGCCGAAGTGGCCGTGCGGTTAAAGGCGCTGCAGTCTGGAACCGCAAGACCGCTACGGTCGCAGGTTCGAATCCTGCCTCGGGCATGGTTGTTTGTGATGTCCTTAGGTTCGTTAGGTTTAACTAGTTCTAAGTTCTAGGGGACTAATGACCTCAGCAGTTGAGTCCCATAGTGCTCAGAGCCATTTGAACCATTTGAACCATTTTGTTGGACTGGAGGAAGACAGTTGGGATATGCCAAGAGGAAAGCTAAAAGGAAAAGATAATGATAATAATAATAATAATAATCTCCCCTTGAATCCTGTCTGGTTTCAGTAAGGCGGAGGGTACTGGATAGGTTATTCTAGAATAATATGTCTAAGATGGAACAAGATTTAGTGCTATAAATGTTGAGAGGCACCCACATGCCTTGCTCATACTGTGGCATCAAGCAGTCAGGCCTGCAAGATGAGTGGTCTGCCAAGCGAGTGGATTCATTCTTATTTATCGAGTAACATGAACTCTAGTACTCACACTTAAGTTACAAGTTATCCTCCTATATGATTAATACGCAACGGAAACACGCATCTGACTATCAGTAATTTACAGAACTCTGACTGTACACTACGCACTGGCAATACCACATTTTCTTTCTTTTTTATTTAACGGCTTTCGTCAACACGTGGCCACCGCACTGAATATGAATGGCGCACACATTATAAATTCGGGACATTATGACAACATACAATTCGAAGGAAAAGTCCACCAATCTTTTTCTTTTCACTATCTTATTTATTCCGATAAATTCTCTAACCTAAACACACAAAATCTATAACCTGCAACAATAACACATGAGAAATTCCGCCCAGTGGGCATGGCTTTACATTGGTGAATCTCTATATTATGGTCTCGTAATTATTTAACGCTACAGTGCACTTTCTGGATAGGATGGTGGATCTTTCATTATTTCTCACACTTCGACTCTCACAATCATCATCACGAAACTATCCTCCAGACCGAGCAGTACAGAAGGAACAAGCATAACCCACTAATCTTTTGAAACTACCTTGCTACTCTCCCATGCAAACCACACATACCCAAATTACATGACATACATCACACTACAATATGAAATACAAAACACTAAATAGTCACAACACTATCACTTTCAGCTTTCCCACTTCAATTAATATTTATCCCAGTTTCACACGACACTGCCCCACTTCGTAATTCTACTTTCCTACTATGAACTCTGGAGATATATGCACGTCTTCCTGTGCAATGCAAGCCAAGTGGCGTTGCTGGATAGACGGCCGACTCACCTTGCTTCTCTCTCAGAGTTTGAATCTAGCGTCACACGGAATCATATCACGCAAAGTAATATTAAGAACGTATTCATCACACACGCGAGTCCTCAACTGACACCATGGACGAGTACTTCTCTTTATCTTTTGTCTCATACACAGTTTGAGACTCACACAGTACTCACCACGTGGAAGTACTCGTATCTAATTTCAAGTCCTGCACACGCCATTTCTTAAATATTTCAACTTATGATACACACGCTATTTCTTAAACATTTCAACTTATTGTACACACGCTAGTAATTCAGCTTAACTTAAGCACACGGAAGTATTTCAACTTATTGCTACACGTGGTTTCATTGTGACCGTTGGTCACTTCCGAAGATTACTACAATCCCATTAATATTACCTGCCTGACATTTAATTCTCCCCACAAAAGTTCCTGAAATAGAGAAATTATTACTTCAAACTACTCTTAAATATTCCACATGCATACCATGTCTCCACTCTTTTGTCATTACGGAGCACAACTAAAACAGGTCTTAACAGCACAAGATCCAGCGGCCGCTCTCCAGGTCATCTTGCACCTATCTCGAGGTGGGGGAAGACCATGCTACCGTATTGGACAGCCACATTTCAGGTGCTCAAAGCTCAGGTAAATTTCATCTCTTTGGTCCCACCAAAGGTGGCCAAAGGATCGTCTCAAAGATGATCATATACTCACATTCACCATCTGCGGTTAGCAGACGACCATACATTCATTCATTTCACAGATCTCACCAAACTGGATGTAGGGATTTATTTTGTGGGAGTGCACATGTGATCAATTAAATAAATAAATTGTCATTCTTTCCCACACTGGTATCCGGCTTCGCTGTATTAATTGAAATTGAGTTATTTTACAAAAAAATGTGTTGTTCTGACAAAAATAATGAAGTATGTTGTACCTATTTTCAATGTCGGGCGGTACTGTACCCTTTCACCGTATATAGCCAAGATGCTGCACACATAAGATCTTTTATTGTAGTTAGGAGATGGGCATTTGAAATTCGAGGAGGAGTACTGAATAGAACAGTGACTGATAACTGGACTGAGTGACTGATGAGGAAAACAGAGCGTATGAAAATCACATCCATTATCCGGTCGCATCCATTCTAACTGAGCACTAACGTGATCGAATAACCGCATTTGTTAGGCAAGCATTCGTGCCTACCTCAAGTCTTACGGAGTATGTACTGTATGTGGTTAGTTGTACTACGTCGCAGTAGTAAAGATTCGGCCACGCGGGATTAGCCGAGCGGCTGGCTGGATATGGTCAAGGATTATAGAAGAAACTGAGTCATAAAAATGTACGCTGGTATGAGGGTGACTTGATACTTGTTAGGAATTAATTTAAGACTCAGGTGTTACTCCATCGTGGGACACCATACCAATGTTCTAGGGCTAGCGCTTAGATAAACTGGGCATCGCAAGCATTTAAGTCATAGTTAGAAGCATGTAATGCAGATAAAATATTATATATTATTGACACATGGTTGTAGATAAGTTTTTTTTTACTCTGTAACTAACAAAATAATAAATGAAAGAATATTTATTTAGATAGTTAAACATAAGAAACCTTACTCTTTCTGCGGAGTATGGCCATAGTCTATTTAGCTATTTTCCAGATACAACAACAATTTTACACTGACTGACACAAAAAAGTGAGGCACCCAAACAGGGCAGAGGAAACTAAATGTAACTTCACTGGTTGAGAGGGTGTGTGATGTTATTTCAGTGTTTGCAAAATCGAGTCAGTTTACAATCAACTTGGCAATAGGATCCTACTTATCAGTATGACGTTGTCCCCATCTGGCCTAGATGATGATGATGATAATGATGATGATGATGATGAAATCTCATACTCCTTCACAGAGCGTAGGGGAGGATGCGGGAGACCCGCACCGCTGTACTAGTCATACATGCACTTATTCAGTTGGCAACGGTGACCTAGAGCTGCTGTATAACTTCTTGATGCAAGCTGGCCCACAATTGATATCCTGGATACTGGATCTGGGACGGATTTAACGTCTGAACTGGTCCCACACATGTTAATTCAAGGACAAATCTGAAGATATTGTTGGTCGTGGGAGTATCTCAGCATCATGCAGACAGTTCAGTGACACGAGTATTATCCTGATGAAAAATGGCCCCATGATACTGTAACATAAGAGGTAACACTTGAGAATGCAGGATGTCCGTGGCACACAGTTGTGCCAACAGATTTCCCTCAATCACTACTAGGCATGCTCTGAAAACATACATATGCGATGTCCGCCCACACCAACACGACAGGAGTAACACAGTTGTGGTACTCCAAAACGTTGGAAGAACGGAACCTCATCCCCTGTAGCCGCTATACTCGCCGACGATCGTCTTTCAGAGTAGTGCCAAACCACGATTCATCGCTGAAAACAATGAGATGCCATTCATCAGCAGTCCATGCTTCTCAGTCACCACACTACTCCAAATGCATCCGTTTATGTTGTGGTATTTATAGCAGTATGGGACGGTAATTGCCTAGCCCGGCTGCTGCTAGTCTCCGACTAATGGTGCGGGATGACGCAGAATGTTTCAGGGAGTCCATTACTTGTTATCGGATGGCAGGCACAGATGTTGTCACGATGTGCCTGGTGCACAATACGGCAGTCAGAAGTGGTCGAGCAGAACGTTGACGACGAGTGCGCTTGCTCTCTCGTTCCCATGGAGTCCAACATTGGACCACTGCCACATTCGAATGCCCCACAAATCTGGGTACTGCACGACCAAATGGTGACCAAAGTGATGCCCCTTCCAAACGCTGTCAGATACTGATAACGCTATGTTACACAAGCACTTGGGATCTGGGTGTCCTTCAAAGTGATCAATCAACAGTTGATGCTATTCACGCCCCTTATGTACCCTTCCAAGCCTGGTACAATAATGCACTCTGGTGGCCGTTCTACCTCTCACAGAGAATTCCAACTGGAATCATCTGTTTACATACCTGTCAAAGATGTATACATGTACGAACATGTACGTAACACATCGGACTATGGCTTCTGGGTGCTTCATTCTTTTGTCAGGCAGTGTAACCAGTGAGCTGACTCCCTGGGTAGCCATGCCTGTTGAAGTATCACTTCCGGAACGGGGAAGTGCGCCGGCCCTGGATCGAATCCACTGGACTGATTAACGATGAAGGTCGGTGTGCCAGGCAGATTAGATGTGGTTTTTTTACCGTCTTCCACATCCCACACCGAGTGAGATGGCGCAGTAGTTAGCTCACTGGACTCGCATTCGGGAGCACGACGGTTCAAACCCACGTCCAGCCATCCTGATTTAGGTTTTCCGTTATTTCCCTGTATCGCTGCAGGCAAATGCCGGAGTAGTTCCTTTGAAAGGTCACGGCCGATTTCCTTCCCCATTCTTCCCTAATCCGATGGAACTAATGTCCTCGCTATTTGGTCCCCTCCTCCAAATCAGCCAACCAACCAATCAAGCACATCCCACCAGGTGAACACCGGGCTGGGAGTCCCGCCTCTGTTACAGGATTTGCATGCAAACGTTTAAAAATCTTTCGCACAGTTTCACAAGCATAAGGCTACACGCAGAGATTTGGGTTTCACTTGTTCCGTCCCAAGAGGTGACGCAGTGGTGACATGAAGGCATCCGACCACCTCTTAAATTAACCGATAATAACCATGTCGACAATGCGCTAATGCGGTATAAAGGCACAAGAAAAAGAAGGGAAAAAGAGCGGAATTAGTGAGGTAGCTGCAACATGCTGTGCGTAAGTGGCCATGCTGAGATGTGCGTTCTGGTGGCGGAATGTTCAATTAAGAAAATGGTTCAAATAGTTCTGAGCACTATGGGACTTAACTGCTGTGGTCATCAGTCGTCTAGAACTTAGAACTACTTAAACCTAACTAACCTAAGGACATCACACACATCCATGCCCGAGGCAGGATTCGAACCTGCGACCGTAGTGGTCGTGCGCTTCCAGACTGTAGCGCCTAGAACCGCCCGGCCACCCCGGCCGGCTTCATTTAAGAAAGTGTGTTCATTTCCTTCAACGCACAACCAATATTTCTTCTAAACTACCTGAAGACGAGATTTAAAGTTGCTGGTGCGACGAGCTTCCCCGATGCGCTGTGGCTATAGGAACAGCATTCGGCCACAAAGTTAAAATAAAGTAAATCTGACAGATTATGAAAATAGCGAACGTTGTCTGACGTGATAAAAGCCATTTTTTTTTGAGCTGTCAGTCATCTGACTTGTTTGATGTGGCCCGCCACCTCTTGTTCACAGAGTGTGACTTGCAATTCATGTAGTCAATTATTTGCTAGATTTATGCCAGTCTCTGCTTTCCTCTACAGCTTTTATCCTCTGCAGCTGCCTCTAGTACCACGGTAGTTATTTCCTGATGTCTCGACAGATGTTCTATCATCCTGCACCTTCTTATTGTCAGCGTTTCCCACATATATTCTCTTCTGTTCCTGTTTTCCGTTTCACTACCATTTACGCTGTGCTCCAAACGTACATTCCTCAAATTCAGGCCTATGTTTGATACTAGTAGACTTCTCTTGGCCGAGAACGCCCCTTTCGTCATTGCTAGTCTGCTTTTGATGTCCTTGCTCCGTACATCATGCGTTATTTTGCTGCCTACGTAGGAAAATTTCTTAACTTCAACTACTTCGCGATCACCAGTCCTTATGTTAAGTTTCTCGCTATTCTCATTTCTGCTACTTCACGTTACTTTCGTCATTCTTCGATTTACTCTCAATTCATATTCTATCCTTATTAGACTGTTCGTTCCATTCAACAAATCCGGTAATTCTCCTTCACTTTCACTGAGGATAGCAATGACATCAGCGAATTTTCTCATTGATACCCTTTCACTTTGAATTTTAATTCCACCTTTGAACCTTTCTTTTATTTCCAGCATTGCTTCTTCGACGTACAGGTTGAACATTAGAAGCGATAGACTACATCCCTGTCTTACACCCGTTTTAATCGGAGCATTTCGTTCCTGGTCTTCCAATCTTATTGTTCCAAAAAAAAAATGGTTCAAATGGCTCTGAGCACTATGGGACTCAACTGCTGTGGTCATTAGTCCCCTAGAACTTAGAACTACTTAAACCTAACTAACCTAAGGACATCACACACATCCATGCCCGAGGCAGGATTAGAACCTGCGACCGTAGCAGTCGCACGGTTCCGGACTGCGCGCCTAGAACCGCGAGACCACCGCGGCCGGCCTTATTGTTCCCTTTTGGTTCTTATATTGTATGTTACTCATCTTTCCCTATGGTTTACACATATTTTTCTCAGAACTGCTTCCCAGAAATGCTTCTCTGAATTGTTTCCATTATCAACAGCAACGTTAGAACTGCCTCTCTGTTGCCTTTGCCTTTCCTGTAGTCAAACTGATCGTCATCTAACAGATTCTAACAGATTCTCAATTTTCGTTTCCGTTCTCATTTATATTATTCTCGTCAGTAACTTGGATACAAGAGCTGTGAAGCTGATTATGCGATAATTCTCACATTTTTCGGATGTTACAATGATCGGAATTGAGTCGATGACGTTTTCTTTCGAAAGTCTGTTGGTACATCGCCAGTCTCATACATTCTATCCACCAATTTGAATAGATGTTTGGACAACATGGTTGTGGAGTAACAGCGATTGGTATAAAATTAACTTAGTATTAAAAAACAGTCTTAATCGCTTCTTTTTATTTATTTAGTGCCGACCGGTTTCAGCCCATCGCAGGGGCCATCTTCAAGGCGAACATACTGTGAAATTACAATACATATCTTAAACAAAACCACTGACAACCATCTTACAAGAGTGGATTACGTAAATATAATGTTTTACCCGGTGATCAAAAAGTTAGTATAAATTTGAAAACTTAATAAACCACGGAATACTGTAGATAGAGAGGTAAAAATTGACAGACATGCTTGGAAGGACATGGGGTTTTATTAGAACCAAAAAAATACAAAAGTTCAAAAAATGTCCGACAGATGGCGCTTCATCTGATCAGAATAGCAATAATTAGCATAACAAAGTAAGACAAAGCACAGATGATGTTCTTTACAGGAAATGCTCAATATGTCCACCATCATTCCTCAACAATAGCTGTAGTCGAGGAATAATGTTGTGAACAGCACTGTAAAGCATGTCCGGAGTTATGGTGAGGCATTGGCGTCGGATGTTGTCTTTCAGCATCCCTAGAGATGTCGGCGGATCACGATAAACTTGCGACTTTAGATAATCCAAAGTCAATAATCGCACGGACTGAGGTCTGGGGACCTGGGAGGCCAAGCATGACGAAAGTGGCGGCTGAGCACACGATCATCACCAAACGACGCGCGCAAGAGATCTTTCACGCTTCTAGCAATATGGGGTGGAGCACCATCCTGCATAAACGTTGTACTTTCCAGCAGATGTTTATCAGCCAGGCTGGGGATGATGCGATTCTGTAATATCGGCGTACCTCTCACCCGTCACGGTAGCAGTTACCAAACCAGAATCACGCATTTCCTCGAAGAAAAACGGCCCGATAACGGTAGATGTGGTAAATCCAACCCAAACGTGACTTTCTCGTCGTGCAATGGAGTTTCCACGACAGTTCTAGGATTTTTCGGTAGCCCAAATTCTGCAGTTGTGCGCGTTGACAGACCCTCGGAGCGAGAAATGAGCTTCGTCGGTCCACAACACGTTACTCAACCAATCGTCATCTTCCGCCATCTTTTGAAACGGCCACACCGCAAATGCCCTCCGCTTCACTAAATCGCCAGGTAACAGTTCATGATGCCGATGGATTTTGTACGGATCGCATCGGAGGGTACGCCTAAGTGCCAACCAAACAGTAGTGTATGGAATGCCGGTGCGACTGCACGAACGCTGACTTCCCCGTGCATAGACGAACCCGCTTAAGTCTCCATTTCTTCCTGAATTGTCTCAGCAGCATTACGCCTTGTGCTCAGTCGGCCACTACGGGGTCTATCGTGTAAACATCCCGTGGCTTCGAACTTCGAACTCATTCTCGCCACAGCTGCATTTGTCAATGGACCGTTAATCCGTTCGAATCCCCTTCCTATGGCGAGAGGATCGTAACGCTGAACTAGCACATTCCACATTCTGATAATACAGCTTCACAAAAGCGCCTTTTCAGGTAACGTCAACATGCTGCGACTGCTGGCGCATCTGATTCTCTCTCTCATTACAGCTCCTTTTACACACGACTGTCATGCGCAGTCACTGACGTTTTGCTGTCCAGCGCCATCGGTCGGACATTTTGTGAACTTGGTTTTTTTTTTGTTCTAATGAAACCCAATGTCATTCCAAGCATGTGTGTCAATTTTGACCTCTCTATCTAAGTTTTCAAATTTATACTGACTTTTTGATCACCCAGTATATTGTAATTCCACGGTATGTTGGCCCTGAAGATAGCCCCTGCGATGGGCTGAAGCCGGTCGGCACTAAATAAGTAAATAAATAAACGCGATCAAGACTGTTTTCCTAATACTAAGCCAATTTGAATAGTCGTTTTGTTGGCAACTCCACCAACGATCTTAGAAATTCCGATGGAATGTTATGCATCGCTCCTACTTTATTTGATCTCAAGTCCTCCAAACCTCTTTTCAAGTCTGGATCCGCAGCCTCTTCTACATCGACTCCCGTTTCTTCTTCTATCACGTCATCGGACAAGTCTTCCCCCTCGTAGAGGCCTTCAGTGTATTCTTCCCACCTATCTGCTCTCTCCTCTGGTTTTAAGAGTGGAATTGCCGTTGCACTCTTAATGTTAGTGTGGTGTGCGTACTGTAAGACCTTCGGTACACACACCATAAGGATTATTTGACTTGTCGCTCTAACGAAGTAGGCGAGTGTCAGCAATGTGTCTCGTGGTCTTATCGTGGCGTGTTTATCTTCTGCCGTTAGGTCAGACGATAGAAATGCCACTTGCATGCTTAGAGTAGCAGATTGACGGTAAGCAACTTCAACCAGAACTTGATTAATTTTCACACACATTTATTGAAATAATAAAAAGCATAGACATTACGTAACTTGATTCCTGATGCTGTTTACAATTGACAATCTGAAGTTCCTTGGGTCTCGGTACGTTAATCTTATTCTCACATATCTCTGATACTTGACAAAGTGTCTATTCATTTGTCTTAATGGCTATGTACAGGAATATGGTAATCTTATTAGGTGCAGACTGAAACTTGACTATAGACTGGTACAGACTAATGTAGACTGGTACAGACTAGGGCAGACAAATGCAAACTGACTAATCGGAGGTCTGTACACTCGTTTTGATACCTCGCTCGTTCAGGTATCACTGCGCGATTGTGATCCACGGGGAGAAAAGGTTCTACGTTAGTAGAAATCTCATTGGCTGCGTTACATATTAATACGCGGATCGGCGGAAGCAGAATTTGGTCCGTCTCTAAGGCAGCACCATCTCGTAGTGCGGAGACGGACGAGCGCTGCGCCGGCCGAAGTGGCCGTGCGGTTCTAGGCGCTGCAGTCTGGAACCGCGAGACCGCTACGGTCGCAGGTTCGAATCCTGCCTCGGGCATGGATGTGTGTGATGTCCTTAGGTTAGTTAGGTTTAACTAGTTCTATGTTCTAGGGGACTAATGACCTGAGAAGTTGAGTCCCATAGTGCTCAGAGCCATTTGAACCATTTGCACGAGCGCTGCGCCTGCGCTGTTGTGCTTAACGGGGCGCGCTCTAGTGGGAATTGTGTACGCGCTGACCACGCGGAACTATGTACACAAAATCCACCAACGATCTTAGAAATTCCGATGGAATGTTATGCATCGCATCTACTTTATTTAATCTTAAGTCCTCCAAACCTCTTTTCGATTCTGGATCCGCAGTCTCCTCTACATCGACTCCTTTCTATCACGTCATCGGACATGTCTTCCCCCTCATAGAGGCCTTCAATGTATTCTTTCCACGTATCCGCTCTCTCCTCTGGTTTTAACAGTGGAATTGCCATTGCATTCTTAATGTTAGCACCCTCGCTTTTAATTTCACGATAAATATACAAGATGAGACAAAATGTTTGTTGTTTTTGGTTCAGCAGGAAGAGCGCGGACGGTGGCGGCAGCGTCGGCAGCAGCCCCCCGCCGTCGCGGCTGCGCGCCCTGCGGCTGAAGCGCGCCAAGGAGGAGTTCCTGACGCGCGGCCCGGCCAGCCGCAGCTGGACCGGCAGCGCTAGCGGCGAGGAGGCGTCGCCGCCGCCGGCGCTCGCGGCCGCCGGCTGCCGCCTCAGCCTCGCCGCCAGCGCAGACAGCTCGCCGCTGCGGGCGGCGTCGGCGGCGCGCGCCGCGCACGACGAGGCGCAGCTGCTCGTCAAGTCGGCCAGCGCGGGCGCCATCTCGCCCACGTCCCAGCAGCCGCCGCACTCGGCCGACCGCGCCGCCTCTGCCTCCGCCGGCGCCGGCGCCGCCTCCGGCACCAAGGCGTCACGCTTCGGACTCGCCAGCAGCATCGCATCGCGTTTCCGCAAGGTGAAGATGCGGCGCACGGGCCGCGGGCACGGTCAGCAGCAGCAGGGCCAGGGGGCTGTGTCGGCGCTCTGCCGCCAGAGCCTGCTGGTCGACCTCGGGGGCGACGCAGCCGAGCGCGCCGCTGCCGCAGCCGCCCCCGCCACCAAGAGCTGCCCCTCGTCCCCTGTGCTGCGCCGCCCACCGCAGCCTCCTCCTCCGCGGCCTCCCTCTAGCCCCACCAACGACGACGAATCCAAGTCCTCCTGTTGGGTGAAAAAGAAAATTTTTCGGCCGAAGTCGTAACTGTCTACGTTTCCTCCAGTTTCTAAACAGTGCTCGAGAACGAGTTCAAAAACTTCCTCTGTGGATACCTGCTAGCCCCAACAGCGACGGTCCAAATCTTCCTACTGGGAAAGAAGAAAATTTTCGGCCAAAGTCATAAATGTCGAGGATTTCTTCAGGTCATCACACAACCCAACTGTCTGGAGCCTCCTCCACTGTGGCTACCTGCTAGCATCTCCAACAAGTCCAAAATTTCCTGCTGAGTGAAAAAGAAAATTTTTGGGCCGAAGTCATACAAGTCAAAGTCATAAATGTCGAGGATTTCTTCAGGTCATCACACAGCCCAACTGTCCACAATGAGATCAAGATCTCCCATTGTTTCTCCTGGAGACTCCTCCACTGTGGCTACCTGCTAGCATCTCCAACAACAACAAGTGCAAACTGTCCTGCTGAGTGAAAAAGAAAATTTTTCGGCCGAAGTCATACAAGTCTATGTTTCATCGAATTACCAATCAAGTCAGTGCTCGACAATCAGTTTAAAAAGTTCCTCTGTGTCCGACACAGCCTCTTCTAGCGTAGCCACCTGCTAGCCTGAAAGGCGACAAGTCCAGATCCGCCTACTGGGGAACAAGTAACCACACAGCCCGAAAGTCGCCAAGGAGTTCTAGATCTCGCGCTGTTCTTCTGCAGCCTTCTCCACTGTGGGTGGCTACATCCTCCCAAACTGTCCTGTTGGGTGAGGAAGAAAAGTCTCCAGAGGAAATCGTATGGTTCTGTCTATTCACCAGTCATCAAGCAACACAACAGTCGACGAAAATTTCAAGCAGCCTCCTCCATCATGGCCAGTGCAGGCCTCTCCAACGATGGCGAATACAAATCTCCCACTCGAGCGAAGGAAAAAAAATCAGCCAACGTCATAAGTGTCCACGATTTTCTGCGGCCACTGATCAACTGAACTGTAACGAGTTAAAGACCACCTACACTGTAAAGCGTTTCTCTAGCATATGGTTTCTTGGAGCTAACAGCCACAATGATCACTGACAAGCACGTGATCTGCCAGTTTTGAAAGAAGAAAGTGTTTAAGTCCAACGTATAGCTGATTTAGTTTCGCCTCCAACCATCTAAAGAAACGGAGATATTGACTAGCCTCTCCAATGACGAGGAGTCCAAATTTTCCTTTTGACTAGAGAACAAAGCTTTTCGCCCGAATCTACAGGTGTCCACGGTATTCCGTGCTCACCAAGCAACTCAGTTGTCGACATCATGTTCAGCACTGCCACTATATATGAAGACTCTCTAGATCCTAGTTTATGATTTCCCAGTTCTGTTAGTCAGCTTTATCACGAACAAGTTTATCATCTGCCTTTGGTGAAAGAGTAAGGATACGAGGTTCATCTCATAGCTTTCTCAGTTTTTTCTCAAACCATTCAAACAGAATGACATCCTGACTTCATGCCAGGTAAAAAATAACATTTGAAGGCCTCATGATTTTCATCACTAACTAGAATTCGTGCTGGCTAAAGAAGAAAACTTCGAAGTCCAAAATGTAGCCCTTCGATTTTCTGTTTTTAAGTCAAAGTTATTGATATGTAAAGAGGAAAATCTTCTTCATCCTGGACGGAAACTAGCGCGGTTTTCTCGTCCACCAACAGGAAGATTTCTGCTAGCAAAGAAAATGTTGCAGTCTAATTATTCCCTTCCTCCATTAGAACGAAATGGAGTCAACACCTAGCGCTGTGTAAAGAGGAAGATATCTAGACCCAACATGTAGGCTTGTAATTAGTAGCCAAAACATCCTGCTGGGTAAAGAATCAAATGTCTTTGGCTACAACGTAATCACTCGTTTACCTCACAAGAACGCGAGAAATGAAAAGCGATTAAATTTTAAGACTTCGTGTTACGTAAGGAAAAAAATCCTTAGGTTAGAGAGGCAGCGTTCTAATTATTGCTGATGGTACATTCAAACAACTTTCCCGAATTGAGAAATAATATTAGATCAAAGTAACGACAAGCGACAAAAATGAAGCCATCTCTTCTTACCATAAGGGACGTCTTCTTCATGGGATATACAGTATCTAAAGCACAAAATGCAGTACCCAGAATGCTGTAGCCCGTTGGAGGTTTCTCTGGAAAATGTTGAACCATTCCGTTTAGCAAGTTTATGACTCAGTAGGTAAAACGCGACAACATTTATGGCAGTTGGGTCACATCACCTCGCTGATGGTGTAAAATTTGGACACTGATGAGTTCTTGCTCGGCATAAAAGAGTTCACAGCTGACCCCTTATAACGCATACCAATGAGTTCAATCATTTGTTGTGTCCAATCGGCTGTGCATATCCACTTAGTTGGCGCCAATGTGAAACACAGTGACAACGCCACGGCCTGCGCTTGCGAGAAAACAGTTGCCTGACTGTTATGAACGACAGCACTTATATCAGCGTTCGTTGAGCACTGATAACAAAGATAAAAGGAATATATTATTTCAGGAGCGTGATTGGCTGTTAGCGAAAGACGACTTTTGAGGGTTATTTCATGAATGATCGTGAACTGCAGTGCTATAATCTGACTTGAGGCTGCTCTATAGTTGTTCAAATTTTAGGGAATATTGGTGTCAGTCTGAAATGTAATGATTGACGACTATCTCCTGGATCAAGCGTACTAATGAAAATAGTTTATTGCAATACAGAACGTGTTAGGTGAAGTAAAAAACGTGCATAGAAGATCGTATTTCACATGATCTTCGCGCGTTGTTTATTTTCGCATGTTTGGTAGAAATAACGACGTTGCCATTGTTTTTCATGCTACCAACTTTGATATATCGCGTGTTCATAGTATGTGAAAACATATTTTGTGCAGTTTAATCAACTGTAATACTCCGAAGTTCCGTCCGTTACACAGTATAGTGACTCATTACATTTTACAGCTTCATCGTTGGCATTTTGTTGAAAAGTCGGGCCTACTGTCCTCTTAATAATTTGTTGGAATGAAGTAGAAGCATAAAAAATATTAGAAACTACAATTCACCCTTATGTCGGTACAAGCTGACGATCTAGCAGGTGGTTACACACTCATCAGGTTACTTAATGAATTCGCCAAGAACTGCTGTGAAACCATCAGAAATAATAATAAACATGAAACAATTAATCACGAATTTGGTTTTTTCCTTCTAATATTGTGGCAACATTTCCACAGTGTTGGAATACCTTCAACCCATGTGACAATATTGTGGCAGCATTTCCACATTGCTGGAATACCTTCGAACTGTACGACAATATTACAAATAAATCAGACACATGGCTGAAAAATTTTAGTTTTAAGGACAAAATTTGTACTGAATATTTGTTTGATACACATGTGTAATACTAAAGTTTGTATGAAATAATGGCTGTGTGTAAGAAGTGAACGAAATAAATATTTTGTTTAGTGTCAAGAACCAAAGTTTTGTATTTCTATCTTCTATGCTATTAGAACCCTGACGAGTGAAATGTTTCTGACAAAAATCGAGTCTCATGAAGCGAACTTGGTTTCAGCTAATTCTAGTTCACAGACTCTTGACAAACGAAAAACATAATAACAATAAATTATTGTTTGGAATGTAAGGAACTACAAGAATTATTAAAACTTTGGCTTGATATGCATCATAAGAAATATAGTAGATCATACACTTTACAAAAGAAAATTGTCAGTATTTCGACATGATCTGCATTGAGCCCAATGCATTTCGTTCAGCAACACTCTTATATTGCTTTCTCACAAAAATGAAAATTTAATCCAACCCTGCACTCTGCTTACAACACAGATAGCTCATTCGACTAAACGTCATATCCTATAGCAACTTTTTGAGGCCAGGAAGCAGAAAAATTTAAGTAATTTATATCTGATGCTATTAAATTTCTGTCTTTCAGAAACGCTTTTTTTGGAATTGGCAGTCTCATTTTATATATTCTCTACTTATTTTCGAGTCCAATCCCATCAACATTTTATGATTTAATTCAACTAAATTCCGTTACACTTGTTTTACTTATGTTAATGTTCTCTGATAACCCTTCTCAAGGCACTACCCATTCCGTTCAAGTCTTCTACCAAGTCCATAGCTCAAAGTTGTCATTCCATTTTTCCTGAACATTAATACGAGTATCCTTTCCAAATTTGTCCTTGGTTTCCATTACGGTTTGTTCACTGTACGGACCGAATCCACAAATCCATTCCGTTACCTTTGAAACACATATGTAGCAAATAACTAAAAGGAATTGATAAGTAAGCATCAAATCATCGCCACATCATAAGAGGATGCGAGACATCTAATAAAGATAACGTTATGGTCTGGGTCAGTTCACATACGGATTGCACTTATATTACACATGCGTTTACGAACACCCCATTGCCATAATTAATTTACTATGCATAAACACTCTTTCTGAAGCCTAAATTTCTTTTGAAGGCAATATTTATACAAAAAGGCTATTTCGATAAAAAAAGCAGTTTTATGAAAGAATTGTTTTTTAAAAAACTAGAGCTTTCCTAGGGGCAGGTTTACCAACTCCTAACACTTTTAAAAATCCTTTACAATCACGTTAGATTTACAGTTGGTTCTGCGGACTCATTATTAACCTATTTAAACACATTTCACCATAGCCCAGGCAGTGGCCACTTAGTGCATGTCTTAATCCAAAACAACCCGAATTAATCTTAGATGGAATCTGCAGCAGAACTCGTGTTAATATGAGACAATCATAAAATTAACCATCACAAGAAGCAACTTGCGATACACACAACTGCTGTGACACGTTAACAACTTATCAAGTAAATGCAGTCATTGTTCAAGTAACTTCGGGAATGCAGTCCGGTGACATTTTCGACAATCACCGATTTATCGACAGGTGACCTCCCTGCCATTTCCAAGGCAAAACTGCAGCAAATAAGCACCGTGGATGGGGTTTGAAGAGTAATTCTGGAAATATCATACACACACCCAGACTGTAAACACTAGTGTCGCCACACAATCGATGCCAGAAATTGTGGGTAGTGAGAATTACTAAACAACAGGCGAGGTAGCATTAACTCTGTCCCTCTATTTTTTGACAAGGGAGAGAGCGGGATTCGACATAAGATTTCAACACTAACCTCCAGCTCTATAGACAAGGTTATTTGCTGATTTAATTTCAACGGCTTCCATAATAACACTATCCTAAAAGCTGGAAATGTGCGTCAGGATCTCCATGTTGTTACGAGGCGTGTTTTTTAAGTAAGTACGTTTTGAAATTAAAAAAAGACGTGCTAAGATATCTCAATAATTTTACACTCCTGGAAATGGAAAAAAGAACACATTGACACCGGTATGTCAGACCCACCATACTTGCTCCGGACACTGCGAGAGGGCTGTACAAGCAATGATCACACGCACGGCACAGCGGACACACCAGGAACCGCGGTGTTGGCCGTCGAATGGCGCTAGCTGCGCAGCATTTGTGCACCGCCGCCGTCAGTGTCAGCCAGTTTGCCGTGGCATACGGAGCTCCATCGCAGTCTTTAACACTGGTAGCATGCCGCGACAGCGTGGACGTGAACCGTATGTGCAGTTGACGGACTTTGAGCGAGGGCGCATAGTGGGCATGCGGGAGGCCGGGTGGACGTACCGCCGAATTGCTCAACACGTGGGGCGTGAGGTCTCCACAGTACATCGATGTTGTCGCCGGTGGTCGGCGGAAGGTGCACGTGCCCGTCGACCTGGGACCGGACCGCAGCGACGCACGGATGCACGCCAAGACCGTAGGATCCTACGCAGTGCCGTAGGGGACCGCACCGCCACTTCCCAGCAAATTAGGGACACTGTTGCTCCTGGGGTATCGGCGAGGACCATTCGCAACCGTCTCCATGAAGCTGGGCTACGGTCCCGCACACCGTTAGGCCGTCTTCCGCTCACGCCCCAACATCGTGCAGCCCGCCTCCAGTGGTGTCGCGACAGGCGTGAATGGAGGGACGAATGGAGACGTGTCGTCTTCAGCGATGAGAGTCGCTTCTGCCTTGGTGCCAATGATGGTCGTATGCGTGTTTGGCGCCGTGCAGGTGAGCGCCACAATCAGGACTGCATACGACCGAGGCACACAGGGCCAACAACCGGCATCATGGTGTGGGGAGCGATCTCCTACACTGGCCGTACATCACTGGTGATCGTCGAGGGGGCACTGAATAGTGCACGGTACATCCAAACCGTCATCGAACCCATCGTTCTACCATTCCTAGACCGGCAAGGGAACTTGCTGTTCCAACAGGACAATGCACGTCCGCATGTATCCCGTGCCACCCAACGTGCTCTAGAAGGTGTAAGTCAACTACCCTGGTCAGCAAGATCTCCGGATCTGTCCCCCATTGAGCATGTTTGGGACTGGATGAAGCGTCGTCTCACGCGGTCTGCACGTCCAGCACGAACGCTGGTCCAACTGAGGCGCCAGGTGGAAATGGTATGGCAAGCCGTTCCACAGGACTACATCCAGCATCTCTACGATCGTCTCCATGGGAGAATAGCAGCCTGCATTGCTGCGAAAGGTGGATATACACTGTACTAGTGCCGACATTGTGCATGCTCTGTTGCCTGTGTCTATGTGCCTGTGGTTCTGTCAGTGTGATCATGTGATGTATCTGACCCCAGGAATGTGTCAATAAAGTTTCCCCTTCCTGGGACAATGAATTCACGGTGTTCTTATTTCAATTTCCAGGAGTGTATTTTTACATGAAACCCTGTACGATAATCTACTTTTCTACATGATTTCCGTCAATATTGAGGCACTTGTCATAACGTTGTACCAGTTTTTGAATACCCTTCTCATAGAAGTCTGCCGCCTGACTTGTTAACCACTGCATCACCACTGTTTTGACTTCGTCATCGTCTTGAAGACGCTGACCGCCCAGGTGTTTCTTCAAGTGCAGGAACAGATGGTAGTCAACCGGCGCAAGATCGGGGCTGTACGGAGGATGATCTAGAGTTTCCCATTGAAAAGATGTGGTGAGATCTTTGGTCTGATTCGCCACATGCGGACGGGCATTGTCTTGCAACAAAACGATGCCCTTGCTCAACTTCCATGGACTGTTGCTTTGATTCTGGTGTGTCGTAGGCCACCCATGTTTCATCGCCCGTAACAATTTGGCTTAAGAAATCATCACCGTCGTTGTGGTACCGCTCAAGGAAAGTCAATGCACTGTCTGAGCGTTTGGTTTTGTGCACATCCGTCAACATTTTCGGTACCCAACGTGCGCACAATTTTCGATAATTTAAGTGCTCGGTCACAATGCCATACAAAACACTACGAGAAACATTAGGAAAAGTCATCCCGCAAGGAGGAAATCGTAAAGCGTCTGTTTTCTCTCACCTTATTGTCCACTTCCTGCACCAAACTTTCATTAACGACCGAAGTATGCTCACTCCGTTGTTCATCATGCACATTTGTGCGGCCATCTTTAAATGCTCTCACCCACTTTCTTACCATTCCATCACTCATAATGTTTTCTCCGTAAACTACCCAGATCTCACGATGAATATCGATCGCTTTTAGGCCTTTAGCACTAAGAAATCTTATAACAGCCCGTACTTTACAGTCGGCGGGACTCACGATTATCGGAGGCATCTTAAACACTCAGTACACAACGTAAACAAGAAAGAATCAGACTGTAATGGCGTCAGTGCGTAGATTAAGGTACAGGCTTTCATGTAAAAATAAAATTATTGAGATATCTTAGCCCGTCTTTTTTAAATTTCAAAACGGTACTTACTTAAAAAACACGCCTCGTATATCCCATAGGATGGTTGCTAGCTAGACAATGTTCTTCAATGGTCAAGCAATTCGGCTATATTGCAGAACATTGTTTGGAACCAGCCATCTTATGGAAAATAACATCACCTTGAATTTAAAGGCCAAAATTTTAGTATTTCAACGGGCAATCGGACCAGTTTTCCGCTGTCACTCTAAAACCCAGCTCAACGTTTGGTTGTCTGTTTCCAATCTAAATTCCCTATATGCCAGGCAAAACCCGAACTTTTCTAGACCAAACAATACAACCAGGGCGACTAGCTTGTAGACCGAATATATATGCTCTAGCTCAATAAGACCCGTAGAGGCATGAGTAGAGACCTGTCGCCCTTGATCTTTCTGGAGTAGAATAGCCCCTAACTCTGCATCTGCCTGGTTTCTTCAGCTCCCAAATGCCGCTGTCTGGGAATCAATCCATTCAAATGTTTGTCCCTTTCTCATTAATAAAGTCAGTGGGGCAGCCTTATGTGAAAATTTCGTAATAAACCTGCTGAAGAAGTTTGCCGTTCCCTACGAACTTAGCCACTCCCTTAATATCCGTGTATGGAGGGACTATTTATTTACTTATTTATTATCTATTTTCTTTTAGTCTGTTATCAGTCTAAAAGAACAGACCGAATGTTGCACATGAATTGACGTGAATATAGCTCATAATATTTTAACATAATTTCAAATGTGTTAATAATAAAGCATTATGCTATTTAATGGTGGAAAAGTCAACATATAATATCCACGTAACAAGAAAAATAATAATAGTAATAATTAAAAGAAATCTCATGCTACCATTTGGCCACCTGGTACACAGTTACCTGTTCATCTAGAATCCAAAAAGCACACGCTACTGGTGTGTTACACTATGCATCTTTGTTAGATCAAAAATTTCATAATAATTTTTGACTACACTAATATGCAACACTACACTGCACTACACGACACTACTATACTCGGTTCAGAACCAAGCTGGACTTCTCATTTGCCTGGATGGTTAGCCCCCATAGAGCTGAGGTGCAACTCAGGAATCGTAGGGACTGTGCTTCTGTGTCACCATAGATTGAGAGATGGCAGTCAGGCTCTCAGGAAGTCTTTCGCGGTCCACCCCGAGGCTCATCTGCTAGCTGCTTCCAGAAAGTCGTGGTAGGTGGATGTTCTGTCATGGCGCGTCTTGTTATCTTGATTTACGGGCTCTTCTTTATTGTCTCTCACCCATGTAGGATTGCAGTTTATAAGCTGATATTTTAGCTGTCGGTGAGTTTAGCTTATGCCACAATTCCTCATTCCTGATTATATTATAGACTGCTGGATTTTAAAAAGTGTTCCTGTCCTAGTCTGTAACATCCCGCCTAACGGCATATATCCAGACGGTGTGATCCAGGATGCCGATTGCTCAAAATTCACAAGTGTCTGTGGTGCGCTTTCGTATTTTTAGTAAGTAGCTCGGATATTGATCAACCGACGACAGGTAGTGCATAGTTCCCTTGGTCGGAAGGTAGTATCATTCTTGTTCTTTCTTTTATGTTGGGAACGAACTGGGCTCTGCTCGTGATCCAGAGTACTAGGATGTTAGCATAGAGCCGTTACTGAACCAGCTTCAGAGTATACTGAACACTAGAGGCGCTTCGCCGACGCACACGATCTGGAGGGGCTGCCAGAATAATCTTATCCCTCTCTGGATCGACTGTTAAGCCTTCTGCAGGAACTATATGTGCCAAGAATCGCATACTGGGAAAAACCAATTTCACTTTATCGGAGTTAACTGTCATTCGTATCTCCAACTGTTGCCTGAAAACCTCCCTCAGATGCTCTAAATGTTCCTGAAAATTGCGATTGTAAATAACCTAAATCATCAAGGTAGTGTTATACAAATATACATTTCATGTCATAAAATACACTCCTGGAAATTGAAATAAGAACACCGTGAATTCATTGTCCCAGGAAGGGGAAACTTTATTGACACATTCCTGGGGTCAGATACATCACATGATCACACTGACAGAACCACAGGCACATAGACACAGGCAACAGAGGCCGTGCGGTTAAAGGCGCTGCAGTCTGGAACCGCAAGACCGCTACGGTCGCAGGTTCGAATCCTGCCTCGGGCATGGATGTTTGTGATGTCCTTAGGTTAGTTAGGTTTAACTAGTTCTAAGTTCTAGGGGACTAATGACCTCAGTAGTTGAGTCCCATAGTGCTCAGAGCCATTTGAACCATTTTTGAACAGGCAACAGAGCATGCACAATGTCGGCACTAGTACAGTGTATATCCACCTTTCGCAGCAATGCAGGCTGCTATTCTCCCATGGAGACGATCGTAGAGATGCTGGATGTAGTCCTGTGGAACGGCTTGCCATGCCATTTCCACCCGGCGCCTCAGTTGGACCAGCGTTCGTGCTGGACGTGCAGACCGCGTGAGACGACGCTTCATCCAGTCCCAAACATGCTCAATGGGGGACAGATCCGGAGATCTTGCTGGCCAGGGTAGTTGACTTACACCTTCTAGAGCACGTTGGGTGGCACGGGATACATGCGGACGTGCATTGTCCTGTTGGAACAGCAAGTTCCCTTGCTGGTGTAGGAATGGTAGAACGATGGGTTCGATGACGGTTTGGATGTACCGTGCACTATTCAGTGTCCCCTCGACGATCACCAGTGGTGTACGGCCAGTGTAGGAGATCGCTCCCCACACCATGATGCTGGGTGTTGGCCCTGTGTGCCTCGGTCGTATGCAGTCCTGATTGTGGCGCTCACCTGCACGGCGCCAAACACGCATACGACCATCATTGACACCAAGGCAGAAGCGACTCTCATCGCTGAAGACGACACGTCTCCATTCGTCCCTCCATTCACGCCTGTCGCGACACCACTGGAGGCGGGCTGCACGATGTTGGGGCGTGAGCGGAAGACGGCCTAACGGTGTGCGGGACCGTAGCCCAGCTTCATGGAGACGGTTGCGAATGGTCCTCGCCGATACCCCAGGAGCAACAGTGTCCCTAATTTGCTGGGAAGTGGCGGTGCGGTCCCCTACGGCACTGCGTAGGATCCTACGGTCTTGGCGTGCATCCGTGCGTCGCTGCGGTCCGGTCCCAGGTCGACGGGCACGTGCACCTTCCGCCGACCACTGGCGACAACATCGATGTACTGTGGAGACCTCACGCCCCACGTGTTGAGCAATTCGGCGGTACGTCCACCCGGCCTCCCGCATGCCCACTATACGCCCTCGCTCAAAGTCCGTCAACTGCACATACGGTTCACGTCCACGCTGTCGCGGCATGCTACCAGTGTTAAAGACTGCGATGGAGCTCCGTATGCCACGGCAAACTGGCTGACACTGACGGCGGCGGTGCACAAATGCTGCGCAGCTAGCGCCATTCGACGGCCAACACCGCGGTTCCTGGTGTGTCCGCTGTGCCGTGCGTGGGATCATTGCTTGTACAGCCCTCTCGCAGTGTCCGGAGCAAGTATGGTGGGTCTGACACACCGGTGTCAATGTGTTCTTTTTTCCATTTCCAGGAGTGTATCTTATCCATCAGCTGTAACAGAACTGCAGCTCCAGTGAACAATCCAAAATGACTCGTTGAACTGAAATGAATTCCAGTCAGTTACGAACACTGTCAGCCTCCCGGAATTCTTCGCTAGTGGAATATGATTATATGCTTGATTTAAATCCAGTGTAGTAAAGACTCAACCCCACTAAATTACCCAATGCAAGAATGCAAATTAGGAAGTGGGACAGAATGCAAGACTGTATTTTTGTTCAGCTCCCTGAAATAGACCAATGGACACCTGCCCACCTGATTTAGGAACTAGGAAAACGGGACTGCAAATAGCAAACTGGATGGGCGAAATAATTTCTTGACCTAAGCGTTTCTCTACAGTAGCCTTAAATTTCTTGACGTAAACGTTTCTCTACAGTAGCCTTGAGCTCTTTCATGCTTTGGTGGGAGGGCGGGGGGGGGGGGGGGGGGGGGCATTGGAGGGAGAAAGGGTCAGATGGTTTATTGCACCAGAACGTCATTACTGGATTCTATCTAATATTCCACCAAGATGTTAACCTCAATCTAGTATTTAGCGCGGCAGAAAGCTCTTGACAGAAGTCCCTAATATTTATACCATCCTCGAGATCCAAATGCTGCACAGCAACTTTGGTGGCCTTCACCTTTCCCTAGACGTAGCCCTCCATCCCATTCCTGCACTATATTTTTTAATGCTACTGCCTAGTCTACTCTTCCCACGCAGACAAAAGGTAGCTTTAGGATCCTGTTGAAATCAAAAGAAGATGTTATTATTGGCCCACTTAATCATTAATCTGACCTTTCTGATGAAAACAGCACCTAGAATCCAAGGCATTGATAAATTCAACATACTCTGACCTCATTCTCCAGGATCAGCCACTAATGCTAATATTAACAGCAACAACTCCCTTCACCCCATTGTGGGCGTTGTTATTGGCAGTATAGCTGCTTTTCTTCGAATCCAACATAGTTCATTTAGAAATTGAGCCGTGGCGGCTAAAGTTTATTTTATCTCTGTTTCCCCCGACAGGAGGCGCGAATTTAACTTGCAGTTTTCGTAGATGATCGCTGGCTCAGAGAGCTTGAAATAGGTCGGCAGTGTTTTGTAACGTGGGAAGGGCCAGGAGAGGCGCAGCGTAAGGGTATTACGCTTGGGTTTTCGCGCGCAGCGGTACCTTCGGCCCAGAGTTCTGTTTGTGCCGAGATTGACTTGTCACTCCTTTGCTAGTGGAAATCAAAGTGCTGTATCGACGGTGTTCTGCTACGACCTTCAGTGGGATAGCACTTCGTTTTTTATCCATGCTGTGCGAACCTGGACACTTGCAGCTTTGCTCTCATCGTTACTGCGTATGCAAGGACCATTACTTCAAAGTCTTGCTCACTCTCTAATACCTTTTCTCTCTGCTGCTGGGTACTTATGGATCACTGGAACATTTTAACTTATTGTGATTACTCTTAGCCGCAACTATGTTGTACCTTTGCATTGGTGGAAATGTTGTGTGTAAATAAGTGACTGTCCCTGCGTTGGCGATAAAGTGCACTACTGGGACCTTTACTTGCTGTGGATTACCAAGGCCATAAAAAGTGCAGAACTTTCATTTTTCGGAGGTTCGAGTCCTCCCTCGGGCATGGGTGTGTGTTGTCCTTAGCGTAAGTTAGTTTAAGTTACATCAAGTAGTGTGTAAGCCTAGGGACCGACGACCTCAGCACTTTGGTCCCATAGGAACTTACCAACACCACTCATGCATATGGCAATTTACTGTTGAAGCTTTCGTGTTTAATCAAGTTCTTTACTCAGTTTCATTAACTTAGCCATAAACCGTGTAGCACTTCCAAATTCAGTGCTTTACTAGGGAAACTTATCTTTCGACTCATGCGTATGGCAGTTTGCTGTTTGAACTTCAGTGTTTAATGAAGTTCTTTATTCAGTTTTATTAACTTGGTCATGAGCCGAGTGACATAGTTCCTCTTCACTGAGTTTGAGACTTTTTTACGTTTTGTAAGGATTGTAATTTTACCTTTTACTTATTTTAAGGGGAATTCCCGTATTAATATGTGTATTTTGAAACTAGATTTAAATGGCTGCCAGGTCTCAGGACTGATTCAAGTCCTAGTCACTAAGTATTCCCTTGGAGAGGTAAGCTTAATCATATATTTGTTACACCTGTTTAATTCAAGTGGCCATTTGCCCGTGCAAATTCGGTATAAAATTGCCTAAAATGTTTGGGGAGACGTTAATTATTATACAGGGTGATTCAAAAAGAATACCACAACTTTAAAAATGTGTATTTAATGAAAGAAACATAATATAACCTTCTGTTATACATCAAAATGGCTCTGAGCACTATGGGACTCAACATCTTAGGTCATAAGTCCCCTAGAACTTAGAACTACTTAAACCTAACTAACCTAAGGACATCACACACATCCATGCCCGAGGCAGGATACGAACCTGCGACTGTAGCAGTCCCGCGGTTCCGGACTGCAGCGCCAGAACCGCTAGACCACCGCAGCCGGCCCTGTTATACATCATTACAAAGAGTATTTAAAAAGGTTTTTTTTCACTCAAAAACAAGTTCAGAGATGTTCAATATGGCCCCCTCCAGACACTCGAGCAATATCAACCCGATACCCCAACTCGTTCCACACTCTCTGTAGCATATCAGGCGTAACAGTTTGGATAGCTGCTGTTATTTCTCGTTTCAAATCATCAATGGTGGCTGGGAGAGGTGGCCGAAACACCATATCCTTAACATACCCCCATAAGAAAAAATCACAGGGGGTAAGATCAGGGCTTCTTGGAGGCCAGTGATGAAGTGCTCTGTCACGGGCTGCCTGGCGGCCGATCCATCGCCTCGGATAGTTGACGTTCAGGTAGTTACGGATAAGGTTTCATAACTAACCTTTTTCGTAGGACTCTCCATACAGTTGATTGTGGAATTTGCAGCTCTCTGCTAGCTCTGCGAGTCGATTTTCCTGGGCTGCGAACAAATGCTTGCTGGATGCGTGCTACATTTTCATCACTCGTTCTGGGCCGTCCAGAACTTTTCCCTTTGCACAAACACCCATTCTCTGTAAACTGTTTATACCAACGTTTAATACACCACCTATCAGGAGGTTTAACACCATACTTCGTTCGAAATGCACGCTGAACAACTGTCGTCGATTCACTTCTGCCGTACTCAATAACACAAAAAGCTTTCTGTTGAGCGGTCGCCATCTTAGCATCAACTGACGCTGACGCCTAGTCAACAGCGCCTCAAGCGAACAAATGTACAACTAAATGAAACTTTATAGCTCCCTTAATTCGCCGACAGATAGTGCTTAGCTCTGCCTTTTGTCGTTGCAGAGTTTTAAATTCCTAAAGTTGTGGTATTCTTTTTGAATCACCCTGTATTTTTATACTTACTTACTAGTGATTTAAGATCTATTTCCTTTAGGCAGTTTTTTTGGGAGTAAACAGTTTTTGTGGGAGTAATACTTGCTACCTTATTTTCTGATTTTTTTTTAGTTCTTATAGTAGTGATCTCTTAAGAAGGTGGCCATTACTGTTCAAGTAATTTGTATTTCTCTAGCCTTCATCTCACCTATGTGGTGTTTGCTAGCAGCGCCTCTTAGCCTTGTGAAGCGCGAGCCCGACATTTTGGTGGCTGCCGGCAGAGGTGGGCCTGTTGCTGTTTGGCCTGCACGTGCCTTCCAACTGTGTTTGAGGCGTGTCCGCTATTGCTATGTTGGAACTTTTTACCTTGGCGGCTTGTCTTCTTTAAGCTTCACCTTTGCTTCTTAAGGCTTTGATGTACCTGCTTTAACTCTAAATATTCTGTCTAAAGGCCTATACGTGAGCGATGCTGTAATTAAATTTTGATGTATTTCCTTTGTCTGTTCGAATATTTGCATATATACTTGGTGTGCTAAGGAAAATTTTAAAGTAAATTCCGTTCAGATTGCCATCTCCTTAGGTTTCTATTTTTGTCACTCGCTGTTCTTTGGTTAATTTTAATTTGTCGTAGTACCGATTCTATGGATGTACGAAAATTTGTCAGGCCTCCCCATTTTGGTGTTTATTCTAAATTGCCACTTCATAACTTAATAATTGTGACTGTTTAAGAAAATTGTGCAACAGTTATCTTTTGCTTATTATTTAAGAGAGGTTTCGTTTTGATCTATTTTCGATCTGTCGCTGGCACTGATTCCTTGGGGTAGCAAGAATTGAAAATTTTAGTTACCTGTTATGTTCAGAGATATTTGGTCATGATTGTGTTTTATTTTGTGCTGTCATGTGTATTGTAAATAAATGTCATCATCAAAGAACATGATGTAAGAATTGTGGATCCACACTTCCATTGATTTTTACCTATCCCAACTTGTATCCTGAGGTTTCAAAAATATTCTAGTTTTCCTTCAACCAACCTTCATCAACCACACTAATGATCCAGAAGGGCAGAAACTGGCTCACTGTTGACTCAGCAAAAACGAAAGGCAACCACTTTCTATCCCTGGCTATATATGCCACATGTCCTGTTACCCTTGGTAAACTTCCTTTTACTAATCCTACAACTTGCAGCTAGTCATAACTGTCCTCGATCTTTTGTCCTTTACCAAAATTCCTACTAAGATGACCCTCCTTTTGACAATTACAGCATTTAACTGATCTACCTTTCACCTCTCCAGAAGTCCGGGACAGATTACTAACCAGTAGGCCTGAACTAACTTCCTCACTTCAGTTACGCACGTAAGTTGAGGATTCAATATATCTCACCAGTTGATCCAGAGCTAGAAAATTATAGGACACTTCCCCAAAATGACGTGTTATTTATCCTGCAACCTTAATTTGCTTAGTACCTGTTGCACCACTTGCACTTCAGTAACCCCAAACACAAAGATTACACACTCCCATTTACACTGTTGAGATTCTCCACTATTAAGTCACTCCTCCCTTTTTCCCTATAATAATAATCATGAACCAACTGCATGCAATGCTCTAGGCAAAATTATTGTTTATACCAGCTTCCTACCAAAAAAAGCTGATGCTATCACCCTGATTAACTGACTTTTGCACTGACAAAGTACCTTTTACCTTAACTGCCATTACACGTACTAACTGGTGATTGGAAAGACCCAATTCTACCATCAATCATGCTATCTTTAATGCTTGCAGCACTGACTCCGCTTCCCAATTGGCTTGTTCACTCAGCAAGTCCTCCAAAGGGTTGGGGAGTTTTGAAAATAACATTCCTGCATAAGTTAATCTTTCAATATCGCCCTGCCTCAGTTCACCGTCTCCCCTACTCGCAGTCCCTGACAATCTCTTTAAGTTCATTCTCCAATTCAACGATTTTAGATTTAATTTCGCCACAGACAGCCACCCTATCTAGATCACACAACTAACTCCAGCAACGTTCCAAACATGCTTGTACATTCCTAATTTCATTATAGTTGGGAGATGTTTCCACAAACAACTCCTTTTGAGTCCGAAATTCAGCAACAGCTAACAGATGGTGGCAACAGCAGAACTTATCTTCCTAGGATGTGCTGATGAACTTGCAAATAGTTTATCAAAAAGCACCATTAAATGCTGGATCGATTCAGCCATAGTTCCTTGACATCCTTCCAAACCTCTAACTTTTAGTTCATAGACTAATTCCTACTTTCTTCATCCAAGCTGGGTACATACATTCCTAGGTTGCATGCTGAAACAGAAAATATCATACAGTAGTGACTTCCAGTATTGACAACCTGTATAAAACAACCCACAGAACCACACTCTGCTACTGGAATGATACGTAAGCATTAAATCAACTTCATATCAAAAGAGAATACAAGGCAGTTGCTAAGGAGAACGTGGCGGACTGGGTCATTTCCAACACTGCTTGCACTTATATAGCATGTTTATTTAAGAATATCTCAATGTCATCATTTATTTACTATGCATAAAACCTCTTCATAAAACCAAAATTTCTTTTGGATACAGTATTCACACAAGCAAACTATTTCGACAAAAAAATTTTTATCAAAGAATAATTTTTTAAAAACAACAGCTTTACTAAGAGCAGGTTTGCAAAAACCTACAACTTTTAAAAATCTTTTACAATCACGCTGAATTTACAGATGGCCTCGCGTCTCAGCTATCAGCTATGGGCTCAACATTAAGCGACTTAAACAAACTTTTACCTTGCCCCCAGGGTGTGCCCCCATAATGCATGTCTTATATCAAAACAAATTAATCTTAGACAAAGTCTGTAACAGAACTCTTGTTAATATCAAACAGCCATAACATTAACAATCACAAGAAGGTACTTGCGAGATACGCAACTGCTGTGACACGTTAATTCAATTAAATTAATAATTTACTAAATGAAACATAAAGCACTTCAGTTAAAACCACCCTTGAGGCTTTACTTCTTTGCTAAATAATCCGCTTGCCCATAGCCGTTCTATACTGGCCAATAATGTATTCACAGCTCAGTACAATCAAGGGAGGCATGAAATAGCTAAACTGAAACGATGAGCGAACAGTTCAATTTGAGGATACAACATGGTGTACCGAGAATTCCCCATAGGCGGTGTGGTACGGGATTCCTTCACATGATCATCAGTGCGGCAGATACGAAAAATGTGGGCAACCAGCACAGAATGGATTCACTAGACTGAATGGAAGGACTGAGGTACGATTTCTACAGATCAGTCGGTCAGTTTCACTTTGGTCTCGTTCAGTTCGTCTCGTTTGGTTGGTATCATTCTTTCTCAGTTATGCACACATTTCTCATTCTAGTTCCTCTGTTTTTCGTTCCCACCTTGATCTTGCTCTGTCGCTCTTTTTCTTTTTGGGTGGTTCCTCATTCTAGCTCAACGGTTTTTTATTTAGTTGTAGTTCGTTTCACATATTGCAGTCGTCGATTCTTATTAAATTTAAAATCGTTCTCAGAATCTCTACTTTTTGTTCACTGTATATGCCATACTGAATCTGGGACCAGCAATTTATAACTTCGTTGTAAGTATACATTAATATTAAAATGAGAAGTACCAGTTCACTGGAACTTGCTTTTTAAATACTACTGTGTGTTTTTGAAAACAAAATATCGTTTTCTGAAATACTAGCTGGGACCTTGGAAATTAAATACCTGTAATTGCCACTTGAGTTTATATTATTAGTTTAAGTTTGTGTATATATATCCTATGAAATGTCAAAAAATGAAATTTCAAAGTGAAATTAAATGAATTTATCAAAATAGATCCCAGTACAATTTTTGTTTTTTAACTTCTGAGGCACAACTGACAATACTTCGAAGGGACTGAAGAGCATTAGGACTGCCTGGAAATCATTCTAATCTGTTTTGCTTCCTCAAGTGACCGTAGTTCAAATATCGAAAATTTCGGATCTCACTTGAATTTTAAGTATACAGCGTGTTTCCGTAAGAATGTGTAAAAATGCAGCAGGACATAGAGAACGCTCCACTGAACAATTTGAGGTACGGAACGTGGGGTCAGAGAAGCTGGCTTAAGGAGATATGGCAGTAAACTTGTCTACCGCTTTGTCTAGCGTTACTGTTCTCCAGCTTATTTACAATTAACGTGCGTGCAAGTTTACAGCCACTGTGCTGTTTAATTACACGTACATTGTCTATTTCCTGCAAGAAAACAAGGAGGACGAGCCTGATTACTAGCTAGTCTACCTGGCCGTCTGATTTTCCAATGAGTTGGTGGAGAACTTACCCTTGGCTGTTCGGGAGAGTATGTGGATACAACATGACTGTGCACCGCCTCACTTCAGCGTGGATGTCCACAACCATCTCACTGCTGCATTTCCTAGTCGCTGGATTGGAAGCGGATGTCCTATTCCATGGGGATATCTAAAGTCATCTGTTTATGAGACCTCAGTGGCACGGAGGTGGAATTAGTTGCCAGAATTGTAGCTGCCTGTGATGCGATTCTAAACACACCAGAGATATTTGGCAGGGTGCGTCAGAAACCTGTTCGCCGATGTCACTCTTGCACTGATGTTGATAGCCGTCAGTTTCAGCACATTTTGTAAGATACAGTACATATGGTGCGCCCATTGTGTAAATGATGGTATTTGCAGTTAACTGTAACTAATGTACATAAAAAAGTACAAAGTAGTGTGATTTTATTCCTATTACTTTCTTAAGCTGGCTTCTCCGACCCAAGGTTCCCTACCTCAAATTGTTTAGTGAAGCATCTTCTATGTCCTGTTACATTTTTGCACGCTCTTACGAAATCACTCTGTATACAGTATTACTGTAGCGATGAGACCTTACAGACTGGTCCACTATGTTCAAATGTTCAAATGTGTGCGAATTCCTAAGGGACCAAACTGCATAGGTCGTCGGTCCCTAGACTTTCACACTACTTAAACTTACTTATGCTAAGACCAACACACACTCCCATGCCGCCGGCCGCGGTGGTCTCGCGGTTCTAGGCGCGCAGTCCGGAACCGTGCGACTGCTACGGTCGCAGGTTCGAATCCTGCCTCGGGCGTGGATGTGTGTGATGTCCTTAGGTTAGTTAGGTTTAAGTAGTTCTAAGTTCTAGGGGACTGATGACCACAGCTGTTAAGTCCCATAGCGCTCAGAGCCATTTGAACCATATTTGAACTCCCATGCCCGAGGGAGAATTCGAACCTCCGGCGGAAGTGGCTTCGCAGCCCGTGACAGGACGCCTCAAGCCGCGCGGCCACTCCGCGCGGCGGCCCATTATGATTATTTTCGTAGGGATGTCGGTTTCACAAAGCAGTGTAACACAATTCCCAAAACCTCGAAAAAAGTCTTTCAAGATTGGATTATTTCCAAGTTTTGTTTAGTGAAAAAAATTCTCCTTTTATTTAAATTTCGTATTTAGTAACAAATATAAATGTTAAGTAACAAACACTGAATCATGATTTTCTAATAAAGATAATTCTTTATTTATTTAATTGTAAAATGCAACGTTGTTAAATGAAAAATTATGTTCATTAATAATGCTGTTCAATGTCAAGAATTAAAACGTATTTAATTTTGTATTTCATGACTCACATTTTTGCACTAAATTTTATTTTATTGTATGTACCCCTATTTTCATGTGAACGGCTACTGTCGCCAATGTTGATGAACTGGAAATGTTTTGTGTTTAACAGAGCTCTGAGCTCTGAAACTTTTTAATCTTCACACACAAGCTTTTCGTTTTTTTTTTATTTGTGTCACACTGCATTGGGAAGTTTATGTCCAGGCACTAAGCATCATCTAATACTATATTATGAAGAACTCCGAGGAGTACAAGTCCGTAATTATTAAAGTTTTTAAAATGATAACATTTTCATTGCTTATGTATATTTGGTTTTTATTAGCATGGAATTTGCATCACGAGAGAAAGAGTTTTCCTTAGAAAAGTATCTGAATTTTCATTTTAAAAGAATTCTGCTATAACTGTAATTCAATTTTCTAAATCAATACTCCCTCTGCCCCAGAAAAAAATACTTTCACAAACTGAACTAGCATCATACCCCACAAAACAGGAAGATAGCTGTATCAGCGTGGTATTAGTTTGTAGTGACGGAGAACATGTAACGGATACTGGCTAGTGGCAAGTGTACCCAGAGACAATTATCATGAAATCAAAAAGCTGCTTCGTCATTCTCCAGTAAACCAATATGACCCCCCCCCCACCCTTAGTGTACATCCTGGGTGTACTCTTGTTACTTGGTGCACTACTTCTAATTTTCTCTTTTGACTTATTTAAAATATAGTCAGTGTTACATCGGTAGGCAAAAATGGAGCAGTGAATGAATAAAAATGAATGGGTCCCGAAGATGACTGGTCACAAGTAGCTTTATTCATCCGTAGATCTCTTTTTACAAGATTATAGGACAAAGTATTTACAAGTTCAGACCAGTTTAAAATAAAATGAATGGATTTGCCTGTTTCTAGATCAGATAGCATCAAGGAGAAATGTTATCTGACAGTTGCAGTGGGATCTAAAATATTCCTCCAATAAATAGGAAATAAGAAACGTGAGACTCAGATCTGCAGGGACTGGAGAGGTGAGAAGAAATGAAACATCTGTTATCTTTGCATTACATTCAAACAAAGAAAACACTCACATCATAAGAGTGAAGGAAGAAGTATTCCGTACGATATAAACGACAGTCAAATGAATACGAGACAGATGGAATAAAGTAAGTAAACTCTTTATTATTTCAAAAGTAATCTCCATAACTTTCAATATACGAGGGCGGTTCAGAAAGTAACCTCCGATTGGTCACAGTGCGGGTTGTGGGGGGAGTAGCGACGCCATCTGTGCGTTCACGCACTCAACAGGTCAGTCGGCATCAAGCCGTGGTCGAGTGAACGTCGTACCTGCGCTAGTTTAGTTTTTGTGGCAGTTTGAAATGTGTGCTGCAATAGAAAACCCCGCCAAATGTGAAGTGCGTGCTGTCATAAGGTTTTTTACAGCCAAAGGATATTCTGCAGCAGCTACTCATCATGAGCTTTGTGCCGTGTACGGACCAAGAGTTATGAGTGAAGGAGTTGTCCGTGAATGGGTACGTTTATTTAAAAGTGGACGAGAAAACGTTCATGATGAAGAGAGGAGTGGTAGACCATCATTGGTGACTGACGAACTCGTTCAGACAGTTGATGCAAAAGTTCGTGAAAATCGACGTTTCTCAATGTCGGAGTTGTCTACTGGTTTTCCACAGATTTCTAAGACTCTCTTGTACGAGATAGTGACAGCAAGATTGGGTTACCGTAAGTTCTGTGCACGATGGGTGCCCAAAATTCTTACCGACCACCAAAAAACTCAAAGAATGGCCTCTGCATTAGACTTTCTGTCACGTTATGAGGACGAAGGAGAACCATTGTTAAACAGAATCGTGACCGGTGACGAAACCTGGATTAAGTACGTGAACCCTGAGACAAAAGAACAATCAAAGATGTGGGCACATTCAAATTCGCCTACCAAACCAAGAAAAGCCTCGCAAGATTTTTCTGCCAGAAAACTGATGGCAACGGTGTTTTGGGATGCCAAAGGGGTGTTGTTGGTTGAATTCATGGAATGTGGTACGACCATTAATCAAGACGTGTACTGTGAAACAATAAAAAAGTTACGACGGGCTATACAGAACAAACGCCGTGGTATGCTGACTTCCGGTATCGTTTTTTTGCACGATAACGCCCGTCCTCACTCTGCTCGCAGAACAACGGCCCTTCTTGAGTCCTTCAAGTGGGACGTTATCAACCATCCACCTTACAGCCCAGACCTGGCGCCAAGTGATTATCACCTCTTCATGCATTTGAAGAAATGGCACGGGTCACAGCGGTTTGATGACGACGAAGAGCTCAAAGATGCGGTCACAGGCTGGCTCCAGGCACAAGCGGGTGATTTTTATGCAGAAGGAATTTCAAAGCTTGTGAAGAGATGCGATAAGTGCCTCAATCGCTATGGAGACTATGTAGAAAAATAGTGCAAAGATGTAGTTGTAAGATGTATATATTAAAATATTTTTATTTAACTTGGTGTATTTTTTTAAATCAACCGGAGGTTACTTTCTGAACGGCCCTTGTATTTACCCACTGTGAAGGAAAACGATCAATAACTTCATGAAAAATTATCTGCAGTTGTACCCAGGCATGCACCTCTTTGACCGAAGCAAATCGCCAACCACGAATGTCTTTCTTCAGATCTCCAAAAATATGGAAATTGCATGGGTAGAGATCGAGACTGTATGGAGGACGTGTAAGGCCATCCTCTCGGTGGTGCTTCCGCTGGCGAACCATTATTTAAATGGGCGGCTTCAGAGTTGCAGTGCCATTGTGCTTCTGTGGCGCTCAGTAGCGAACTAACGTCACCGGTGGCGCAGAAGCACCACTGGGCCACCGCTGGCGGTTCATTGCTTCCAATAGAGGCCTTGACACACCACTGCGTGGCGCTGCGAACTGGCCAAGCAGCGGGTAACGCCGCTTGTTAACAGTTGGCTCTTGACCTATTGGGATTGCTGCTCACTGTTATCTCGTAATACGGTCGTGTAGGTTAGTGTTGGTTAGAGATGGAAGTCAATAGAAAAGATTTCACCCGTAAATCTGAAACCCATCCATCGGTATGCAACATGGACTGCGAGGGGTATTCAGATAAACTGCAGAAAATTAAAGTTTTCACCGGGCATTCGAGGCAAACGTTCTTCAGAGAAGGTGACAATCGGTGAGTATCACTCACATTTCTTCCCGCTTGTGTTGGGTCTTTCACCGTGTCCTGTAACCCACAAGTACTGAAAGTGTCTTCAGATCTGGATCTGTCTCGATGACGAACAGAACTGTGCAATACACAGCAAGTTTTTATAGTACACGATAAGACAATTAAAAAAAATAATGGGACGGAAATCGGTAGGTGTGGTGTACAAGTACAGACAAACAAACGTCTTTGCTTGTTGGCTCAAATGGCTCTGAGCACTATGGGACTTAACATCTGAGGTCATCAGGCCCCTAGAACTTAGAACTACTTAAACCTAACTAACCTAAAGACATCATACACATCCATGCCCGAGGCAGGATTCGAACTTGCGACCGTAGCAGTCACGCGGTTCCGGACTGAAGCGCCTAGAACCGCACGGCCACACAGACCGGCTCTTTGCTGGTCATCAGGGCTCAGCTCGAAGCGTGACTCATCACTGAAGACAATTCTACCAGAGTCAGTGAGGTTAAAAGCCGAAGATGTGTCTGGAGTTGTCCCAGATAGAGATGGGATTCCAGCCTGACTGTCGCCGTCATACGGCCCGAGAACCATGAGTGATGGTCTGGGATGGCATTTCTGCCGGCCGCGGTGGCCGAGTGGTTCTAGGCGCTTCAGCCCGGAACCGCGCGACCGCTACTTCGCAGGTTCGAATCCTGCCTCGGACATGGATGTGTGTGATGTCCTTAGGTTAGTTAGGTTAGAGTAGTTTTAAGTTCTAGGGGACTGATGACCTCAGATGTTAAGTCTCATAGTGCTTAGAACCATTTGAACCATTTTTGATGGCATTTCTTTTCATAGCAGGACCTCTTTGGTTGTCATCCGAGGCACCCTTACAGCACAACGGTACGTCGACGTAGTTTGCCCTTCATGGCAAGCCATCGTGGGCTTACATTTCAGCAACGTAATGCCCGCCCACACACACGGCGAGAGTTTCTACTGCTAGTCTTCGTTCTTGCCAAAACCAACCTTGCCCAGCAACGTCGCCGGATCTCTCCAGAGTTGAGAACATTTAAGAATTACGGACAGGGCCCTGCAACCAGTTCGGGATTTTGACTATCTGGCGCGCCAATTGGACAGAATTTGAACGTCCAAAATCTCAGTCAGTGCCAAGTCGAATAAATGCTTGCATCAGGGCCAGAGGTGCACTAATGCTTTATTGACTTACTCAGTATATTGAAAAATATCTAGTTTTTCTGAAACTGTAATCGTTTGTTTGTCTGTACCGATTACCCTCACATTCAGATAATTTCTTTGTGGTGCGTGTTTTTTTCTTTTTTTCCTTAGCTTGTATCTTCAGCAAACTCTGGAGAAATGTTCAAAGCCCGATAAAACATTCTACACTCTCTAGCAATAATGCCAAAAATACTTTCAATGTATCTTCTAGCCCTACAGAGACTGTAACTAAAAATTCTTTGAAAAGAAATTGTCTTCGTTTTAACACAGGAAGGAAGATGACATACCGAAACCTTAATCACCAACGATTACAAGAAAGAAAGTTATCACAATCTTCATACAACAGCCCGCTCTGTGTAAATTTAATTCCATTGTCAATTCACTTCTTGTGAAGCAATGAATTCTTGAATACAAATCAGTCTGGCGATCCTTTACCTGCTTCAGAGTCAATGAACATGAGTGGCTTGATGAAATGTATATGTTTTACGTTTTCTAGCCCTTACCTCACGAGGTGTGGTCTCTTGAGACCTTGCGAGAATTTTCAAACCGCTCTCCAATGTAACTTAAAGCGGAGTAATCCTATACTTCATCAAATCGCGTTAAATCGCCAGTTCTATATGGTTTTACAGTCGTTGGCATTATTGCCTTCTTTGTTTGTTGCTAACGCGTGTTGTTGACACATTCTGCGGTCTCCTAGACCACGCCTCGTGAACTGCGTACTTGTTTTCTTAGTATAGCACGAAATGTATTCTCAGAAATATGTCAGTTTTATCGATCCTAAGTTTGATGAAGATAGAAGTCAGTGAATAGAGGAACATGTCAGTGATATACAGGAATGTCAAGAAATAGACGAAAAGGAAGACGATTTTTCAATAACCAGTGGCCACAGTTCTGCTAACGAACGAGAGTATCATTCACGGGGAGAACTTCAGGACAATGGTGTTGGGCACCTTCCTGTTTCTTCAATGAAACACTTGAAGTACTAGTTACAATCAGAAATGATCTGAGTCGCGGTAAAGGGAAATGTAGATGCCGGTAGTGACTGTCCGTTTTAGAGACTTTCTGTTTGTCCAATGTTTATGTGCAAATTTAAACCCTGGAATTTAGTTTTATGTGAAAATTTACCTGCTACGAAAAATGCTCAAATGTTTGTGAATTCCTAAAAAAATGGCTCTGAGCACTATGGGACTTAACATCTGAGGTCATCAGTCCCCTAGAACTTAGAACTACTTAAACCTAACTAACCTAAGGACATCACACACATCTATGCCAGAGGGAGGATTCGAACCTCCGACCGTAGCGGTTGCGCGGTTCCAGACTGAAGCGCCTAGAACCGTTCGGCCATTCCGGCCGGCCGTGTGAATTCCTAAGGGACCAAACTGCTGAGATCATCGATCCCTAGACTTACGCATTATTTAAACGAACTTAAACTAACTTATACTAAGAACAACACACACACACCCATGCCCGAGGAAGGACTCGAACCTCCGGCGGGAGGGGTCGCGCAATCCGTGATATGGCGCCTCAAACCGCGCGGCTACTCCGTGCGGCTGGTACGAAAAGGTACTATAATTTTTCGGAATGTTAAATTTAGTTCTGTAAAGTTTGTTTATGTGTACTATTTAAAAAATTGGTACGAGGGTTGGAACTTAAATAGTGGCAACTATTTATTCACAACCGATACAAAAGAGTTACATGTTTGCACCTGTTACTGTCCTTCAAAGCAGTCACCGGCGTTGTATAGAACCCGTTGCCACCGATGTGGAAAGCATAGTATACCGTTAGCAGAGAATGTTCTGTTGATGGTGCGAATGGAGCGGTGTACTGCCTGTCGACTCTCTGGAACAGTTCTGAAGCGAATGCCACAAAGTGGTTCGTTTATTTTCGGAATCGAATGAAAGTCACGAGGACTTACGACCGGGGAGTTTGGTGGATGGTACAGTACTTCCCAGTCCCATCGACCGAACACAGCAGCCACAGCTTGCGCTGTATGCGCCCGCGTATTGTCGCACAAAATGATAGGTGGGTTGCGCAAAAAGTGTCGCCGTTTCTTTCGCAAAGCTTGTCGCAGCTGATGCTCCAAAAACGAACGGTAATACTATGCATTGACGGTCTGCCGTGGAGGGACGTAATGCGTTAGGATAACATCATCACAGTCGTACGCGAGAATCACCATAACTTTAAACCTCTCCATTCGCACCATCAACAGAACAGGCTCTGCTAACGGTATACTACGCCTTACACATCCCTGACAACGGGTTCTACACAACGCTGGTGACTACTTTGAAGGACAGTAACAGGTGCAAACACGTAACTCCTTTGTATCGGTTGTGAATAAATAGTTGCCACTTTTTAAGTTCCAACCTTCGCATAACAAAAAGTGAAGTATTGCAGACTTTTTTTAGTGCAATACGGTCAACGTGGAGTATTTAAACAACGCTGAAATTGTTATAAAATAAATGTTATATAACTTAAACGAACAATTTCAAATGATTTATCCCCTAAATCTCAGTTTAAAAGTTGGGCTCTCAGAGACCACACCTCGTAGTGTACGTTACACAACAGTCACCTCGTGAGTTACGGGCTAGCCGCAACACAGTTTTATAATCGTCTCGAATGAAGAAAAGCCCACAGTTTCACTGAATTATGTTTATTTTAAACCTTGACCATGGTTTGTGCTATAATAATATAGCGCCCGCATCTCGTGGTCGTGCGGTAGCGTTCTCGCTTCCCACGCCCGGGTTCCCGGGTTCGATTCCCGGCGGGGTCAGGGATTTTCTCTGCCTCGTGATGGCTGGGTGTTGTGTGCTGTCCTTAGGTTAGTTAGGTTTAAGTAGTTCTAAGTTCTAGGGGACTTATGACCACAGCAGTTGAGTCCCATAGTGCTCAGAGCCATTTGAGCCATAATAATATAGCCTTCTTCAGAAGTCATACACAGTAATAGATGAAAAATGTCTTTACGGTGGCACATTTAATTTTACTTATGTTCGAAACAGGCTTATGTCGGTTGAAGTTATTTTATTGGTCTTGATGCAGCCTCTGGGCCAAGACATTTTTCATCTGTTAATGTGTATTGACTTCTGAAGAAGGCTATATTATTATAGTACAAACCATGGTCAAGGTTTAAAATAAACATAATTTAGTGCAACTGTGGGCTGTTTTTCATACGAGACAATTTGTAACGGTCGCTGTTGTCGCTGCGATGATGAAAATAATGAGACAGTTTTGTAAATTGATTGCCCTTTCAGTAAGACTTTGACTATTCTTCTTTCGAGACATGATGGCATTCAGGATTTACTTTTAAATTACCTTTTTCTAATTTCCTAATTCAGTAAGAGAAATAAAAGAGAAGCATCCTGTTCATCGGACTTTATGAAGGAACCGAAATAAGGCACAGCGGCAGCAGCGGCATATCAAAGAGGCGCACGGCGACACAAAGGAGAGACGTTTCTCTTTCCAGCAGCGCCGCGCAGCGCCGAGTGAAGCGCTTCTCGGTGGCATCGTGTGAAGCGGCCGGTTGCACACACGGTGGATTTTTCTCGCGCGGTCAGTTGACCGTCACCACCGCTTCCAGAGCTTGCACATCAAGCGGAAAAATAAACGACCGGTGGAACTTGGCATCGGCGGTAGGCCCCCTTCACACGGAGCCACCGACAAAAGCTTCTTCGTGGCGCCCGACCCTTCACACTGCATGGCGTGGCACGCCGCTGCCGTTGGAAAGCGCAGTTGCTGCTGTGAGTTGCTTTGATGCTGCCGCTGCTGCTGCTGCTGCTACGCCTACTGCTGCATCGCTGAGTGAGTTTCGTCGTTGAGTCAGACGAGCAGGACGCCTTTTTTATTTCTCTTGCTGAACAAGAAATCCAAGAGAGGAAATTCTGGCAGAATTCATTTTTAGAAGGAAGAATAGTTAACGGTTTGTTTCATACATTGTATAATGACCTTCAACTGGACGATGGGAAGTTTTTTTCTGTATTTCCGAATGTCGCGGGGATCCTTCGACGAACTTTTTCCATAGTGCAGCCTGTTATACAGGGAACAGGTAACAACATGCGACCTTGCATTCCAGCAAATGAGATGCTTGTACTCGAGCTAAGGCAAAACACTTTACATTTCTATCCAATCAAACTCTTGTTTTCGTACAAATTACAGATCAGCTTATTATTCAAATTATTCTAAATTTATTTTTGAAGACATTCTTGGATCCGATGTATTGGCTGTCGGTCTGTAAAGCTGTTGATTTACTACAAGCATGTCTGTCTTTGTGCTGTTAAGAGTGACTGATTTGGTCAGAGGAAAGTGTGGGAAATTTCCCTTCAGGCTAAATATATGGGACTGAGCAATGTGAGGTGCAAGATGTAGAGCTACAAACAACTGCGACACGTTGGTTCCTTGCCTCTCCTAAAACATTTAAAATTTTTGCCTTTGTGTCTAATTTTACAAGTTCTGGAAGTTTTCTAAATTCATGGTCTAAAGATAACATAAACAATGTAATTTTTTTTTTGCTCACTCGATGTGTCACGGCAGTAGAATTTAATTTTAAGACTTTCGATAAACTCGTCTGTTTCTGTAGGTTCCCTTGTACGTTTCTTCTTTTTATTGTGAGTGCGACCCACATGCTCTTCAGTTCCTTCGACTTGTGATTCAACATGCTGTTAGTTGTCCTCAGAATCTCCTTCAATACTGTCACATTTAGCTTTAACAGACGTTTCAAGAAAACGTAAATTCTCAAAGAAAATGTCTTGTTTTCAACCAGAAGCTGCAGAACCAGACCGCTCTTTCCTCTTTTTTACCAATTGCCGTCCGCTGTAGTCGAGTGGTTCTAGGCGCTTCAGCCCGAAACCACGCGGCTGCTACGGTCGTAGGTTCGAATCCTGTCTCGGATTGCGATTTGTGTGATGTCCTTAGGTTAGTTAGGTTTAAGTAGTTCTAAGTCTAGGGAACTGATGTCCTCAGATGTTACGTCCCATAGTGCTTAGAACCATTTGAACCATTTTGCCAATTCTCTGGTGTAACAATCTCTTAAGCTTTTCCACTTTCTTTGGAAAATGGATGCTGTAAATAAAACGAAAACAAGTATCCAGTATCTGTTAGCACTGTATTCTCAGTGATTTTATGCATTGATATGCTTGCAAAAGCAAAGAATATGCTTATTGTACGTAACAGGCATTTGTCGTTTTCCGGTATTGTGGAGCCGGAAGTACAATCATGGTGCTTCACCTACAATACCGAACTGGCCCTTCAGCTACATTCATCTTCAGAAAAAAACAGAACACCTTGAACGATTAGATATAGGACGTTCATATTCACAGGACATGTACATTAGAATGTTCTCCAGAAATGATTAGCATTTCTGTCACCTTGTTGCAGCATGTGTCCTGCTGCCTTGTAGGCACAGGGTCCACCATGGGCTCCGATAACTTGTTCCATGCGTGTTGTCATCGACAAGTATAAGGCGCAAATCGCGTCCTACGGTATAGCCATCCATGTTCCATTCACCTGATTCCAAAGTTCATCTGTGGTGATTGGCATTGGGTCACAGTGCAGCACCCGACATTTCACTGTAACCCACACATTTTCGATTGGCGACATGTCTGATAATCTGGTGGGACAGGGCCAAAGGCTGACACCCGGCGACATCAAGAAGGCACGTATTCATGCAACAATATGTAGTAATGCACTGTCTTGCTGAAAAATGGCGTCTGACATGTTGTGCAGAAAATCCTGATCGTGTACGATGTGCTATACTTTTGCACTGTTGCACCAGAGCCGAGGAGAATGCAGATCATTGCCGCAGTAACATTTGGATGAGGTGTCGATTTTCTTTGGGAGTGGGTGTGTGGGCACATTTTACTGGTAGGTTTTGCTGCACAGTGATATCGATGTTGACCTTGAACCTGCGAGTACTAGGGCAAAGCCAGTGTCACCCTACTCTGCATTGTTGACAAATTTATTCAAGACGGCGGATCCAAGATGGCGGTTATATATGTGACAACATCACAGTAACGTCATGGTGGAAAGTTAAAATTTTAGTGGGACAATAGGTCATTTGGGCTACCTCCACTAACCTGACCACACATCCCTCCCCTCCCACTCCCCTTCCACCTCCCTCCATCCCCACCATATCTGTAAATTGGAGGTAATAGGACTCAATCTGTGCTGGGCTGCCAGATAGGATGGACATAAGTCTTTATTTTGTATGCATTGTTTATTTAAACAGTTTGATCTGTCATAGACAGTCGCTCCATCCGGTGTGTTCACCATGAGATCCAGACTACAACAGACCTAGTTCACAACACTGCCACCAGAGGGCACTGTCGGCCCTCCCCTTCTCACCTCCCATGATGTGATTCAAGATGGCGATCTGGGGAAAAACGGCAGGGAAAGGACTCAGCTGTGTCTAGTGCTGGACTGGGAGAATGGACATATTGGTTACTGTGTGATATGGATGAGATGTCGGTGCTGGAGAAGGAGGAGTTCAGTTTGTATAACAGCTGTAATCGTGCAGCTGAGGACTGTGTCCGTAGCCACCCGCATGATGTTTGGAAAGCAATGATATTTGGTGAATGCATGAAGAAGACAAGGTAGGAGGCGAGGTACTGGCGGAAGTAAAGCTGTCAGGACGGGGCGTGAGTCGTACTGGGGTAGGTCAGTTGGTGGAGCACTTGCTTGCGAAAGGAAAAGGACCCGAGTCCGAGTCTCGGTCCAGCACACAGTTTTAAGCTGCCAGGAAGTTTCAAGACAAGTACACTTCATCAAATAATGAAGATGCAGCAGGATGGGGCTAAGTTACACTTCGCAATTCACGCTGATAAACGCGTATGCTGTAACTTTAGATCATACGATAAAAGTCCAGTCAGTCTTCTGAAGTGCAAGAGGCTGGACGTTCACCACAGAGTCTCTGTGTCCACTGGAAGAGCAGTCAAGCGCCAGGCGTATGGCACCACCACGCGTTAGCGACAGGGGCGTCTGTGTGCTGAGTACTCCCCTGTAGCTTTGGAAATAACCGCAGCCTTCCTCCTTCACATCCCCGGAGCACGGGTACCCTTTGTCGTTAAACACGAACTGCTTTGAGAGTTATTATATTTGATGTTTAAGCAATGTGCGGAATACTGTCAATACATAACTTGAAGATGTCGGAGGAACTAAATGTACCACTGCACCAAGAGTGTGAGATAGCTTTGCAGATGATGTAAGAGTGTTTAAACAATTTTGGATTTAATTACACGTTTTATTCCGAGGAATACCACCACCACACTTGAACACAGACTCTGAAAAAAGATCGCGACACACTTGTGAAATCGTCCATGAGACACTTCGCGCGTTTTTGTGGGAAATACCCTTGTCTTTGAGCACGAGCTGCTTCGGGAGTTATTAAATCCAACTTTCAAAAAGATCGCTGCACAATAGTTTGCCTCAATTTTGCGGCGTATACCGCTACACTTGAACACCGAGTCTAAAAAGATTGGGGCACACTTGTAAAACCATTCCTGAGACAATTCACGCGCTTTTGTGGGAAACACCACATCCTTCCGTGTCTTTAAGCTTGGACTGCTTCAAGAGTTACTAAATCCAACTGAATACGTCTCTAAATACAGATTCAAAAAATGTGTGTGAGTTCCTAAGGGACCAAATTGCTTAGGTCATCGGTCCCTAGACTTATATACTACTTACACTAACTTAAGCTAACTTGTGCTAAGAACAACACACACACCCATGCCCGAGGGAGGACTCATACCTCTGGCCGGAGTGGCCGCGCAGTCCGTGACATGACGCCTCAATCCGCGCGGCAATACACATTTTAAAAAAAATGTCGCTGCACAGTAGTTTGCTTCCATTTTGCAATGTATAACACAGCTCCACACTAGTGAAACCTCCGTGAGACACTTTACTCGTACATGCTTCTGTGGGAAACAGAACCCGAAATCAACATCAACAAACAGAACACTTGCATCTGCTTTACGAGGTGCATTCAAGTTCTAAGACCTCCGATTTTTTTTCTAATTAACTACTCACCCGAAATCGATGAAACTGGCGTTACTTCTCGACGTAATCGCCCTGCAGACGTACACATTTTTCACAACGCTGACGCCATGATTCCATGGCAGCGGCGAAGGCTTCTTTAGGAGTCTGTTTTGATCACTGGAAAATCGCTGAGGCAATAGCAGCACAGCTGGTGAATGTGCGGACACGGAGAGTGTCTTTCATTGTTGGAAAATGCCAAAAGTCACTAGGAGCCAGGTCAGGTGAGTAGGGAGCATGAGGAATGACTTCAAAGTTGTTATCACGAAGAAACTGTTGCGTAACGTTAGCTCGATGTGCGGGTGCGTTGTCTTGGTGAAACAGCACACGCGCAGCCCTTCCTGGACGTTTTTGTTGCAATGCAGGAAGGAATTTGTTCTTCAAAACATTTTCGTAGGATGCACCTGTTAACCGTAGTGCCCTTTGGAACGAAATGGGTAAGGATTACGCCCTCGCTGTCCCAGAACATGGACACCATCATTTTTTCAGCACTGGCGGTTACCCGAAATTTTTTTGGTGGCGGTGAATCTGTGTGCTTCCATTGAGCTGACTGGCGCTTTGTTTCTGGATTGAAAAATGGCATCCACGTCTCATCCATTGTCACAACCGACGAAAAGAAAGTCCTATTCATGCTGTCGTTGCGCGTCAACATTGCTTGGCAAACATGCCACACGGGCAGCCATGTGGTCGTCCGTCAGCATTCGTGGCACCCACCTAGATGACACTTTTCCCCTTTTGCAGGTCGTCATGCAGGATTGTGTGCACAGAACCCACAGAAATGCCAACTCTGGAGGCGATCTGTTCAACAGTCATTCGGCGATCCCCCAAAACAATTCTCTCCACTTTCTCGATCATGTTGTCAGACCGGCTTGTGCGAGCCCGAGGTTGTTTCGGTTTGTTGTCACACGATGTTCTGCCTTCATTAAACTGTCGCACTCATGAACGCACTTTCGACACATCCATAACTCCATCACGACATGTCTCCTTCAACTGTCTATGAATTTCAATTGGTTTCACACCACGCAAATTCAGAATACGAATGATTGCACGCTGTACAAGTAAGGAAAATGTCGCCATTTTAAGTATTTAAAACAGTTCTCATTCTCGCCGCTGGCGGTAAAATTCCATCTACCGTACTTTGCTGCCATCTCTGGGACGTATTGACAATGAACGCGGCCTCATTTTAAAACAATGCGCATGTTTCTATCTCTTTCCAGTCTGGAGAAAAAAAATCGGAGGCCATAGAACTTGAATGCACCTCGTATAGGATGACAGAAAGTGGATGGAGTGATCGGTTGAGTTGAAGTTGTAACGAGTTATAATTTAGTGGTAGACTGATGATGCATCCTAGAGAGAGAGGGAGATGTTGCTGTAGATCATTTATCCCACATTTAACCATTTTTGTTCGTTATTCTGCCAGGGTATATCAATTGTGTGGCATAACCTGCGTTCGACTTGTATACATCTGCGTGTTCATTGTGTGACTTGGAGCAGTAGCTACCTATGATGGTTAATAGCAAACCTCTCCATAGCACAGTCATCAGAGGACTTCCAACTCAAGTGTGATGATGATGAAACACGTCCATCCTGAACCCGCTGCCTCCTCTAGATGAACGAAGATTTATGGGACATACTCCATCCCCTGCCACATCTTTGAGCATAAAATCGAGTCTTCAGTTTCATAACTACGGTGATCCTAAGTTAGTGACTGGTATTTGTGATGTACTGCAGTCCCCGTGTTTACAAATGATTGACAGATGTCCTGTTTATGGAGTTAGTGGTCGCATGATGTGTAATTTCTCATGTCAAAAGCGGCTGCTACGCGTTTGTCTGTTTCCTTGTAAGAGGCATTCTCTGTTACTAATGATCATTTTACAGTATATAGGACTGATGAGAGCGTAGTATAATTTCTGAACCATGGTCGGACGTGGACAGTGGACACTATACACTTCTGGAAAGCTATATTGTGCATGTATCACAAAGACTCTGTCTTTTAAGGAAGTAGTTCTATCTCCTTAAAGTTTGTCACCATAGTGAGTACGATATAAAACTTGCCAGGTGGATGTATGTCAGATATTGGACATTTATATCCTGCATTAGAGTACCTGTGTTTATGTGCTACGATCATTTCTTTCTCTCACCATACCTTCTTGGTACTGATCCCAGACACTAGAATAATACTTTAAAATGGAAAGCTTATGTAATTTATGTAAAATGCCTCAAACTCCATCCGTCTGCAGCTCCATCATGCATAAAACCACACGTTTTCTTCGTCTTAACCGTCTGTAATATCAACCCAACACTTTCAAATCAACTATACACCGATAAGGGGTGCCAACCTCCCCAGAAGGCCGGGTACGGTTCTAGGCGCTTCAGTCCCGAACCGCGCGACTGCTACGTTCGCAGGTTCGAATCCTGCCTCGGGCATGGATGTGTATGATGTCCTTAGGTTAGTTAGGTTTAAGTGGTTCTGAGTTCTAGGGGACTGATGACCTCAGATGTTAAGTCCCATAGTGCTCAGAGCCATTTGAACCTCCCCAGCATCTCCAGACCAGCAGCTGTTGGACATCGAAAATTCACCGAAAATTCCAACCATTTTTCTCGTCTGTAGAACAGTGCTTCGAATTCTGTTTGTGTAATTGTTCTGATTTTCCCGTCCGTGCTTTCACACCAGTGTGTGCTTCGAGAAGTGAGGAAAAATAACGCCCCTGACTCCAGCAGAAAATATTAACCAGTTCCACACACCGTTTTAGAAAACTAATGAACACCACAGCTGCTGTAGGACTCAGGAATTTCTCTCTCTCTCTCTCTGGTAGTGCCTTCAAACAAGCAGCTAAAACTCGAGAAGTGACGAGCATCTGTTTAGAATTACAGAGACATCCAAATATCATCGTTTTGGCGTGTAAAATCAGGTATTGAGGTATTGCAGCTGATATTGGTATCGGGTTCTATTTCCCACAAAAGCATGTGAATTGTCTCAGGGAGGTTTCACAACTGTGCAACGATCTTTTTGAGTCTGTGTTCAAGTGCGGTGGTGGTATTCCTCGGAATAAAACGTGTAATTACATCTAAGATTGTTTAAATATTCTTCCATCATCTGAAAAGCTATCTCACACTCTTGGTGCAGTGGTACATTTAGTTCCTCCGACCTTCAAATTATGTATTGACAGTATTCCGCACATTGCTTAAACATCAAATATAATAACTCTCAAAGCAGTTCGTGTTTAACGACAAAGGGTACCCGTGCACCGGGGATGTGAAGGAGGAAGGCTGCGGTTATTTCCAAAGCGACAGGGAGTATTCAGCACACAGACGCCCCTGTCGCTAACGCGTGGTGGTGCCATAAGCCGAGCGCTTGGCCGCTCTTCCAGTGGACACAGAGACTCTGTGGTGAATGTCCTGCATCTTGCACTTTAGAAGACTGACTGGACTTTTATCGTATGATCTAAAGTTACAGCACACGCGTTTATCAGCGTGAGTTACGAAGTGTAACTTAGCCCCACCCTGCTGCATCTTCATTACTTGAAAAAGTGTACTTGTCTTCTTCATACATGCACCAAATATCATTGTTTTCCAAACATCATGCAGGTGGCTACGGACACAGTCTTCAGCTGCACGACTACAGCTGTTATACACATTGAACTCCTCCTTCTCCAGCACAGACATCTCATCCATTGAACATATAGCACACACAGTAAACAATTACATCTGTTCTCCCAGTCTAGCAGCTAGACACAGAGCCCTTTTCCGCTATTTTCCAGAGGGGGTGTGGGAGGGGGTGGGGTTAGGTTAGTGGAGGTAGTCCAATTGATGTATTTTCCCGCTAAAATTCAAACTTCCCGACGTGACGTCACTGCGACGTTGCCACATCTTTGATCAGCCAACTGGAATAAATTTGGAAACAATGCAGAGTGGAGTGACACCGGCGGCGCCCCACTATTCCCGTGGACCGACATGGCTCAAATGTTAATCATTTACGCAGAACATACTAATGTACATGTCCTTTGAATATGAATGTCGTATCTCTAGTCGTTCAAGGTATTCTATTTTTTCTGGTATAATACGACATGCGTGTCAGGCTATATGGCAGTGTTTGAGACGTGTCTGCTTTCTCTCCACTGACAGTAAGTCGATTTATGGAATCTGTCACAGGCTTTAAAAGGAGAGCCAGTTACCCCAACTGTGTGACAGCTATAGATGGTAAATATATACGTGTCATCAAGCCAGCTGACAGCAGTTCGCTTTATTACAACTACAAAACTTTTTATCCTTACTGTTGCTTGCCTTGTGTGATTCGCACTGCAAATTCAAGTACATTGACATTGGTGCATCTGGAACATCGCCAAACTGTACAGTGTTCAAGAAGTCATTGCTTTATAACAAGATAACTGAGGAAGACATTAGATTTCCTCAAAGCAGGCGGTTGTATAAAGATCCTGATTACTGTTGGTGATGAAGGTTACAGTATGTCATCATTCTTACTATGACCATATGGAGCCAATTTCTTATGAGCTAAAAAAAGAGTGTTTAAGTACTGTCCCTGTAGGGCTAGAAGTTACATTGAGTGCACTTTCGGCATTCTTGCCAATAAATGGAGAATGTTTCATAGACCACTGAACATGACTCCAGAACTTGCTAAAGACATTATAAAAACAAGTTGTGTGTGGCACAATTTTGTACATGATCGTGATGGATACAGATTTGAGGACACTATGATTACTTGTAGTTTTGATGACATGCCAACAGACTCAACATAAGTGGGAAGAAACGTGAAGAATGTTCGTTACGAATTTGCAGACTACTTTATGAGCACCAGAGGGAGAATTACAATGGCAATTTCAAAAAATATGAGGCCACCTTGATCAAAATTTCATGTATGTGAAATACATTTTGTATGCTTAATCATTCAATAAAACTGGAAGTGTGGTATATACCTAATTTGTTAATCATTTTGTTGCTATGACACTCACCAGCTGCCTTCTCCTCTGCAGCACTTTTGCTTCCAAAATCCAGTACAAACCTTAGCAATGACTGCCTCCCATGCTTTCATCTTCTCTAGTTTATTTGAACAGCCTTTACACTCCACATTTTTCAACTTTAGAGATCAGATCTGTATTCACATCCATCTCCAACTCAATGCGACCTACACGAGTGCACTACAAGTAACAATGTGCAATGTGCCGGTTGTTTATACACTGCGACTGGCCGCTTGGGCAGTCAGCATCTAAACCAGTGTTACGCCAGCCGATGCGGCACCGAGAAGTGCTTGTCAGTGGCTCCATGTGAAGAGACCTGTAGCTGTGCGACCGCTGGCTGCCGCAAATGTGGTTTAATCATCAGCGCCCTAGTAGCGGCATACGTTACCAAATGCGCAGTTACACACACAGCAGTTTTTCTACTGTTGAGTGTAAACAATTGTTAACTATCAGTTATTATTAGTTGTTAACTATTATTTCTGTTGCAAACATGAGTAATCCACGTGTACGTAATGAAATTTTAATTCCATAAATTCAAGAAAAGCCCATTTTGTGAGATAAAACGCTCAAGATATCCAAGGACTGACATGCTAACAATAACGCCTGGTGTGAAGTTTGTCTGGGATTTCAGAGGACTTTGATGTGTGGGACGAAAGAAAGACAAATGATTTTGTTAAGTACATACTTTTCTCACATGTAGGGGAGAGTCTGATAAAACAGGGTAGTCTGACGAAACTTTTCTCGTCTGATATGTGCTGCCATCTCACAGTAAACATAGTTAACCTCTTTCCCACTCAATGACCTTCATTCTCAGAGTAGCTGCAGTCCGTGGATAGCAACCGTGAGTTCTCTCGGTGGATATATATATATATATATATATATATATATATATATATATATATAGTCCGTGGAGAGCAACCGTGAGTTCTCTCGGTGGAAAAATATATACTTTTTATATTGTAATATTCGACTGTGAATTATGCGTTTATATTTGCAAGACACTATTTTGAAGACTGTAAAGTAAGTATGATATAAGTTAAACGTGTCTGCACTACAGATACCTGAGTGTTTCAAAATGTTTGTCCCACTCAAGGGATGTTGTAATCAACTTGTTCTTAACATGGCGTTGTCGGATTAAACAGGGTGTCACTAAGTTTGATAAAACAGGGTAGTACCCCGTTTTATCGAACTGATTTCAAAATCATCGTTAGCGATTTTCAAAATGTTTATTTAGTTAGTTCAGTTAGAAAATTTATTATTATTATTATTATTATTCACAGGATCTAACTTAAATTATGTCATAATTATGGCACCTTATAAAAGGTTAACTGACAGACAGTCATGGAGTCAAGAGAGTATGAAAGAAGCTGTAGCGGCAGTTTTGGCCCAAACAATGGGCTATTTGAAAGCATCGAAGTCCTTTGGGGCTCCTCAGAGTACTCTGGAAGCATGTGTAAAAAAGGCCCAGAGTGGAATGTGTTTAGAGGATGTTACAAAGAAAGGTAGGCCTATTTACTGTTTTAGATGAAATTAAACTGTTGAAGTTATTATTATTTTTGTTGTTGTTTTAGGTCTAGGCTGCTACAAACCTGTATTTAATCAGGAGCAGGAAAATGAACTGGCTTAATATATTCTTTTAATGGAAAGCAGATTGTTTGGATTGACCATCGATGAGGTGCGAAGTCTTGCTTTCGAACTGGCAGAGAAAAATAACTTGACGGATAACTTCAGCAAGACTAACAAGATGGCAGGTAAATGCTGGTTCTATTCGTTTTTGAAGAGGAATCCGGAAATAAGCATGCGTTCTGCCGAGCCAAAATCTCTTACCAGAGCAATGTGCTTAAACTGTGCAGTGGTGAAGCAGTTCTTTGGTTTGCTGTTAGAACTTTATAATAGGTATAACTTCACAGCCGATAGAGTCTATAATGTGGATGAGACAGGAATAACAACAGTCCCTAATAAGCAATCAAAGGTGCTTGCCTTGAGGGGAAAACGTCAAGTTGGCGGTTTGGTTTCTGAAGAGAGAGGCATCTTAGTGACTGTTGTATCCTGTATGAGCGCTTCTGGAATTTATATGGCCACAATGTTTGTGTTCCCTAGACAAAGAGCCAAGCCTGAGCTGCTGGATAATGCTCCACCAGGATCTACTGCGGAGTATCACCCTAGCGGATGAATGCAGAAAGAAATTTTCCTGAAGTGTTTTCAACGATTTGTTGAATTTTCTAAACCAACTGCAGAGAAACCCGTTCTTCTGCTCTTGGGTGATTACTCAACACACACAAAGAGTACTGAACATATTGATATAGCTAGAGAAAACCATGTTCATCTCTTATGCTTCCCCTCACAGTGCACCCACCGAAAGCAGCCCCTGTACGTTGCAGTCATGGCCCCACTGACTAATTATTACTCTCAAGAGGTTCGAAAGTGGCTTCAATGTCATCCTGGACGAGTGATAACCATCAATAAAGTTGCAGCGCTGTATGGGACAGCTCTCATGAAAGCTGATTCTGTTGAGACTGCTGTAAATGCATTCCGTAAAACTGGAATCTTCTCACTGGATGCAGATATTTTCTGATTGGATGTATCAACCTGCTGAAACAACAGACACTGACCCACCATTGGAGAAAGGTGATGTCCCGCCTTCGGAACCTACTTCAGAGTCATTAAATAGAGAAACATCTTTTCCAACCACACCAGGGTCTTCCCAGTCGGATAGGCCTAAGCTTTCAACTTCACCCTTCCACGTCACTTAGAAAGACATAAGCAGTGCCAATAGCTGAAGGAAAGGAACAAAAATCTGATAGAAGAAGAGGAAAGGCAGCTGTTCTTACAAGTTCACCTTATAAGGAATAATTGAAGTATTCAATGAAAAAGGTGAAGACTCCCAAAAGGAAACCTCAAATGGGCCACATTTTAACAGTTCTAGCCCTACTGGAAATCGGGTAATCGGGTATACTTTGACTGTCGTGGTTACTTTGACCACTCAAGCACGAAAAGTTTTACATCTCTCTGCTGGCTCTCAGTCGCATGTTTTGTGAATACTCTTTGGTGGAAAAGTTCCATCAATATACACTAGATGTCGCACATGTAGCTCCGATTTTCTTACACAGCATTTGGCAAACCTGTTGAGACTTGAAGTTGTTTACGAAAAAGTATGTTTAAAATTAGTTGTGCAAAATCCACCAGCATCTCATAACAATAAAGCCATCGGTGTTTTAAACTATATAAGGTATATTGCTCGATTAATTCTCATAACAGACCACTGATTTTTTTTTCATGTGTATATATCGACCAGCATATTACTTTTTCTCAGGTCATCTGCATGACGTCTCTGTTTCGGGGTTACTTTGACCACCGGTCAATGTTACCCCAGGCTTACAGATACACTTTCGTCATTGTGTTCTTATGCTTCTATTGTTCTCCTATACAGGTACAATATGCCGAGAAGTCATATAAAGGTGCCTGGTGCAAGACAGTGTCACACTTACAGTGAAGAAGACATGCAGACTGCATTAGACGAAATTAAAATCGGCACAATTTCAATGAATGCAGCATCAAAGAAATACAGTATTGCAAGAAGAAACATTTGTTCATTATGCTTTGACAGTTAGTGAATCAGGTTTTCCTTTTGATGTGCAAGACTTGCGATATTTGGGAAAGCTATATTTATACACAAGAGGAAAAAAAGTATCCCAATTTGGTCCAACCAATACACCTGGTGTTGAATGGGCCTGCAGTTTTATGAAGCATCATAAGGATCTCTTACCCCATCGGGAATGGCCAAACTTGAAGACCTCGCAGACAGAAATTACTGCAAGTTTACTTCAAGAGTATTCTGATTATCTCGAAGAAAACGGTCTATTAACACACAGTCAACACGGGTTTAGAAAACATCGTTCCTGTGAAACACAACTAGTTCTTTCTTCACATGAAGTGTTGAGTGCTACTGACAAGGGATTTCAGATCGATTCCGTATTTCTGGATTTCCGGAATGCTTTTGACACTGTACCACACAAGCGGCTCGTAGTGAAATTGCATGCTTATGGAATATCGTCTCAGTTATGTGATTGGATTTGTGATTTCCTGTCAGAGAGGTCACAGTTCGTAGTAACTGACAGAAAGTCATCGAGTAAAACAGAAGTGATTTCTGGCATTCCACAAGGTAGTGTTCTAGGCCCTTTGCTGTTCATTATCTATATAAAACGATTTAGGAGACAATCTGAGCAACATTCTTCGGTTATTTGCAGATGACGCTGTCGTTTATCGACTAATAAAGTCATCAGAAGATCAAAACAAACTGCAAACGATTTAGAAAAGATATCTGAATGGTGCGAAAAGTGGCAGTTGTCCCTAAATAACAAAAAGTGGGAGGTCATCCACATGAGTGCTAAAAGGAACTCGTTAAACTTCGGTTACACGATAAATCAGTCTAATCTAAAAGCCGTAAATTCAACTAAATACCTAGGTATTACAATTACGAACAACTTAAATTGGAAGGAACACAAAGAAAACGTTGTGGGGAAGGCTAACCAAAGACTGCGTTTTATTGGCAGGACACTTAGAAAATGTAACAGACCTACTAAGGAGACTGACTATACTTGTCTGTCCTCCTTTAGAATGCTGCTGTGCGGTGTGGTATCGTTACCAGATAGGACTGACGGAGTACTTGGAAAAGTTCAAAGAAAGGCAGCACGTTTGTATTATCGCGAAATATGAGAGAGAGTGTCACAGAAATGTGAAGGTGGTTCGATGAATCCTCTGCCAGCCACTTAAATGTGATTTTCAGAGTATCCATGTAGATGTAGATGTAGATCTGAAAGTCTCATTAACAGTAAGAAATTCCACTGATATGATACCACCTTGTAGAATCTTCAGTTATGGTGAGACAAACTTATGCGACAGTCCAGGAGTGAAGAAATGTCTTTTTAGGCGTGGTGTTAAGTATACAGAACGTGTGAAGGATTCTACAAAATCAAGTGTGTCAGTTATGTTTTGTGGATTGGCATCAGGGCACATTCTTCCATCTTACGTGGTGTACAAAGTTGAACACATGTGTGACTCTTGGACAGAAGGTGGACCAAAATGTGCTTGGTACGATAGAAGCCAATCTGGATGGTTTGATGCAAACATATTTTGTGACTGGTTTCAAAATTTATTCATAAGAAAGTTTGACAGTCAAGTTGCTCTCAGAGGTGACAATCTTTCCAGTCATTTCTCACCACAGATGTTACAATTAGCAAAGGATCACAACATTGTCTTTATAATCCTTCCAAAGATTGCAACACATTTGTGTCAACCACTAGATGTAGCATTTTATGGCCCTATGAAGAAGTATTTGAGGCAGATCCTTGACACATGGAAACAAAGACAAAGGAGGAAGTCACAATCAATCACTAAGGAGAGCTTTCCTAAGCTTCTGACACGCCTCTGTGAGAGAGTCTGTGACATGAAGGAAGGAGACAATGAATCAGTATCAGAAAATTTGATTGCAGGATTCAAGAAATGTGGGATTGTGCCCTTCGACCCCGATTAAAGTGATTGAACCCTTTCCTGATAATCCCTCTAAGTGTTTGGATACTATTTCTCCTATTGTTTCAAATTGTGTTGTGAAAATCTTACAAAACATGAGACATGGAGGTGAGGGCAAGTCTGGTAATTCTAATAACAGGCAGAGGAAAATAAATGTACCCTCTGGACAGGGAATAACACCACAGGATATTGACACTTCCTCAAACTCTGATGCCAAAACGACGAGAAGAAAATAAACAAAGGACAGAAAAGGAGATATGCACGAGAAAGCAGCATGTCATCAGATGCTGAATTTGTGAACAGATCAGATATTTCGTTTATAAATAGCTAAGATTGTGACTATGCAGGGGAACTCAGCGTAGATGAGCATGGTGTGGAAGCACTGGAGACCAGTGATACAAGAGATCAGCACCCTTCTGAACATAATTTGTTAAACAGTGTTGATGACAGTAACAGTGTAGAACTGACAAATACAAACATTAACTGTCAGTATACAGATGAAGGTTCATTTGTGATTGTTAATGTACCTACAACAAATAAAAACAAATGTCAGTCATACATTGCCGCCGGCCAGAGTGACCGTGCGGTTCTAGGCGCTACAGTCTGGAACAGAGCGACCGCTACGGTCAAATATCTTCGTAAACAAGGGAAGATGTTTGTTTGGCCTCAAGTGCCAGACACAGACTTGTTGCGTGAAGAACAGGTAGCCCTATTTCTCACTGCACCAGATTTTCTAAAACGGGGTTTAGGTTTAATTTGGATGAACTTGAGGATATTATGCTGAATTAATTCTGGGGCTATATGTGTAGTGCTCCATCCTGGTAACTTTCATTACTTTCATAGCTTTGATGATGGATCACACTGTTTCATTTATGTACCTCACTATGTTTTCTCTTTTATAGTACTTAATAAAGCACTTAAGATAAATTTAGACCAATATATTTATTTCTGAGTGGTCAAAGTTTCGCTGTGTTGTTGAAATATTGACCACAGATGGAATTGTGGTTGACAGTTGTTGCAGAGACAGAGTCTGGTCAATGTAACCCCAAACCCATGGTAACTTTGACCACCAACAATTTTTCCCTTAACTACATCTGTATTTTATAAAATGTGTTGTACTGATTAGTGTGTAATCCTTTCATACATGCCCCCAAATTGAGAAACTTAAACATCACATCAGTTAAAATATAGTCATGATAATCACATTTGAATCTGAAAATCGGTCAAAGTATACCTGGCTTATGATACTGAAGTCAGAAGTGTTGGACAGAAGAAAGCAAAGAAAGTTGGAAAAGTATGGGAGTGTAGCACATCGTCAGAAGAGGGAGGAGAAGATAATAATACAGCTTGCATTTATTGTAATGAACAATTCTGAGTCTCAATAAGGCTGGATGAAGTGTGATAAGTGTAGTGAATGGGCTCACGAACAGTGTGCCGGCATTAATGATGAACCATATAAAGGCGATTTTTATACATGAAAAGATTGTCAGGGTTTGTAAATGGAGTTTTTTTAATTTTCATTATAATGTAGTGCCCTGCTTTATCTAGCTAGTCTGATAAAATGGGGTAGCTGACACAAGTGTAAAAAATTATTTACTGTGATGAGGCATTTTTTTAAATGATTGTTTTTCATGCTCAGTTGTAAGTAGACAGATTGGACAATTAGAAATTAAAAACTCAACAGATTGGTACACATAGTTCATTACATATGCCACTTTGTTTATTATGTACCCTGTTTTGACCGACTCCCCCCCCCCCCCCCCATATAGGCTACTAGAAGCAATTCTATCCAGAGAATCTGAAAATAAGTGCTCACACTCTGTAGTGGCACAGGATTGTTACATTTCAGGCGTTTCCATGTTTTATTATTTATTTGTTTTGTATTATCATGACAACTATGGTGAAATACCATTAACAAATGTTTTATTTGTAGAAGTATGAATATTACTGGAAAAAATCAGTAACGATGTCAAGTTTTTTTTTTTAAAAATATTATTCTTGCAACTTACTTCCATTGTTATATTCATAGAAGATCAAAGCTTTTTATTGGAATACTTGTGTTCAGTACGAAAGCAGCCCATTTGACATGTACCTGTTGGCGACTTCATGCCATTCCTAATGCCTTCATATCTTGGACATCTGTCAGGCAACGTTCTCTGCACTAGAAACAAAATATTTACATAGAATGTTTGCTTTCAGGCCTCCTTTTGTAGTAATCTGCCCTTGAATAACTGTAATAGTATCATCAGCAATTTGTGGTTCAACATTTAATGGTCGATGTGATATTCTTCACTTGTTTCTGAATATAATAAAAGAGCATTCTATGTGCCTTTTCGCTCTGTGAATCGTTAATTAAAGATTATTTGTCGACTGTTAAATGTGTCCCAGCACAAGCCCCTGTCAGATGTTTATGTGGCCCAAGTGCTGCATCACCAAAAAATATGTGGCACTTTCGGACTTCCTGTGCCTGGTAGGCACTAATCCTTCCAATAGCTACCAATATGCACATAAACAAAAGGCACTTACTATTTACAGTACCCATTACAACAACTGAGCGGTAATCTTTGTAATTAAAATACACACATCGACCTTATATTGGACTCACGAAGAGGATATTGTTGTAAGGGGGACACATGCACTCACTCTGGATAACCTTCCAGAGTGCTCATACTGTTGAGATTACTGCTCTGAATAAGTTACGAAGATCAGTGAAAGTACTTTCACTTGCTAGATATCGGAAAAGCGAAAAAAATTAATTTCTAAAGAAGAAACCAGTTATTAGTTCGTATTTTTACGTAGCTAAAGTAGAAGATCCTTAACTATTTTTTTTTAGGTAAGGAAGTGATAAAATGGTAGAAACATCAATATGAGGCGTTCGTAAAGGCTGAAAAGATAGCAAAAGAAAGGAAAGCTAGTGGCTCACAAGCAAGCATTCGTCGACATAGTAACAATAAACCTAGAATTTGATCTCTGTTCATTACAAACAACATTTTGTGCATAAAATCAATAAACAATTTAAATAACACAGTAAAATTAAGTGAGCTGATTTGATCCGCCTTGTATGCAACTGGTGTAAGGAGTCAGGGCTTACAAGTAAAACTTCTGTAGCATACTCGAAATAACCTTGACAACATGTGGGTGGACTCACATGGAGGCAAGATTGTTTGGACTATGCTTCAGATGGCAACTACTTCAGTAATAAGAAACAATTTACTTATTTTTTCCCATCTGTCTCATTTTCATTTGACTGCCTTCATATAATAATTTTACAACTGAAGTACACTCTGAGTATAAGGGAACTGACATAATAGGCACAGCCTGGATTGTTGCCAAATCTCCACCTCCCACTGTCCCATTCCCCTCCCCCTTCTCTCTCCCACCCCTGTAGGCTACTTGCCCTCATGATGAAAAATGGTAGAAAGTTCAAAGGCCAAGATAGACAATTGTCCTATTGACTGGAGAGATGAGAACAGCCTGCGTGGTTGTCAGATTTACCAAGATGGCGGAACTTTCCCTCAAGGACAAAGGGTTACCAGGCAATGCAAGATGTTGGGGCCATGATGGTGGATCTAGCCCACTTGTCCTCAAGGTCAAGATAATGGGGACACAGACTGTGGCATACGCCTGCGCCTAACACAAGGATGTACTTCATGATGTAATGGGGAATCGATGTCTAGCATGCATGTGGGCTGTCCAGAAGGAATTTTTGGAAAAGCTCACAGATATACAAAGGATAAACAGATGGTAGATTTAGTCCACATGTATGTGTGAGAGATTTTTTTTAACAATTACACACGTGCAACATAACAAGTACAATGTGGAGGTCCGGCTTAATTTTTCTCAAACCAATCACATTCTTGCTGCACCACATTTACACTGTGGAGGTACCAGATTCATTCTTTAGACGAAGTTCACTTTAGGAATGTAGCAATTACACTGTTGAGGTAATGGATTTAATTTCTAACCTGCTGATTGTGGGATAAATCTAAACACTGAGTGCTGCTGCGGCTCGAGAAACATCATCCATAGACAATGGTCTGTGTATTCACCAGTAGAGCGCTGTAAGAAGTTCTATTAGGTGCCTCCATACCTGCACACGTCTATCCGCTCAATACAATTTGAAACAAGACTCGCCTGAACACGCAACATGTCTCCAATCATTAACAGTCCAATGTCGGTGATGGCGGGCTAAGGCGAGGCGTAAAAGCTTTGTGTTGTGCAATCATCGAGGGTAGATGAGTGGGCCTTCGGCTCCGAAAGCCCATGTCGATATTGTTTCGTTGACGGGCTAAGGCGAGGCGTAAAGCTTTCTGTTGTGCAATCATCGAGAGTACATGAGTAGGCCTTCAACACCGAAAGCCCATATCGACATTGTTTCTTTGACTGGTCTGCACGCTGACACTTGTTGAAGGCACAGCATTGAGATCTGCAGCAATTTGCCAATGGGTTTATGGGATCAAAAATGGCTCTGAGCACTATGGGACTTAACTTCTGAGGTTATCAGTCCCCTAGAACTTAGAACTACTTAATCCTAACTAACCTAAGGACATTACACACATCAATGCCCGAGGCAGGATTCGAACCTGCGACCGTAGAGGTCGCGCGGTTCCAGACTGTAGCACCTAGAACCGCTCGGTCACCTTGGCCCGCGTGTATGGGATCACTTTGTTTCTTAACGGGTAATGATGATTGTGGGATAAATCTAAAACTCAGTCACTGACTGCTGCTGCGGCTTGAGAAACATCATCCAATGACAATGGTCTGTTTATTCACCAGTAGAGCGCTGTAAGAAGGTCTATTAGGTGCCTCCATACCCGCACACGTCTATCCGCTCAATACTATTTGAAACGAGACTTGTCCGACCACGCAACTTGTCTCCAATCATCAACAGCCCAATGTCGGTGCTGACGGGCTAAGGCGAGGCGTAAAGCTTTCTGTTATGCAATCATCGATGGTACATGAGTGGGCCTTCATCTCCAAAAGCCGATGTCGATATTGTTTCGTTGATGGGCTAAATCTAGGAGTAAGGCTTTGTGTTCTGGAATCATCGAGGGTACATAAGTGGGCATTCGGCTCTGAAACCCATATCGATACTGTTTCGTTGAATGGTTCGCATGCTGACACTTGTTGAAGGTACAGCATTGAGATCTGCAGCAATTTCCCAATGGGTTTAGAGGATCACTACGTTTCTTAACATGTAATGCTGATTGTGAGATAAATCTAAACACTGAGTGCTGCTGCGTATTGAGAAACAACATATCGATATTGTTTCGTTGACTGGTTCGCACGCTGACACTTGTTGAAGGCACAGCATTGAGATCTGCAGCAATTTGAAAATGGGTTTATAGGATCACTTCGTTTCTTAATGGGTAATGCTGATTGTGGGATAAATCTAAACACTGAGTCACTGAGTGTTTCTACGGCTCGATAAACATCATGCAATGACAGTGGCCTGTTTATTCAACAGTAGAGCGCTGTAAGAAGGTCTATTAGGTGCTTACATACCCGCACACGTCTATCAGCTCAATATAATTTGATACGAGACTCGTCTGACCACACAACATGTTTCCAATCAACAACAGTCCAATGTCGGTGTTGACGGGGTAAGGCGAGGTGTAAAGCTTTGTGTTGTGCAATCATCGAAGGTACATGAGTGGGCCTTCAGCACCGAAAGCCCATTTCGATATTGTTTATTTGACTGGTTCGCATGCTGACACTTGTTGATGGCACAGCATTTTGATCTGCAGCAATTTGCCAATGGGTTTATAGGATTACTCCGTTTCTTAACGGTTAATGCTGATTGTGGGATAAATCGAAACACTGTATGCTGCTGCAGCGCAAGAAACATCATCCAATGACAATGATCTGTCTTTTCACCAGTGGAGCGGTGTAAGAAGGTCAATTATGTGCCCCCATACCCGCACACGTCTATCCACTCAATACAATTAAAAACGAGACTCGTCCGCCCACACAACTTGTTTCCAATCAACAACAATCCAATGTCGGTGTTGACGGGCTAAGGCGAGGTGTAAAGCTTTGTGTTGTGCAATCATCGAGGGCACATGAGTGGGCCTTCGTCTCCGAAAGTCGATATCGATATTGTTCCGTTGACTGTCTAAGGCGAGGCGTAACACTTTGTGTTGTGCAATCTTCGAGGGTGCATGAGTGGGCCTTCGGCTCCGAAAGCCCATATCGATATTGTTTCGTTGACTGGTTCGCACGCTGACACTTGTTGAAGGCACAGCATTGAAATATGTAGGAATTTGCCAATGGGTTTATAGGGTCACTTCGTTTCTTAACGGGTAACGCTGATAGTGGGATAAATCTAAACACTGAGTACTGCTGTGGCTCGAGAAACATCATCCAATGACCATGCTCTGTTTGTTCAACAGTAGAGTGCTGTAAGGAGGACCATTAGGTGCCTCCATACGCGCACACGTCCATCCGCTCCTTACAATTTGAAACGAGATTCGTCCGACCACGCAACATGTTTCCAATCATCCACAGGCCATTGTCGGGGTTGACGGAATAAGACGAGGCGTAAAGCTTTGTGTTGTACAATCATCGTTGCTACATGATTGGGCCTTCGGCTCCGAAAGCCCATAGCGATTTGTTTCGTTGACGGGCTAAGGCGAGGTGTAAAGCTTTGTGTTGTGCAATCATCGAGGGCACGTGAGTGGGCCTTCGTCTCCGAAAGCCGATATCGATATTGTTTCGTTGACTGTCTAAGGCGAGGCGTAACACTTTGTGTTGTGCAATCTTCGAGGGTGCATGAGTGGGCCTTCGGCTCCGAAAGCCCATATAGATACTGTATCGTTGACTGGTTCGCATGCTGACACTTGTTGAAGGCACATCATTCAGATCAGAAGCAATTTGCCAATGGGTTTATTGGATCACTTCGTTTCTTAGCGGGTAGTGCTGATTGTAGGATAAATCTAAACACTGAGTCACTGAGTGCTGCCGCGGCTCGAGAAACATCATCCAATGACAATTTTCTGTTTATTCACCAGTAGAGCGCTGTGAGAAGGTCTTTTAGGTGCCTCCATACAGGCACACTTCTGTCCGCTCAATACAATTTGAAACGAGACTCGTCCGACCACGCAACATGTTTCCAATCATCAACAGTCCAGTGTCGGTGTTCACGGGCTAAGGCGGAGCATAAAGCTCTGTGTTGTGCAATCATCGAGGGTACATGAGTGTACCTTCGGCTCCGAAAGCCCATACTGATATTGTTTTGTTGACATACTAAGGCAAAGCGTAAATCTTTGTGTTGTGCAATGATCGAGGGTACATGTGTCGGCTTTTTGTTCCAAAGGCCAATATCGATATTGTTTCGTTGACTGGTTCGCACGCTGACACTTATTGAAGGCACAGCATTGAGATCTGCAGCAGTTTGCCAATGGGATTATAGGATCTCTTCGTTTCTTAACGGGTAATGCTCATTGCGGGAAAAAATCTAAACACTGAATCACTGAGTGCTGCTGCGGCTCCAGAAACATCATCCAATGACAATGGTCTCTTTATTCACCAGTAGAGCTCTGTAAAAAGGTCTATTAGGTGCCTCTATACAGGCACACTGCTATATGCTCAATATAATTTGAATCGAGACTTGTCAGACCATGCAACATGTTTCCAATCATCAACAGTCCAATGTCGGTGTTGATGGGCTAAGGCGAGGTGTAAAGCTTCGTGTTGTGCAAGCATCGAGGGTACATGAGTGGGCCTTCGGCTCCGAAAGCCCATATCAGTATTTAATTACTATTAAAAACAGTCTTGATCACGATTTATTTAACAAGGTGGCCGGTTTCGACCACTACTGTGGTCATCTTCAGACCTACAAGTTGTATACAAAGCTCTAATTAATGGGCTACATACATTAAAGAAAATAAATAAAGTAATAAAGCTATAAAACGTTGAATTACCATTGAGTAGGAACCTCTTTCTGTTGGAGAATCACTACTGGAGAAACCAGTGCACGTCTTGCTATATATAATGGAGGCTCCACCCACTTCTGACTGCATGATGTCATTACTAACCAATGAGTTATAAGTCGAATTACAATTTAAAATTTCTTAGTTAAAAGAACATTGTCAAGAATTAGAAATAAATACACACTAAACATAGCTTATTAAACAGCTATTGTCAATTAAGAAGCGTTAAAAATATTTAAATATGTAGGAAAATGAACTTTGGTTTGACAGTACATGGGTTGCCTTCTCAAGGCCTGTCAGTGAACCATTTGGAACCACTGGCTGCTATGGTGAAGTTGGACGCCGTTGCAAAGATGAAGCAGCAGGCTTTTTTCACTGAAGTTATTGTAAAGTCGATAGACGAACTAGTGGTTGCCATGGTGAGGACAAACGCCAGTGCAAACATGTGGCAGCAGGGTTCTTTCCAACAAAGTTGTTGCGAAGTGGAATGGCAAAGACTGTCGCATCAGATGATGTATTATTGAGCAGCAACATGTCTTTATTGAAACGATTTTTAAAGAGTAAGCTACAATAATCTGTAGCTGACATGTATACTACATGCTGCACAAATACGATACGAAGTAGTTGTCTGTATATATTAAATATTATCACTGCTGTTCCCGTAATGCATTCAAAAGTAATCCATATCAGTATTGTTTCGTTGACTGGTTCGCACTCTGACACGTGTTGAAGGCACAGCATTGAGATCTGCAGCAATGTGAAAATCAGTTTATAGGTTCACTTCGTTTCTTAACGAATAATCCTGATTGTGGGATAAATCTAAAAACTGAGTACTGCTGCGGCTCGAGAAACATCATCCAATGACAATGGTCTGTTTATTCACCAGTAGAGCGCTGTAAGGACGTCTATTAGGTGCCTCCATACCCGCACACTTCTATCCGCTCAATACTATTTGAAACGAGACTCGCCCGACCACGCAACATGTTTCCAATCATTAACAGTCCAATGTCGGTGTTGACGGGCTAAGGCGAGGCGTAAAGATTTGTGTTGTGCATTCATCGAATGTACATGAGTGGCCCTTCAGCTCCGAAAGCCCATATCGATATTGTTTCGTTGACGGTCTAAGGTGAGTCGTAAAGCTTTGTGTTGTGCATTCATCATATGGTTCAAATGGTTCTGAGCACTATGGGTCTCAACATCTGTGGTCATCAGTCCCCTTGAGTTAGAACTACTTAAACCTAAGGACATCACACACATCCATGCCCGAGGCAGGATTCGAACCTGCGATGGAAGCAGTAGCGTGGTGCTGGACTAGAGCGACTAGAAACGTACGGCCACCGTGGCTGGCTGTGCATTCATCGAATGTACGAGGGCTATTCCGAAAGTAAGGTCCGATCGGTCACGAAATGGAAACGACTATGAAAATCCGATAAAGCTTTGCACAGATGTGTTGGGTAGTGTCTCTAGTATAACCCCAGTTAGCATCACGTCGCTCTTCTCATTTCTGAGCTCGCAGTGAGTGCGTAAAGATGTCTAGAAAATAGTGTCTGCCGCCAAGTACGGGGGCCTGGTGATAAATTTCCCCTGAAGCTATGCAGCTAACATTACATAACTGTCGTGCTGTTTCGTCTTCAAGACAATTCTCAGCCGCATTCTGCAGGGGCAATGAAGATGCTCCTGCATCGTTTTCAAATGGAAATGTGAGATTACCCACAATACAGCCCGTAATTGTCTCCCTCTGAGTTTCAGCTCAGGTCACATGAACCGCTGGTTATGAAGACAACATTTCGGCACAAGACAACGAGCCGTAGGCCAGCGTAGAGAATTGGCGGAGAGCACTGGCGGCTGCCTTCTATAGCGAGGGTATGGGAAAGTTGGTACAACGCTACGATACACGTCTAAGTCGGGTCGGCGACTATGGAGATACGTAGCTGCAAGGTGTATCTAACTGTTGCAAATAAAACATTTTTGATTTTTACCGTGGTTTCCATTTCGCGACCTATCGGACCTTACTTTCGGAATAGCCCTCGTATATTAGTGGAACTTCGGCTCCAAAAGCCCATATCGGTATTGTTTCGTTGACAGGTTTAAGGCGGGGCGTAAAGCTTTGTGTTGTGGAATGATCGAGGGAACATGAGTGGCCCTTCACCTCTGAAAGCCCATACTGATATTGTTTCATTGACTGGTTCGCACGCTGGCACTTGTTGAAGGCATAGCATTGAGATTAGTGACAGTTTGTCAATGGTATTATAGGATCGGTTCATTTCTTAACGGGTAATGCTGATTGTGGGAAAAAATCTAAATACTGCTCACTGAGTGCTGCTGCAGATCGACAAACATCATCCAATCACAATGGTTTCTTTATCACCAGTAGAGCACTGTCAGAAGGTCTATTAGGTGCCACTATACCCGACACGTGTATCCACTCAATACAATTTGAAACGAGACTCGTCCAACAACGCAACATGTTTCCATCATCACAGTCCAATGTCGGTGTTGACAGGCTAAAGCGAGGTGTATAGCCTTGTGTTGTGCTATCATCGAGGGTACAGTGAGTGGGCTTTCGGCTCCGAAAGCCCATACCGATATTGTTTCGTTGAAGGGCTAAAGCAAGCGTTACGCTTTGTGTTGTGAAAGCGTTGAGGGTACATGATTGGGCCTTTGGCTCTGAATGCCCATGTCGATATTGTTTCTTTGACTGTGTAGGGAAGCAGCCTACTCACGCCATAATAAATTCACATCAGTCTTTCCATTGTGTTACAGCCAGTCCGCTGTAACTAGCTCTGATGTCATAAATGTTGCGCAATACTTTTAAAATCAAGTAAATAACCTGAAACGGTTCTAGCATGTCAGGAGTAATGCTAAACCAATATGTGTTGAATATCAGTTTGATAACTTTAACCATTTTCGAAATTTGGACGTTACTCTGTAAAAATCATTGGTGCAACAGAAAAGAGCTAGAGATTTAAAAATTTATATTTACATTCCTTTATCATAATAATTTAATAGAAACAGTACTTTGGATCTCACAAATTAAGATTTTAGTTGAAATTCATAATTTTCTGGGTTTTGTCTTAAAAATTAAGGAAGCAAGATAGATTAATTAGTTTAATAAATAAGGCCAGGATGTTTAAATTTAAGTAGAATGGAGATCCGCTATAATCATAAAGATGTGAGAAGTTTCAACTGAATAACTATAAAACTATAGTGATAGCGTATCTCCAAAGGGCAAGTTCAGAGCTCGTCTACTGCGTGCCCAAAATATTTAACTTAGCCACGTCAAACTTTTATTATGATTACTTACCTGTGTGCTGATTGCGCATTTAAATTGGGTGCTTCATCTGCCATCAGCAAAAGAAGCTATGATTTATTTGGTAACTTAAAGTGGTGCATTACTAGCCCAGCGGCTAGTCGGGAGAGCCGATTTGATCAGGCGTTCCCTTAGCCGTCCGCACCGCGGCTTTATATATAAGAACGCTGCGCGAGGAAGCAAGGCCCCAGTTCTCTCCAGACGCTGAATAGCACACCATCTGTGTCGGGAGTCGCGTCGCGTCGGTATCATTGCTATAAACGGCCTCGTATGCCGTATTAAGATACTCGGGATACGCGTAACCATGAAATCATTTTCGAGTGAAGTGTTAATTCTGGGATGACTTTAATTATCGATCTTCAGTTTGCGTATGTCGTATTTTCACGTGCCGTCGCGGGACAGACATTCTACCATTATTTAGCGTGGCGTTTGATGAACCTAATCATCAAATTATGGCGAGCATTCACTTAAACATTTAATTTGGACAGTTATAGGTGCATGAGCGCATTAGACTCTGAACTGCTCTGTTAGTCAGATTGTGTGGATTCTTCTTTTTTTTTTCATCTGTGACTTTCAGAATATTGCGAACGTTTTTTTTTTTCACTATCGTTTTTGATTATGAATCCCAGACAATCTCCTAATTTCTCAGAGCTATAAGCTGTAGCTATAAGTGTATTTCTCAGATGAAGTGGGCACTAGGAATTCTAATTACAGGCTTCACGTTTTGCTAATCACTTTCTGGTTGCCAATATTGTAGTTAGAGAGCCAGTGTTGAGAACGGCAAAAGACAGCATAAATAATAGGAACATTTTAAACAACATAATTCCACCCGCTGCCCCACATATGGTTAAACGGCAGGGAATTGCATAATTTCTACATTAAACCAAACATTAAATATCAACAGTAAATTCAAACCGCCGCCCCACAATTGGTGCATTGGCCGGGAAACAAACGGAGTAAAAGTGAAAATGATTTTTAAATATTCGGATTCGGGAGTGAAATGCGACACGCAACTGAGTAATAAAACAGTGATAGTGACGTGTGCATGTGGACGACGCAATTGGATTAACAACGCATCTGGATTGACAGAGCTGGGACTGAGTCTAGCGGCGCTGCCGGCATCGCGAGAAGCCAGTTTCGCCTCACCGTAGTCGTCTGCCGGAGCAACCGGTGCCGCGCCTGCAGTTGCGGGCCACGCAAACACACAACAGCCATCGGAGTACCGTCTGCAGTCAACGCGTTGCGTCGCATCAGTAATCCTGGTACGCCGTGCAGTCAACGCCATATGTTGTGCAGAAGGAACTAAGTTAAGTGAAAAGCTGTTAAAAATTTTACTAACCTGCACTAAAAGACTGTCGGATAATGAACTGCCAGAAGAAACTGAGGTTAAACTGAAATTAGAACCTATGTCTGTTGAAGGAAATGTAAATCCGGACAATGGTTCAAGTGCAAATATGCATGAAAATAGTAATGTTAAAGTGAAATATGACAGTAGTGTGAAAAGGGGCAATGATTCAATAATAGAGACCCCTGTAGTAAAGCAGAAATTAGAAATTGTTAATTTATTGGATGATAGATTATCTAATGAGTTAAAAACGGAACAGTCATTAGAGATGATAGAGTTTAAGAAGGATAAGTTAGATATGAGTGATCAATCAGATGTTTCATTTAGTTTTGATGAGTCTGGTGTTGGAGCTAGTTTTTCGTCACCTGAGTGTGATAAAAAGCCAGCTAGTGGGCAACCCAGAGATACTGAGGCTATGGATTTAAATGTTATATTACAAGCAATAGCTGCCAGTAATGCTAAAATGACAGCTGAATTAAAGTCTGAAATTGTGGCCAGCCAAACCAATTTTAATGAACGGTTTGAGGCAATGGACAATAAATTAGAAACCAATAATGCTGAATTAAAATCTAATATAATTGAGGTAAATAACAGGATTGTGGCCAGCCAGACCAATTTTAATAAACGATTTGAGGTAATGGACAATAAATTAGAATCCAATAAAGCTGAATTAGAAACTGGCTGCAGTAAGTTGAAAGAGGATCTGGATAGTTTGAATTATAAAATTGATTACAATCATGAGGATATTAAGAAAAAGGTTGCTCAACAATTTTCTGAAATGTATAAAACAGTAAAATCCGAAGTTGCTGAGGTTCGCAAAGACTTCCAAGTGGAAGATGCGAAGCTGGAGCACAAGTTAACAGAAAAGATCGAGGCGGAATCTGAACTGTGCTCAGATAGGTTTAAAGATGTTAATATGTAAGTAAACATATGTCAAGCAGAAGTAGATGCAATCAAAACTGATGCTACTCATATTCTGCAAAGAGTAGATAATGTTGAAATGAGAGTAGAAAATATTAGTACTAACATCGCTAACATTGAGAGTAAAGTAGCTTCAGTAACTTCTGGTAATGGTAGTATGCAACAAATTGTTGCTGCAGACGCCGCTTTTATCGGGTGTCGGCAGTTCTTGCGGTTCGATCCAGATAAAAATATCCACCCGCTAGATTTCTGGAACCATTTTGAAGATGTGATTCCACCGATTTGATCTGAACAAGAGAAAATCTCATTTATTAGAAGCCATTTAGCAGGTGACGCCATGCGTTGGTCAGCTGATGTTATGTTGAAGTGTAAAACATTAGCGGAATTTAAAACAGCTTTCATTAATGAGTATTGGTCTAGCAATAAGCAAAATGAAGTGTTGAGAGGATTTTGGAGTGGAAAACACTTCAATGAAGGCAAGGAATCCATTAAAGAATTTGCTAGGTCATGGATCTCACGTTTGTCACATTTGGCCGAAAAGCTAAAACCTGGTCTAGGTCTTGAAGCCAAACTGCCATGGTATTGGCAAACTAGAATTATATCTGCCCCTAGAGACAATCTGGATCGTTGCATTGAGTATTTGGAACGTGTAGAACGTGTTGCTGCCAAAGAGGAGCAAGCACGTAATAACAGAAATGCTAATAACACTAGTAGTAATTTTAAGAACGAGCAGAATGGCAATGTAAACATCAGAACAGTAGGTGTTCGCCATTCTAAGAGAGGTAGGAATTCGAGAAATAATTATCAGAACCAACAATGGCATCCAAATGATAGTAATTTTGTTCCAAACAAAATTATGCAGGTAAACAACAGTGCGAAAAGCAATGCTGTGCCAGTTAACTATAATGGAAATAAAGAAAACAACAGTAGGCAGAGGCAGGAAAATTAATTCCCGTCTATGAGGTCACTGGCGCTCACCAGGCGGTTACTTTTCCTAAGCCAGTAATTACAGTAATTGGTAAGACAGATCAGAATACTCAAACTGAACACGTGGATGAAGGGTCGGTAGCACCTAAGGATACAGCAGAAATATTAGATCACTCACAGTATTTGATAGATACCGTGTTAGAGACGCTTTCTAAGTGGGAAGAGAAAGAGAAGGCGCAGCAGTGTAACGATAGGGAGGAGCTACAAAATACTGAATTGTCAGGTGAAGAAACAGAAGAAATTCATGCTTATATTTACGATGAGGATGATGTGCTCTTATCTAAAGTGCCTGTGCAGGAGGTTGATACTGTACTAATAGATTTAGGACAGGAGGTAAGTGAGAATGTAGAGGGTAGCCTGTTGGGGGTCGATGAACCCAGTAGCTGTGACCAGTTGTCACTTGAGAAGGAACCCGACGATAATAGTGAAAGTGGTTTAGCTGTAACTAGTGTTATGCCTGGTCTGGAGGCGCAGAATCGCTCAGACTACAGTAATTTGGGTCATGTTCAGCAAACTAAATGTAATGAAGTCGTGCGGTGTTTCGATTTGAAATTAATAGACCGACTGGAAAAGGCAGCTGAAAATGTAATTCAGGAAACCCCTACACACTTTGACCTAAATGTAATGAAGACAGATGTCGATCACTTTAGTTGGAGACAAATCCAAAAGGAACTATTGGATGAGTTTGAGGAACCACCTGTACAACCTAGAATAAGCCACCCTATAAAAATAGTGAATATGTTGGGTATCAATATACGTTGTCTCTTAGACAGTGGAAGTGAGGTGAGTGCGATATCTCAGTCCTTCTTTGATGCATTACCTGGTAAAGACAAGCTTACAGTAATGAGGGTATCAGGACTAAGAATAATTGGTGCTACTGGCAAGGTGTCAAAAACGGTAAAGCAAGAAGCTTTGCTGCCCTTTAACATTAATGGTAATTTAATTGATCATCCATGTTTAATTGTAAACAATCTCTACATTGAGGTTTTAATTGGCATAGATTTCTTGTCAAAATATCAGAGTGTTGTTGACTTTGAAAGAAGCCAGTTAAAAATGCTCTTGCCGATAACCGGAGAATTTACAGTACCTTTTAGTGATAAACATGTAGTAACTAATGATGAAACTTGGGAGCTGCCTATACGAGTTCTGAAAAATAGGAGGTATTGGAACGAAGGTGATAATTTTAGTAAAAGTAAGCTAAACACAGAAGAAGAAGAAGAAGAAGCAATTATTTTGGACAAAATAGAAGCTAAATTGCAGGAAATCGATAAAATTTCAGCTAATCAGAAGGAAGAACTGAGACAGGTTTCAAAAAGGCATCATAAGGTATTTCCAGATCGACGTGGCGTGGTCAAAGGTTATGAATGAATTCTGTAGGGAGGAGGTAGTTCTGTAACCTCTACACAGTGTGGCAGCTGTGCAGTCCCAGCTGTGTGAGATCGTCTTTCCATTTCAGGTCTCACTCATTCTTCATCTTTCCTGTCCACAAAAATTTCGACCTCTTCTTTCCAACACATTAAATTTCCGTTATGTTTATCAAGCCAATAATAAACTAATGAATTCTGTAGGGAGGAGGTTGTTCTGTAACCTCTACACAGTGTGGCAGCTGTGCAGTCCCGGCTGTGTGAGATCTTCTTTCCTTTTCAGGTCTCACTCAATCTTCATCTTTCCTATCCACCAAAGTTTCGACTCTTTCTTTGCAATACAAAAATTTTCCGTCACGGCTATCAAGCCATGAGTTCTGTAACCATTCTATCCACCGATTAGTGAAAAAAAACCTAATGTGACAAACTTAACAGTTACATAAACAACAGAGAAGTATGTTGTAATTAAGATACAATGTATTTGAGTAACAAGCATGTATAGAACCCTGGTAATATTGCAAGTACAAAGTTGTTGTTTTATTGGAAATGGTCCCACAATAATATTTAAAAAAAAGAGATGTACACATTCGTGTACAAGCAGGATCTGGCAGTGAAACCTATTGCATGCTGTAGAGCTAACTAATAAATAGTAAAAGACGTTGCTTAGTGTTGAAAATGCAGATTAGTTGTAAGAATGAACTCACCTTGTGTAGCAAGGAATGGCAGTGTAATAGAATTGAACAGTGTTTGTGGTTGAGTCGTGAAGGACACGTCCCTGAAGTCTTTATAAGGTTGGAGCTGGCCATTATTTTGGTGTAGTGTGTGACAGGACACACCTACACGTATTGAGGTTATGAGTTGGTGGCGTAAGTGCGACCATAGGTACCCTTATGTTAGGTGACACAGAGCAGCTCATGGTGTCCTATAGGTTTAAGGAATTTAGCATTACGCTCGTCCATAATTACTTAATGCATTTTAGTGGTAGGTCGAGAGAGACTACCTGTGGTTTCAGCGTCCGATCGAGTGGAAATGGATTGCCACTTGAGCAAACTGATCAGCTGCAATACACTTTAAGTGTTAATAGAGTGAGTGTTGAATAAGTACATACACTAGCAACATATTTGAGTAACATAATCGCAGACGTGAAACTTATAGCTCAGCATAAATACACTTCAAAGTAAGTAAGTACATAATTGCAGATGTGGAACTGACACAACAGCAGAGGACCAATAAGTGGAGTTAGTAGTCAACTAACCGTAGTGTGTTTTGAACACTCAGAACTGTACTATTACCACAAGTTACTCACATGTACAAAGAAGCTGAGAAAACAATTACTAACCAAATATACTCATACTATCTCTAAGAATAAGGTATTTAAAGATGAGTCAGCTAAGTGAATAAAATACAAATGTGTCAGGAATGTACCGAGCATTGGTTCAGTGTTCCGGCCCAGAAATAATTAATTGAAATTAAATAGGATTCATGATTGTATGCCTTGAGCATAAATTTTCTCTAGCACGTGACTAACGGCGTTTTGAGCCATTTGTTTACCGATTTTATGACAATTAAGTAACCACGAGAGTAAAATTGAAAAAGTTCTGTTAACTTTGTTCCAGCAAAATATTGAAGGATAAAATGTATATATCCCCATTTCATTGTGACCCACCCTTAGATATTAAGTGAACAGAGTCTGAGGCACCCTTTTTGTTTGTTCTACAGGTCAAACCAGATAATGGCAGCCTGGTAGCTGCGTGAAAGCGTGGAGTGACTTCGACACAACTCACAGTGACCCCTCCCCTTTCCCCATGTAATTTAGAGTGAACGTGAAGGACGCACACCATAGCAACTTCCCCTCCTCTACCCTTGTGAATGGAAGTGTATGGTTCAAATGGTTCAAATGGCTCTGAGCACTATGCGACTTAACTTCTGAGGTCATCAGTCGCCTAGAACTTAGAACTAATTAAACCTAACTAACCTAAGGACAACACACACATCCATGCCCTAGGCAGGATTCGAACCTGCGACCGTAGCGGTCGCTCGGCCCAGACTGTAGCGCCTAGAACCGCAAGGCCACTCTGGCCGGCAATGGAAGTGTAGAACGCCAACCAACGGGCTACAATCACGTGTGTAAAAATGATTTGTCAAATTTTCTTTCAGGTATAGAAAAGACTGCTAGGATATAATCATCAGTTTATGTATCTTGAATAACTGTGCTATTTTCTTTGAATTTGTGTATGTAAAATGGTATTTAATGGATTTAAGATTTTCATAATTTTACAAATTTTTATGTGTTTGTTTGTCTAAGGCAATATGTATGCCAAAGTGTTTCATTGATTTTGCTTAAATTTTGAGGGATAATATTGCTTAACAGGCAGTGAACATGCCAGCAATTTAAATAATTAAAGTAGGTAATCAGTTTTCTTTTAATATTTCTATATGTTTAAATTTCAATTTTAATTTTCATAGGGAGTTAAGCTGTACTCTTGCTTCCCTTTTTGTAATTAAATTTGTTTTTCGTTCATTAACATTAAAAAAAATTTAAGTAGAGGGTGATGTAGGGAAGCAGCCTACTCACGCCGTAATAAATTCACATCAGTCTTTCCATTGTGTTACAGCCAGTCCGCTGTAACTAGCTCTGATGTCATAAATGTTGCGCAATACTTTTAAAATCAAGTAAATAACCTGAAACGGTTCTAGCATCTCAGGAGTAATTCTAAACCAATACGTGTTGAATATCAGTTTGATAACTTTAACCATTTTCGAAATTTGGACGTTTTTCTGTAAAAATCATTGGTGCAACAGAAAAGAGCTAGAGATTTAAAAATTTATATTTACATTCCTTTTTCATAATAATTTAAGAGAAACAGTACTTTGGATCTCACAAATTAAGATTTTAGTTGAAATTCATAATTTTCTGGTTTCTGTCTTAAAAATTAAGGAAGCAAGATAGATTAATTAGTTTAATAAATAAGGCTAGGATGTTTAAATTTAAGTAGAATGGAGATCCGCTATAATCATAAAGATGTGAGAAGTTTCAACTGAATAACTATAAAACTATAGTGATAGTGTACCTCCAAAGGGCAAGTTCAGAGCTCGTCTACTGCGTGTAGTGTAATTAAATTAATTCCTTGCCCAAAATATTTAACTTAGCCACGTCAAACTTTTATTATGATTACTTACCTGTGTGCTGATTGCGCATTTAAATTGGGTGCTTCATCTGCCATCAGCAAAAGAAGCTATGATTTATTCGGTAACTTAAAGTGGTGCATTACTAGCCCAGCGGCTAGTCGGGAGAGCCGATTTGATCAGGCGTTCCCTTAGCCGTCCGCACCGCGGCTTTATATATAAGAACGCTGCGCGAGGAAGCAAGGCCCCAGTTCTCTCCAGACGCTGAATAGCACACCATCTGTGTCGGGAGTCGCGTCGCGTCGGTATCATTGCTATAAACGGCCTCGTATGCCGTATTAAGTTACTCGGGATACGCGTAACCATGAAATCATTTTCGAGTGAAGTGTTAATTCTGGGATGACTTTAATTATCGATCTTCAGTTTGCGTATGTCGTATTTTCACGTGCCATCGCGGGACAGACATTCTACCATTATTTAGCGTGGCGTTTGATGAACCTAATCATCAAATTATGGCGAGCATTCACTTAAACATTTAATTTGGACAGTTAGAGTTGCATGAGCGCATTAGACTCTGAACTGCTCTGTTAGTCAGATTGTGTGGATTCTTTTTTCTTTTTTTTTTTTTCATCTGTGACTTTCAGAATATAGCGAACGTTTTTTTTTTTTCACTATCGTTTTTGATAATGAATCCCAGACAATCTCCTAATTCCTCAGAGCTATTAGCTGTAGCTATAAGTGTATTTCTCAGATGAAGTGGGCACTAGGAATTCTAATTACAGGCTTCACGTTTTGCTAATCACTTTCTGGTTGCCAATATTGTAGTTAGAGAGCCAGTGTTGAGAACGGCAAAAGACAGCATAAATAATAGGAACATTTTAAACAACATAATTCCACCCATAGCCCCACATATGGTTAAACGGCAGGGAATTGCATAATGTCTGCATTAAACCAAACATTAAATATCAACAGTAAATTCAAACCGCCGCCCCACAACTGGTTCGGACGCTTACACTTGTTATAGGCACAGCATTGAGATCTGCAGCAATTTGTCAATGGGTTTACTGGATCACTTCGTTTCTCAACGAGTAATTCTGATTGTGGTATAAATCTAAACACTGAGTCACTGAGTGCTGCTGCGGCTCGACACACATCATCCAGTGACAATGGTCTGTTTATTCATTAGTAGAACGTTGTAAGAAGGTCTGTTAGGTTACTTTTTACCCACACACGTCTATCCGCTCAATTCAATTTGTAACGAGTCTCGTCCGACCACGCAACATGGTTCCAATCATCAACAGTCCAATGTCGTTGTTGACGGGCTAAGGCGAGGCATAAAGCTTTGTGTTGTGCAATGATCGAGGGTACATGTGTGGGCCTATGGCTCCAAAGGCCAATATCGATATTGTTTCGTTGACTGGTTCGCACCCTGACACTTGTTAAAGGCACAGCATTGAGATCTGCAGCAATTTGCCAGTGGGTTTATAGGATGACTTCGTTTCTTTACGGGTAATGCTGATTGTGGGATAAATCTAAACTCTGAGTGCTGCTGCGCTTCGAGAAACATCATCCAATGACAATGGCCTGTTTATTCACCAGTATAGCGCTGTAAGAAGGTCTATTAGGTGCCTCCGTACCCTCACACGTCTATCCGCTCAATACAATTTGAAATGAGACTCTTCCGATCACGCAACATGTTTCCAATCATCAATAGTTCAATGTCGGTGTTGACGGGCTAAGGCGAGGCGTAAAGTTTTGTGTTGTGCAATCATCGAGGGTATATGAGTACCCATATCGATATTGTTTCGTTGACAGGCTAAGGCGAGGTGTAAAGCTTTGTGTTGTGCAATCATAGAGGGTACATGAGTCGGCCTTCGGCTCCAAAGGCCCATATCGATATTGTTTCGTTGACTGATTGTATGCTGACACTTGTTGAAAGCACAGCATTGAGAACTGCAGCAATTTGCCAATGGGGTTGTAGGATCACTTCGTTTCTTAACGGGTAATCACTGAGTTCTGCTGCGGCTCGAGAAGCATCATGACAATGGTCTTTTTATTCACCTGTTGTGGGATAAATTTGAACACTGAGTTCTGCTGCGGCTCGAGAAACATCATGACAATGGTCTTTTTATTCACCTGTAGAGCGCTGTATGAATGATTGAAACTCTCACATGCAAATAGCTAAAATTTTCGTTTTCGTCTGCGAGAACGCAGCATTGTAAATAGCATCATTGGCTTCTTAGCTATCCATGATTTTTAACAGACTTGTGCATTGCGTTACATTGCTAATGATTTTTTCTCTGATAGGAGATTTGACTACGGAAGGACGTATTTTCAAAGGAAGGGTACGTCTATTGTTAATAAAAATGACAGCCACCATTGCTGCGAGATATTAGAAAATATTAATTTTTGTCAATATACGCTCTTGAAAGAAGCTGAATATAGGTCAGCATTGAGAAGAACGTTTTTATGAAATAATAATAGTTATCTTAAAAGGTAAAATTTCTCTCATTTCTGAAGTGAATATTACGCTCATCTTTCCTCTCCTGGTAATTACGATACAAAGTGCAAGCAAGCAGAAGACAGGATTTTGAATGCTACGTAGGCAGTACTGTTCGATCCCTTTTTAACAATACGGCCTTTTTTAATGAACAGATTCTCTTTTGTGAAAATCGAAAATTTGTCTAACTTGCCCTACCAACACAGACTGTCGTAGTTGTTCAGAATCGTAACCGTCTGACTTGCTCTTCGATAACAACGTGAAGAATTTTTCAGAGCTACATTACGACGCAGATCTTGAAAAGCTGTTTCTTATGCTGACTGCTAAGAACTTTAACCTTGGGTTCGCGCGATTGAACTCCGGAGATACCACGCATTACTGCAAAATTAGTAATTTACTCTTTTTCAGCCAAGAAGACAGTAACTAAGATCCACAGCACTAAATATTTTATTTTTGATTAAAAGCTCAGTTTCAATTTTCATATTCAGAAGTAACACCAAAGGACAGCTATATTTAAATCATTTAAAACTAGGAAGGTGGTGGTGGCGGTTAGTGTTTAACGTCCCATCGACAACGAGGTCATTAGAGACGGAGCGCAAGCTCGGGTTAGGGAAGGATTGGGAAGGAAATCGGCCGTGCCCTTTCAAAGGAACCATCCCGGCATTTGCCCTAAACGATTTAGGATGGCCGGAGACGGGATTGAACCGTCGTCCTCCCGAATGCGAGTCCAGTGTGCTAACCACTGCGCCACCTCGCTCGGTAACTAGGAAGGAAACAGGACCTGGTAAGAGTAGGGAACAGCAGTTATTATTAATTTTGCAGCCGAAAGTTTCGAGGCTGCCTGTCTGTTTTTTCTTTTTGTCCTTATCAGGAATACTTAATAGTTTTCCTAGTAGCCAAGGGAGGGTTATTAGAGGTTGCACTTGTGTCACGTTGAACGGTTCTCTTCAGTCATCGTTGGTCCCGTTCTTGTAGGATCTTTTTCTGGTTGCAACGATGCCGGAGATCTGATGTTTTATCAGACTTCTGATATTCACGGTGCACTCGTGAAATGGTCGTACGGGAAGATCCCCAGTTCATCGCTACCTCCGAGATGCTGTGTTCCATCGCTCGTGCGCCGACTGTTACAACACGTTCAATCCCACTTAAATCTTGATAAACTGCCATTGTAGCAGCAGTAACCGATCTAACAACTCTGTCAGACACGTCTTATACAGGCGATGCCGACCGCACCCCCGTATTTTGCCTGTTTACATACCGCTGTATTTGAATACATATGCCTAAACTAGTTTCTTTGGCGCTCCATTGTATATTATGGAGGGAAGTGTTAATAGATGAAGTAGTATCATTACCATCCACGTTAATGTATTTAATTAAAAGAGAAAAAATATGTTTTGGGTCAAAGCATTTCCATAAAATGGTGATACATGAAAATGAGCTGCACTCAAAATATTCTGTGTGATATTTTGTCGATATAGTCTCGCACACAGTAGCAGAATGCTCCAGACGAATGTATTTCTTGCAGTTTTACAAACATATCTCGTTTTTCTGTTTTTGCTTTTGCAGTCCACACACCATCATTGTAAGCTCATAGTTGATTCCACTTCAGAGCTTTCCACGGCACAGGATTTCTCCAATTCTCTCAGTTACCTTTTTTGGTAAAGTTTTGACATTGTTCTTTGCTGAAGAAGGTCTTGCAGAAGCGCAAAGGGAAGCTGCCCCAAAAATTCTGTTCCTCTCACTTGTTCTATATTCTTTGTGGGAAAATAATAGTTGAAAATAATAGCAGCATCTAACTCTCTCCTCCTTTGCCATATGAGTATGCCATTATGCAGTTACAACACTTACACGATGCTAAATCAAAATACTAAGCAACAAAACATCTGTTTCATCACTAAACAAATCCAGTACTGCATACATGCATGCATGGGAATAACGTAAGCAGAGCTAACAATACACTGACACTAGCATGCAGCGGGTCCGTGTTGCCCTAGGACTGTATGTTGTAAGCTAACTGGAAGTGCTAGATCAAACTTCAGTGTTTTGCTCGTACCTGCATGGGGCGTAACTGGCCAATCATTGATAATCTTTAATAGAATTCTAATTTAAAATTTAAGCTTGATTTTGGAGTTACTGAAATCATGGTTAGGAAGCTGTCAGCGTGGATAGTGTCGACAGTAGAGCTGGTGTCGTATATAAGCATTTAAATAGTTAATGTTAGTAGGCAAAGTTACGTATTTTCGTGCTCGTGGGGGCCCTACACATTATTAGGCAGGTGTACCAGTTTCTTTGGCTCTTCAGTGTATAACCACATAATGTTCCTGAAAACGAAACATTAATTATATTAGCACTTAAAATTATGAACGAACTTATTATAGTATGAACTACACATAGTCTAGTTACTAATTCAATAAACAAATAGTCAACCAACTTCATTGTGAAAAAAAAATTACGTCGCTCTGACATATTTTAGTAGCTAGCGCATCACCTACATTTTGGCGGCCATTAATCTCTTCTTGGCCGCTACAGCTGTCGAGAGTTGATGGCCCAAACAATGAGTCATTGTTCTACGTTCCAGAGGCGCCATTGGCCACTCCTTGCACTGTTGGCGTCTTCTACTCTGTCCTTCCTTGCGATATATGCAAAACATCACAATATTCGTGGCCAGTGTCACACAACATTAACAAAACATTTACATGGCTTTACAATAAACATTACATTAATTGTTATACAACTAATAATCTAAACAAGTAGGTACATATCGTTATCTTCTACGTCTTTCCACGCTATTATGGCATGACTAGAAGCTGTTCTGTGAAATGACTACGCTCTTTTACTTCAAACAAGTAAGTAGTCACACCTATTTTCGCAAATATTTTCTAATACTTTTTCAATAATTTTAGAAACACTTCATTTTTATCACAGCCCGTTATCTGAAATGTTTACTCATTAAATTTGTACATGGTTAATGTTTCTCTCCAGTTAAGAGAAAATTTATGTATTACAATAACTACAAAATACAAATCTGAACGCTCATTGGATAGGATTACAACAAGCATGATCTGCCGACATGTTAATTTGGATCACACTGTATAAAAGTTCATTAGGCTTGTGGTCATTGAACAGTTACAACCAGCGGCCAAAATTCGCTCAGCATAACTCACAGGCGAAAAAATACAACACAAATACAACTCAACACAAGTGCCTCGGCGACAGAAATATTAAAATCTGCTTAATGACCAGACAGTGGGATGCTCACCATAAGGTCCAGTCTCTAGCATGATCAGCAAATTAACACAAGGCTGCCATCTGTGCAATTTCAGGAGGTTGTCCAACGTGACTGCCACGGCACGACTAATGCCTATTCCAGTATCTGCCGCCTCCTTACAACCTTGCTTAGCCGATATCAGCAGCGTCGTGCCCTGTGCAACACAATACAATGAGCTTCCACATTGTCTCCAAGTGTAAACTCAATTCAGCTCTACTAAAGCTGTGTGAGTTTCTATATCTGCATTTTGGCAGCTCATGGCCTTCTCAGCTTGGCAAATCCCAGGCCAAAATCAGGAAACAGCCCTTGATCAACTGATCGCCGGCGCCTTGTCAGAAAGCTTGCGGGCACAGCACACATCCATATTGACCATTTTCCCTGTATGGGCATCTCATTACTTATAATCACTCATCTTGCCTACGTTACTAAAACTAAAATCCACAGATCTGTTGCACAGCAGAATAGTAAATAAATGTAGGAACGAAATTTTGTGAGAACTGCATGGAATGAGTCTAAGTGGGACATACCATATTGCAGTGCTTGTGTTGTTCAGAAGTATGATGCAATGTTCCTTCAGACATACATGCATGTTCCAAAGCAACAGACAGTGCAGCCACTGTAGCCACTACGAAATACATGAAATGTATCCGCAGTTGCAAATCTGGACAACCAGCAACTATATAATGGAATGATGACAATGAAAATTTGTGCCAGAGTGGCAAACGAAGCGAGATTTCCCGATTATCGTGATCGACTTACACTTAAGCTATCCAAGCGCGACTCATGGCCAGACCCAAACTTCCACATGTCGTCAACCATGTGTCTACAAACTACACTCATACATTCATTATCTACATTCCTGTACAGGGGAGACATTTTAATTGAAAGCCGAATTATTGCATGTCCAAACGGACGTTGCATCAGACTTTTGCACAGCATAGGCGCTGCTATATCATATTTAACCACTGACAACGGCAAGCGACTTTCAATTAAAATGGTTCCTTGGTAAAGAAATACACATAATAAATGTATGAGCGCAGCTTCTAGATATGTGGTTGACGACATATGGAAGTTTGAGTATAGTCATGAGTCATGCTTGAATATCCTAATGGTAAGGCGACAGTCTGAGATAAATGGGGAATCCGGATTCGAGTCCCAGTGCGACCTAAAAATTTATTCTCGACATTTCATTATACAGCTGATGCTTGTCCATATTTGCAACTGTGAATACTTTCCATATCTAAGTGGAACACGTCTGCTAAGTAAATAATGGTGGCATAACCAGTGCCAACAGTTGGAAGAACTGGAGTAGAAACGGACAGGGAGCTTATTGCCTCATAGTGCTTGAGACAGGCTGCCAGGAACCACTGATTCAACATTTAGGCAACATTGCAGAGCAACAAAATGCTTCAAATGGATCTGAGCACTATGGGACAACATCTGAGGTCATCAGTCCCCTAGAACTTAGAACTACTTAAACCTAACGACATCACACACATCCATGCCCGAGGCAGGATTCGAACTTGCGACTGCAGCAGTCGCGCGGTTCCGGACTGAACCGCCTAGAACCGCTCGACCATCGCGGCCGGCTGCAGAGCAACACAATGTTCTTCTGTAATGAGGCTACATGTAGTAACTCCACGTAGGGATTACACAAGAACGCCTTTTAGGCTGCAAACTTTGCATAAAAGAAAAGGCTCTGAAGCCTTTGTTAGGCCAGCCGAGAGCGGTGAAAGCTTGGAAAATGGTAGTACATTAAGTCACCTGTTTGGGTGAATCACATCATCTACTGCTATCAAACCATCACCTTCTTTCCACTCAATCCCAGAGTAAGGCCGCTCCGCCTGCATCACAGATACCAATGGAATGTCAACTCTACTAGTTGTAGGATACCTTAGTAAAGTACAACGAAGTGTCTATAGCCAGTGCCATCTTGGAGTTCACTGCTATGAGTCTACAGCCATCTGGATGTAGAGGGAACTTCGACTCTGTGAGCTGCAATCCTGCAAGTCACAACAGTGACTGACTGAAGAGAGGGACTGTGCCAGTCTTATGTGAATGAAGAACAGATCTGCCCATCTGTGAGTTGTTCAGCTCGGGAGCAGGGCGTATCTGCAGCCACTCCTCAGCAGTCAAGTAACAAGTTACTGGCTGTGTGTGGGAACCACCTCTTGGGCTGTCCAGGTTGCTGTTAGGTTTTCTGCCTATATGCCATCTCACCAACCAACAACCGTGGCATGCGGCTTTCTGGGGCCAGATGTAAGCACACTTTCAATTGCTGATGCTCCAACAGACTTCCACAGCCATGTCAGGCTGTCGCAATGCACCAGCCACTGGACCCTTCTATGACAGGGACACAGCACTGATCCCCAACAATGTCAGAGCCTGAGGCTGCAAATTTCTTGGTGGTTGACGTACTACTCTGTGCCGTTGTGCAGTGTCGTATCATTATCCCCGCTGATAAGCAACGCTGGAAGGAAGACAGAGTGAATGAAAACTCTTGCTAATAAATGATTGTTAATTGAATGATGCCTCATTAGCGTCCTGCTGCTCCACAGGACTCCACTACTGCACCTCTGATCATCTACCCCATACATGTAGGAGGTCCAATCTGGCAGGCTTCTACAAATCTTGTGTCAAGAAGTGGTTCTGGCTCGCTGTGTTAGTGCCAGAATAATCTGCAGTCCTACATGATGGGCGCCAGAGATACTAACGTCGGCTGTCGACGCCATCTAGGAGCCACACCTGCTCAGCAGCTATCGACATGTCATTATCCAGAATGGTGAGTGAGCAATTTTTGTTGGCCTTTTTTCTTTATCCTTTTATTTCGGGACCATATTGAGTCAGAACGATCCGGATATGAACTTGAAAGTGATGTTGTATTGACCAAGAAACCTGCAGACCTTTCACAGTCCCAAGGTAACTGTAGGGAAGTGTACTTTTGGCTGACTAGATGCCAGTATTGTAATTTAACACGCCATGAATTACCATGTACTTAGACAGTGCCAGTAATGTCTTAAACTTGTAGAAGGTTTGGCCATCAAGCTTGGTAGTGCAATGAGTTTCAATGGGTTATGACATGTAGGAAAGATTACTATAGTTGTTTTTACTTATTGACAGTGTGTCGGTATGCTAGGTTCCCTCTCGTTCTCTATCGTAAATTCAAATGTAGATTACACAATGACCAGAAGTGTGTGCAATAACTCTGAGTGAAACCGTTAAAGTTTTGTAACATCAAATAGCTGGTTTACTCCAGGATAAAACAGAATGAAGCCAGGCTAGCGAAAGAAAGAAGAGAGAGCAATAAGCATTACGTGCCACAATTGGGTTGACACAATTTTAATGAGGGAATACCAAGACCGCAGTAAAATTAATTGTCCCGTCCATTAATTTTGCGGCAGCTAGAAGTATTGTACGTTTTTCTGGAAAAGCATCTGAGGATGTTTCAGCCTTTCTGGATGTCGTCAGGGAACCAACTCGGTTAGGGAACTGATCTGACGCGACATTTCTCTCTACGGCCAACTCACGTTTAGCAGACGGCGCTAAAACATCTGTCACGTATCATGAAACTCTTGGCAATGCACACACACTTGACCAGCTGTCCGAAGGGCTTACCCAACACCATGGCAAACAAAATAAGGCCAGATTTTCTGGTGAAAACCTCGTGGGATTAATACAGAAGCACAGTGAATCGCCGGCCGGTGTAGCCTTGCGGTTCTAGGCGCTTCAGTCTAGAACCGCGTGACCGCTACGGTCGCAGATCCGAATCCTGCTTCGGGCATGGATGTGTTTGATGTCCTTTGGTTAGTTTGGTTTAAGTAGTTCTATGTTCTGGGGGACTGATGACCTCAGATGTTAAGTCCCATAGTGCTCAGAGCCATTTGAACCATTTGAACCACAGTGAATCATTAGAGGCATTCTCTGACGGAATTCATAATAGCAGACTTATGAAATGACTCACAATGTAGAAGCCGGTAGACTACTCCTGTGGGAAGCAGGGTACAGGGTGTTAAATGCATTCGTAATAGGCATTTCAGCAGATATATCACGATGGGTGAGAATGGCAAACACTAGTGATTTGTCCACAGCTATTAGAATTGCCACACAGCAGGAGAAACTGTGACTCAAAAACAGAGTGACCCTGATGTTTCCTCCTCTAGAGGTTAAATGCTACAGGTGTGGATTAGCGGACCACGTGAAGAAGCAATGTCGCCAGATACATCGCTTCTAATGTGGAGAGGTTGTATAAGGCACGTAACTAGAAAAGTAGAAAACAGGATGGCTGCAATAGAAAGAAGCATGCAGAGAGGGGGTGCCTTGACTATTGGAGGTTATTAGCAATAAAACAATACACAGCAAGTATGTGTGTAGAGCTGGTACAGTACTTAATAAGGAACATACATTGTCAGTAGACACTGGTGCAAATGTGTACGTTTGATAGTCTGGACCTCTAGGGTAGGAAGAGACTGCATTCGCCATGTTGTAGGTTATGTAGAGTGGGTAACAATGAAGTGAAATCATTGGATATAATACTGCTCACTTTTAGCACTGCGACTGAAAGGTTTAAGGAGCATATGGATGTGTTGTCACACATTGGTAAGGGGTATGGCGCATTTCTTTGTCTCTATTTTCTGAATAAACTTCACACTGTAATTGATCTTCCACAGCATATGATAAAACTTAGTGATTTTTTTTTTTTTTTTTTTTTTTGCTATGAGAGAGAGTTGCTGGTGAAACAACGTTGCAAGGCGCATCGTTCATGAACGATTTACCAGCTAAACTGTGTACATGTACACTAAAGGTTAATTCGCATGATAACATGCCATCTGGAATGGGAAAGATGGTCTGGTTACTGTATGTAGAGACTTACCAAGGGGACTGTGGTGCATGTTAAAATCATGGGCCTGCAGCAAAGAGTTGCATAAGCCAAATTCAATGGTATGTGGGAGCATAGTATACATTATAGCTAAGGCATTTATGGTTCCTTTGACTTTGGGCAATTTTGGCCTGGGTGAGATTAGTCTGTCAAAGGGCCTAATGGTTGCAAGTTTGAGTGTCATGGAAGAAGACGATAACGATAGGTCGATTGATGACCACAGTCATAAACATACTACTAACAATTCTGTATTATGTGATAAAGTCAAACACTTAAAAGAAAAGGATAGAGAATATGTGGAAGCTTTATTGCTTAGATTCACAGGTTTGTTAAATGTAGATTATCCATTAACAGTGATGCCAGTAACAGACGACATAGAAAACTAACAGCAAGCAACAATCTGGTATGTAGGAAACCATACTGGACCCCAAAGCATTTTCAACCTTTGAAGCTGGACTTCATTGACCTGCAGTTGGCTGATGGAATCACTGAGGAAAGTGATAGCCCCTGGAGTGTAGGTACCAAGAAATATAGGTTCTGTTGCGATTATGGCTTCTTAAATGCAAAGATAATGCCATCCTGAAGATTACAGAGACACCTGACGATCTGCAGCAGTATAAATACTTCTGGACCATGGATTTGATGAGTGGCTACCACTAGCTTAAATTAGTTCCAGAAGACCAGCTGAAGATGGTTTTTTCCACATGATGGGGAATGCCATCCGAACTGAAAAATGACATAATTGTATTTTCAAAGATATGGAAAACCACTTGAAATAGTTGGAAGAAGTCTTTAAATGATTTGCAGGCAGCATTCAGTGCTGATAAGTGTTATTTAGCTGAAACCCAAGTAAATTATTTTGGGCATGTGATTAACCAGGAAGGAGTGAGAACTGATCCATGGCTGGTATCAGCAGTTTGTTGTTTTGTACCACCACAGACTACAAAACAGCTACAATCATTTTTAGGTCTCTGTAATTGTTATAGGTAGTTTGTAAGGGATTTTGTGTAAACTGCTGAGCCACTGAATTGTCCATTGAGAGAAGTGAAATTTAAGTGGTCAGCAGACTGCCAAACCATGTTCAAGAAATTGAAATATACTTTCGCATTTAATCCTGTTTTAATATTTCCTAACTTTGAACAAGAGTTCGCCCTCTCCTGTGATATGAGCAATATGATAGTTGATTGTGTTTTGAGCCAAATTGTTGATAGTAGGGAACATTCAGTGGGTTATACATGGAGGCAGTTAAACAAAGTGGAATGTAACTGTTCAACGACAGAAAAAGAAATGCTTGCTGTTATTTATGGTATTATCTATTTCACTGTTATTTGTATGGACAGACATGTAAGGTAGTCACTAATCATGTTTCCCTAAAGTGATTATTGCAACTTAAAGACCCTTCCAATATATTAACAAGGTGGGCATTGAAGTTAAGTGAGTTTAATTATGAAATGACGCAGATACCTGGGAAGATATGCACTAATTCAGACATACTAAGCAGGAAAATTTGAGTTCTGCAAGCACTGGGTAGAACTTCTCAGAGTAGCAAAAGGCACAAGCAGCTGCCGTAGACTGTTGGGCATTTATGTCACAGCCACAGTCTGTGACACATGATGGCTTTCTGTGCAGAAGTAAAAAGTGCAAACCACACATGGTGGTTCCCACATCATTCAGAAATGAAGTATTGCAAGAGGCACTTGATCACTTGGGAACGTAGAATGATAAATGAGTAGCCCGAAAGTTTTGGTGGAGAACCCCAAAGAAAGATGTTGAACAGTATGTGAAAGACTGTGTGACATACGTGCAAAGAGAGTGTAGTGCGATAGCTACTTCAGCCAGGCAACCATACCATGGTGATGGACTCTTGCTTCCTACAGCCAACTGAGTGAGTTTGGAAGGGGTCAAATTGTGGCCTCCCACGCAAGTTGGATGGGCTAAGTCAGTTTTGCAATTATGCTGGTATCACTGACCACATGAACAACATAGACTAGATTCTGGACGTCCATGCTGCACAGACATCTGCCAGGATAATTGATTTGTAAGGGCAGCAGTGGCAGATTGTACAGCTACCACAGCACAGATAAGAGGGCTTATGAGCCTACACATATCAACATGAACTGCTGTGGGCTGGTTATTAGCAGTGGGATCACAGGCATGCACACTTCTAGCCCGTCTTCCTGTCATGCCACAGTGTCGACATGTGCAGTTTGACTGATACCGTCAGAGGATCACTTTCAAGATGGAATGGCGCACTGTGCTCTTCAGCGATGAGACCAGAGTCTGCCTGCTCACAAATGATGGTCGTTTGCCCATATATCATAGAACTGGTGAACAGTGTCTCCTAGATTGCATTTGTCCAAGACATACACTGGCCCCACCTGAGGTGTTATGGTTTGGGGTGCAATAAGCTACAACTCTCGTTCACCTTTGGTGTTTCTGGAGGGGACGCTAACCAGCGCTCAGTGCATGCAGAATGTTATTATACCCATTCTTTTGGCGTTTTTGCAACAGAAAGGTGATGTGCTAATCGAACAGGATAATGCTCACCCACACACTGCTCCTGAAAGTCAACATGCTCTGCAAGGCTTGCGGCAGCTTTGGTGGGCAGCATGATCTCCTGACCTGTCTCCAATCGCGGACGTGTGCGATTTGGAGGCACAAGAAGTCACTAGTCAACCAATGACCCTTACAGAACTATATGAACAGTTCGAGCAGGCATGGCATAACGGATTCCAGGAGAGTAATCGCCATCTGTACGTTCGACTGAATACCAAAGCCAGCCCCTGCACTGGCACTTGTAAAGGCTACACAATGTATTAATATGAGTGTTTCAGCATGGGTCAGTACCCAGTACATCAGAACCGCTTAAGCTACTGATCTGTAAACGTAATTATTTCTTGTACTCCATATGCACTGTTGCAACAATAAATCTTGAAACTTCTAAAAGCATGTACTCATTTTTTCTGGTAGTTTATCCTGATAGCGTAAATCTAAATTTACAGAAGTTTTCAGTAACAAATACAAAAGTTATAATCATTTTTAAAGCCCCTTTTTCTCAGCTCAAGATAAATTTACAGCAGAAATCTGGGGATAGTTTTGAAGTGCTCTTTTGTGGTTATCAGAAACTGTAACCACTGTGACCTTACAGTTTGATACAGATTTTATAAATAGTATTATGGAAGGGAGTTTCTAAGGACACTGGAACATATGATCATCCTACAGTGGCCATAGTCTGCAGCAGTCATCAGGTCATTCAGCCTCCGGCCTGCCAGGTGCACACAACACGTTTACTCCTAATAGCCAGCCAGGCAAGCAGGATCCTTGGCCCTCACAGCTATTCTGATGCTGCTGGTAGTAGTTATTATTCTACACTTGACAATTTATTTTGTTTTTCACAAGAAACCTGTAAATGCAGTGTAATAGATTCGTGTGGGCAAAGAATTGCAATACATTTTCTTTCGTTCTATACTGGTATTTAGAGACCGCCATGTTATAGTCATACAAGAAAAATAGAAAGCGTGAGGTCCTTGGGCAGGCGTGCTCAGACCCCTCCAGTTTGATCCAGTTTAAGTAGAGATCACTAGAATTAACCAAACACACATGTTGAAAACAGTCCACTTTATCTCTCCGAAGTACAATTGCTGATGTCCAAGACTGTCAAGTGTCTCAGTCTACCTTTCACATTTCATATAGAGGAGACCTTTGCCTCTACCCAAGTACACTGTAAAATGGATGACTGCAGTGAAACTCCCAAAACATAGACGGATTTTAATTCTGTGTAAAAGTTCTCAGGTTTCCAGACAGGTTTTTGCTATAAAATTTAGCTATATTTCAAAGATCTTGAGACTGTTTTTCTTCATATAGTGCCTAAGACAAAATGAATTCATGAAAATGGATGACTTTGTCTTAAACCACAATAAAAAATGCTTTACAATGATGTCAAAGTCGTATTCTACACATAAGGAATCCAATAATGAACATGCCTACAATAGTCTTCACCCTCAAAAAATATCTTATCAGACATTGTTTTGATTTTTCTCTTTGTCGTATACCCACATGTTTCAGTTAAGGCTAGTTTACATTGGCCATCATGTCACATTGCATCAAAACATTCCACAATGCATTTCAAATGGTGGCATCCACACTGTTTGTCATGTCACATCAAGTCATTGCACCATCAATGAAAGTCTTAATGGCTGATGCCATCTTCCATTGTTGAGCATGTTTGACCTCAAGCTCATTTTCTCATGATACACAGCCTGTTCTCATCTTCATGCTTTGTTTTGTCACGCTTTTCGTGGTTGATATCAGTTGTTATTCTAAGTCTTTGCTATTTGTTATAAATTGTTTCATTTCGTTATTTGGTCTGTTAAAATTTGTAATTTTATAATGAATGACAAAAGATTAATTGGATCAGTGGGGCACAAGTTGAACTGTATGACATGAGTCTACTAAATCACTTGGCCTCCATTACATTTCTAAATTGCATTTTTATAGATACCAGTACTGTAGTTAATATTTTACAGTGAAATGTATTGCTACACCTTCAAGTGAAAAAAGTACTATAGTAGAATAAGACTGTTTAGTGTGGAATTCTTGTAATGTCTGATAAAGAAATGGACTGAAAACTTCAGACACTGCAACACTGGAAAAATGCCTTTTTTTAACTATACAACAAGTAATGTATTACAGAAGTTAAAATCTTCTGGGTTATTAGGCCACGTCATGTTTCTTCTAAAATGTTGAGGAAGATCCCAGCAGAGGGGTCGAAACGTCGAACATATTAGAAGAAACATGACGCGGCCTAATAACCCAGAAGATTTTAACTTCAGTGACAATGGCCACGAAAGCCTGCAGACTTACATAATGTATTACAGTCATTTATTTAAATATGTGTTTGTGGCAGGCTTATTTATTTATAAGTAGCTCTCTGCATTGTGTGTAAAACAGTTTTACAAGCATCGTTGGTTAATATTTATTTGGTTTCACTAGCCAACCCTTGTACAAATAAGGCACTTGAACTACTAAAAACCAAATACAAGATGTAAAGAAAACCTATAAATCTCGAAGGACAAGGTACTGAGAGGCTATTACAATTGCACGTATATTTGCATTGGACTGGCAGCAAAACTTAACCTTACACAAATCAATTTTTGCGTAGTGTGATGGCAGCTTGTAACACCGTGTTCTTTTTAGTAATTATGGGTTCAGTTTGATGTAACAAATGACAAAATTGGTCTTTCGACATTCTAAAATATTTATAAAATGCAAATTCCTCTTCCTTGGGCTCCTTGCAGTGCGTGAAATTCTCCTTCTGTATCATGTAATAAAATTTTTCGGACCCACACATTTGTGCATTGTTTCGCATTTCTAACTTCCTTCTTTAAAATACAAGCTATCCCTGCAGGCTGCAAGCCATCTGAGTCCGATAAATGCCATTTTCGCATCAATTAGGACTACAGCACTGACGTATATAAGCTGTTGCACTGTATATGTACACTTCACATATGAAAAGAGTTGCGAAAACCTCAGTTCCCAGGAAAAACACTTGAGGAGAGCCATGCGAGCAGTGATCATGTAACTTAAATTGACTTTCGGTGATAGACAGTGTGATTACACCCTGACATTTCGGTGTCGTGACAGGATGGTGCTGTGATGGCCAGTGTGAAGTCGCCTACAGATAATGACAATGTAATTGTTCTTTTTGAGATGAAATCTAACAACTGACATAGTTTCACAATTTTCAGAATTTTTAATCTTCGCTACCATTAAAATGAGTATTTTAAGCAAACAGCAGTAGGATGGTAACAATATAGAAGACATTCTAGGCACTGCAGAATATATGCAGTCTGTCATTGTTTTAAAGCTGATTCAGCTATGTTGAGTAGTACTTTAGATAGGTAAATAAATTACTGAAATCAATGTGAAGTGAAGTAGAAATTAGAAAATAAATGAAAAACTTAGTTTAGTTTAGATGAATTACACACTGGCAAACAGCGGGCAGAGCAGCAGTGACAGAAGAGCCAATGACCATGAAGTCAGCACGTCACGAGCAGCCATCGCCCTCCCCACTTAAGCGGAAGCTGTCGATTCAGCCGTCAGGGCATCGCCCGACCGGCTCGCGTGTTTCTCAATTCTCACATGTGATCAAAGGTCCTCGCCTACATTCCAAGAGCCAATGATCGACGTTAAGAAGATTCTTCGAGAAGCTTTTCATCGTACAGAAGAGGCAATGACCGGCTCACGTGTTTCTCAATTGTCACATGTGATCAAAGGTCCTCGCCTACATTCCAAGAACCAATGATCAACATTAAAAATATTCTTCGAGAAGCTTTTCAACGTGGCAGAAGAGGCAATGACCGTGACGTCGTTCACCTCCAGTGAACTGAAGTGAATAAATACGCGAGACGCAGTGGGCCCAACAGGAGTAGTTCAGTTTTTAAGCTGAAGACCGTCATGCAGGAAAAGACTACATCATACACAGTAGCACTAAGTCCGCCGCTGTGATGGAATAGCAAGCCGAAGCCTCGCTGCCAGAAGACAGAAGTAAAAGGTATTTGAAGACTGATTTTTAGGTACCCGGGTGACTCGTGAGGACGCGAAGGAGACGGCCTCACATCAGCAGTCACCTGTGAGCTGGGATGAAGATCTGACAGCCAAAGACTGGCAAGCGGGAGTCCGTTGTTCGAGTCCGGGACACTGGCCTTCCCCCGCAGCGCCGCCCCACTGGCCGACGCATAACACTGACACACGCGGCCGCTTAGAGAAGAGAAACACTGGGACGCCAAATCTAAGGTATCACCATCCGATGCACGACTTCGTTCTCAATAATTAAACGGGCCACTGCACGAGCCGCGTCTCCAGTCAACTGGGCGAGAACGCGACACGAGATACACACCGCCAGACATAATCAGATGCTGCCGCTGCCGCAACAGAGGCTTCGCAAACGACACAGCTGCCGCTGTCCCAGCCAGAACAATCGAGTAAGGAAACAGTTGTACAAAACTTTCAATAAAAGTTAGCTTACGTAAAAATGCTGTTTCATTCTACCTCATACCCGAGCCGAGGAAGAACCCACCCTGCCCACATGTTGTTAAGAGAGAAAAAGTAATTTATTTAGTGTTTTTCATCCTGACATAATGCTTTAGAATCCAATGCCCTTTGCAGTAATGCTCATCCTGGCAACTGACTAGCATCGAAAGAGAAAACCTAGTTACATTTAGTGTCAGAAGTGTTATAGCTAGCTAAATTTTTCATACTTATTATGTAAAATCCTTCTCACTATTCTCTCCCTCTGTCTTTTCTGCATCTAATTACCACTTTTTGACTGTCTTGTGGCTCATGGTTTTGTTTAGACCTGTGGATTAGTGAGTGAAAAGTGGGTTATTAGGAAGAGAATTAGAGGCAAAATGTAAATCTATTAAACGTATTTCATTATTTTAAGATGTGATAAACTTATATCAGTTTAGAAATTGGAAAGAATGCTGCAAATGTACATTAATGACATGTGGTGTAGGTAAAATGGTAATCGTAAATTAAGTAAACAGGAAGTAACTCATGTTCTCTTGTGACTGACAAAGGCTTCATTTTCCATTCTGAAAAATCCCATTGGCTTACGACAGTGAGATGATGAAATGTTGCCCCAGCTACATTGTCTAAAAAACTGGGAACATATTACAGATATTCTGTGTGAGTTCATGTATTGTGATTGTCATGCAGAGTTATTATTATTATTATTATTATTATTATTAGTAGTAGTAGTAGTAGTAGTAGTAGTAGTACTTTAATGTTCTGCTAAGTGACTTATTGCCATTCACTTTCTTGCTTCCCTACAAAATGTTGTTAAGTGTTAATTAAAATCACTTGATTTTGTACATCCAGTTTAAATGTTCTTTGTTCATAATCAGACCAGTCTTGTGGTAGAGAACACATTCTGGATGAAGATCTTATGTAGGTGGGTGGCCAAAGAATTATGTCGAGTAGTCAAACAGAATATGGCTATTACTCCTCTTCTTGGTCTAGCTGGTACTACTGAGTCATCCGTAAGATTTTTCCAAATATACATTAATTTAAATCTAGTAATTAACATAACAGGGAAATTTAGAAAGCTGAAGCAAGTGGTGCATCTGAGGACAATTTGATCCTAGATGGGACACAATGAAAATAAGATTATCTATTGAGATAGCCAAATCAGGGTACAGATCTTCCATCTTCAAAGGATTTTCCATCTGCTAATGTAGGGTTTATAACTGACGTTTTCGTATTTTTTCATATTGATTATTTCAGAAAATTACAAGTAGCAATACATAATTTCTAATCCCAATGATATGAGTTTGCTGCTTTCATCATTGTGTGTGATATGATTAATGGACAACATACATGTCTTTAGAAGAAGCAGAAATATCACAGAAAAATATACGTCAATATTGGCATTAGGGGCCTAACCAAATCAGAAATAACTAATGGAAATAATTTCTTCTGTGAACAGTGCTTTTGTACCAATCGTAGATATTCGGCACTTTTCCTTTCTTTACACTGAGTACAATCCTATTACTGAAGTCTTTATGAGCATATGTGTTATTCTGATGATGATCTGCTGTATCATTGTGGTAATCTGTCTTTTATTTTGATTAGTGTCTAGCCCTCTCGTTATTAAACACATGTGTTTGTTCTTGTGCCTGTGTGTATGCTTTGCACTTTTTTCTTGTTAACTGACAAATCACTGTAAAATGAACTCTCTTGTGCCTGTGTGTATGCTTTGCACTTTTTTCTTGTTAACTGACAAATCACTGTAAAATGAACTCTGGGAGAACATTACAAAGACATTAATGAATGCATATATGTGAAGTTATTGCCAAAACACACGGTTTTTTAAAGAGATCTATGTAGGATATTCTTGAATTAACATCACATATAATCCACATAACACATTTCTGTACTCTGAAATTACTATCTTTGTAACTTCAATATGCCCATAAGCAGTGTACTGCTAATTTAGCAGAAGCAAGACACTCCATTAATTCTAGGCTATGAGTTTTCCTCTTGAGGTTGTGATATGTTTTCTCAAAAACTTAACACTATCTACTTCCTGTATTGCATTGTTTGGGAAAACTACTTTTGTAGCTTGTGGAATTCTGTGAGGAGTGCTGAACTATGTGTAGTGAGTCTTGTTAAAATCCAAAGATAATCCATTTGTCTTGAACAATTTGTTAACGTTTTTAATGATTTTAGGAGTGGTGGTACTGGGATCGAGAAGTGTGCATAACAGTTTGATCATAATTTTACATTTCTTTATTTCTTTAAACGATCTTAAACAAAATTTCTCTATCAGGAGCGGCGACTGTCAGACTATCTTCATACTTTATTATTAAGTAAAAAATCAACAAGCCACAATCATTAAAATTGTATCAAGGAACTATCTTAGTAGTTGGCAATCATGAAACAGAAGTTTAAAGAACTTTCTAATAGTAAACAGAATAGTATAACACGAATAAATCTTGTTAGAAAAATAAATAATCCATAGCCAGAATACTCAATGAACACAGCTAAACAAGAAATGAACTCAGGAAGCAATGTCCCTTACCAAATGAGAGCAGATACCCTAAATCACTAAGAGATCCTTTAAACATCAGATGAAGCGTTCTTAAACTAAGCACTAGATATCGGCTACAAAACAGTGTCCTGATCTGCTGGATTACAAAATGATCTAACTTCACTTACTCAAAAATCACAAAGCATAGAAAATAGTACATTCGTCTCTCAATTCTATACAGTGTCTATAAATTAGAATGGTACAGTGAAACTGGTTTCAAACCATTCAAGAAGAACCTTCTCTCAATACACACTGTCATTACTTCTAAATAACATGTGCCCTGTGGAGTCAATACACTGGCCCACTAGCCATAGGAACCTGATGTATAGTCAGGTGTGCTTGCACCATCATCCACAACCGAGCATTCTGACCAGGTTGATCACTCCAAAGGAATTTTTGGCTGCTGGGAGTTCACAAAGCATTCTTCCAGCACTTGTCGCCGTCAAATGCTTTACTCTAGCAGTACGCTCCGCTCTGGACTTGCTGAGTGGGAGTTCAAACCCTCAGGTACTGGTGACGGAAATGAATTGTAACACCCTCCATCCCCTTAGACCAAAAGGTCTGACAGGAAGGGAAAGGAACGCAGAAACTTGCACGAAATATATCAGTTTTTCGGTTACAGCACTGTGTCATTGTATGGATGCTATCACAATCTACCTGTATATGAAATCTTTCTCACTCACTTTGGTGCTTAGAAGAGCACCCATTTTTGTTTAAAAGGCTAGTGACAAAGTTCATGAGGAATACTGTGCTCCTGAAAGGGCTTATTTTGTCAAACATGTACCCAAAATTTTCGTTTGGTCTGCAGATTCGTTACGAGCATCAAAAACGCACAATTTAAACTGCGCCCACAAATCTGGGTAAGAGTTTCACTGTTACTTTATCCTGGTCCTGGCTAACTGTTGTAAAATTTTTAACCCACACGCTATCACCAGGCTTCTAGTTTTTCGTGAGCGAGTTTAAGATCGCTCTGCATGTGCTTTCAGTTAGCCCATATTTGCATGGCATCATGGTTATCAGGAAGCAAATCGTTCAACGTCCATAAATTGGAGAATTATGTCTAAAGCCAAACACTAAAGATGCTGGAGTTTATCTATGGTGGTGTTAAAAGCATATCCCAGCTAGTCCAAAGAACCACCGTAATGTGTGTGGTCCACACTAAGGAAGGCAATGAGCACCACATGCTGTGCCAAATAATGTCTGGAGATATTTTATGGTAACACTGGAGGTAGTGCCTTGCATCCACCCACAAAAGCGTGTATCGGTTCCCTTCTCGCGAATGTGGGAAATGCCCCACATAATCAACATACGTTCTTTCCATAAGCTGATTAACTACCTCAGATGACAAAATCTCCTGCTGATTGTTAATCAATGGTTTGCTTACAGCATACATCTTACAGCTGAGAACGAGTTCCTTACTTCGTTTGACCATCCCCTTCCATATACAGTGTTCTCTGATCTTCTCTCTGGTCTTAAAGACCTCAAGATGGCCACCTATGGAGGTTTCATGATAGAGACCAGAGGTACATGCTCTTCAGGTAAACTTATTTTATCCCTCTGACTACACTGAACAGTACAATATAGGGTGTTACCTCTTGGAAAATCTGTGTTAACAACTTCCTCTCTCTTGATTTTCTCCTTCAAATGACCCAACTTCAGATCAGCATCCTGCTGTTCCCCAATAACTTTAACAGGAAGCCGACACCCACTCCGAACAGGAGAAGCTATATGATTTAACTTCTCCAGCTCCATATGTCCACAAATCTCTTCAAGTGGGAGGTGATGTTCCTCCTGAAATATCCTACTTCATCCCTTGTCCACAAGGCAGTCACTCTCTCAAATATCCTTAACCTTGAACAGAACAGCAGAAATTCTAACATCCCACCTTGCAACAGGTCTCATATGCCTTGGTCTAGACAAAACTCAGCAAAGGACTTGGTTATCGGTTTCCAATACAAATGGATGATGTTCCAAACTGATTTTGAACTACTTGATAGTGAATAAAACAGTCAAGGCCTCTAATTCATAAATATAGCCTCCACTTCAAGGAGATGTCATGGTAAATATAGCCTGTTCAGTTGGCAGTCCTTTCTGAAATTCTAGTTCTTTGTTACTGAATACATTTTCCTGTGCTAAGTGTGTATAAAGTCCATCGTCAAAACTTACTCCCTAACAAGTCTTGATGTGACTTGACATGATGTGATGGCCCATTGATGGCATGTGTGAACGACGCCATTCGAAATGCATTGTGGAATGTTTTGAAGCAATGTGAGATTATGGTCAGTGTGAATTGGCCTTGAAAGGCGAGATTCATAGGAAGCAGATAAACTTGAAAGTTTTGATACAGATTTATCTTACATTATGACCTATGAGTTTCATCTGATACTGTGTAACCTTTCGACTGCTGTGGACGAGTTAACTTACCATGTCTGCCTTTATTTAGACATATGGCACAAGAGATACTGTGGCTGCAAAAGTGTCTCGCTCCTGTAAAACGCCTGGCTGGATTGACGTTTTGGATTGGAAAGAGGCATCATATGACTAGCTGTTGCACACATCTGGATGCAACGACCGATGAACAATTGATGCGAAGCTCTATGCTCAAGTACAATATGACTGCAAATTCATAGCTATAAAATTCGTGTACTTTTTCTGTCATTCTGTTTCACTGTGATGTGGGGCAGTAATTCTTCGTTCGGTCTGCCGCCAGTTGTGTTAGTTCATTTAGCGTTACCCAGGGTGCACCACGTGGAGGCGAACTAAATCAAAACAAACACCCAAAGTACATTGGGGTTACCCTAGATAGGACAATAACATTCAAAGAACACCTGACGAAAACTGCAGAAAAACTTAAAACACGCAACAACATATTGCAGAAGCTCTGTGGCACCACTTGGGTCTCCACAGCATCTACCTTAAGAACATCCGCACTTGGTTTGGTGTATCCAGTGACAGAATACTGTGCCCCAGTGTGGCTCAACAGCAAACACACACACATGGTAGATAGCCAATTTAATGCAACAATGCTTATTATATCAGGTACAATCAGGCCAACTCCTACAGTGTGGCTGCCCGTTCTCAGTAACATAGCCCCTCCTAACCTGCGCTGAGAACACGCTCTGGTTAGAGAATTTCAAAAAATCATGACCAACCGTCAATTACGAATCCATGAAGATACTCACGACGTCCAAGGAAACCGACTGCGGTCTAGGCATCCTCCACTAAAGACCGCACAGGCGCTGCACCAAACCAACTTTAAAATAAATGACCGATGGAAAGAGGAATGGGAGAGCAGAACAGCAGTAAACTGCCACAGTATGCCATGCATCTTTAGTAAACCAAAAGGATTTTATTGGCCTCACAAAGTTTGATCAACTCTTAATCGCATCAGAACCAACTGTGGGAGATGCGCCGACTCCTTACACAGATGGGGTAAACTTCCTTCAGCCGCTTACGACTGTGACGCTGAGAGACAGACGGTCAAACACATCATGCAGGAATGCCCACTAAGGGCATATGAGGGTGACCCACAGGATTTCCTAATGGCGACCCAAGAAGCAATTGACTATACATTATCTAAGCTGGGCGTTTCTTTGTGATTGCTCTTCTGTGAGTGTAAATTTACAATTGGTGGTGTCCTTACATACAAACTGTTGTTTATTTTTCTGTTTATACATATGTGATTTTTTTTTTAAATCGTGTTGTTTCTGTGATTTTTTCTTTGATGTTATGAGTCATACACTAAATAAAATAAAATCGTGTACTTTTCTTAATTTGGACCCCTTGAAAGTTAACCTGTTAGGGGGCACCACTATGAAAGTTAGCACGTTTGGGAGCTATATAAAAATGATTGAGAATGTATGCAAGATCTAGTTTACTGACAACATTTATTTTCCAAAAACAAAGACAGATATGATCTATGCTAAACACGTTATGACAGAATATCGTAAACAACGAACAGGTGGTTTAAGACCACAATGGATAAGGATCCTGGGTGGCAAAAGTGAGTCAAGCACTCTGACCCTAAAAAAAAGTGGATAACGCAATCTGTATTAATCTGACGCTGAGCAGACTTTGACTGTTAAAATCTACAGAAGTTTATATTGTGCAGCTGAGAGCAAGTGCCGATTGGGATCTGTACGCCCCGACAGGGCTGGAGCAGCATTACGTTACCCTCTTTACTTCTACTAAAATGTAGACTTTCACGGCCGGAAATGTCATGTCCATTATGATTATCCGGGCTGTTATGCTGTGGTCGGTTGATGAATTTTGTCTGAATTGAGACAAAATTCATCAACCGACCATGGCATAACAGCCCAGATAATCATAATGGACACCTCTTTACTTCGTGCAGCGATGTCGCTTGCAGCTGGCGGGAGGTGTGTAGCGGGGGGCGAGGAGTAAGGCGGTGCCTGTTTATCGATCGTGGCCTCGAAAGAAATTCAAAATCTCACGGTCTAGCGATCAGGCAGATGGATCGCAATTTACTCTGTACCAGAGCCCTGAAGTCACGGTAGATTTCAGTGTGTCACACACCCGTTTGCTGGTTGTACCAAGGACCAATTTGGCTCACTTATACGACAGAGCGCACAAGGATACCAAACGTCAAGAAAGACGGGCAAACCAAAAATGAATAAGTGTGCCGTCGGCAAATGAGTAGTCCGAGACGTTTGAAGTCACACTGTCAGTACAGTAAGAACCTCACCACAGACTCCCCATTCTTAGGACAGGTCTCAAGTACCAACCGCACATGCCAGAGCTTCGACCAGAAGTTGCTTCCAGACCAAAGTCCAGAGCCCGAGTGCCTCGCACCTCCCCAGATAAAACAATTCCGTTTTTATGCACGAACGACACCGTCTTCACCCCTTCCTGAGCCAATCTCAGGGCTTTAGAGGCACTAAATCTTCCCTCCTACATAACAGCACAAACTCATGTCGAACCAACGCAAGAGTTAAGAAACCTGCGTCTCTGGAAAAAAAAAAAGAAACCGCCAATTGCAGTCTTTTTTTAAGTTTTCGCGGTGGGATAAGATGTATTTCTCTGAAGTCGCGTCACTTCCTGCAGCAACAAGCGAGCATATACAGTCTTAAATATCTTTATCTAAATCGCCTGTGCCTTGGAGCATGTTCGTCCTAGCTATGAGGTGTCATAAAGATTCTATCTCTAAACATTTCTCAGATGCCAGAGTTTCTTATACGACTGAGGTGGCCAATGGAAGTGGGTCGCAGGCCTATTTGCAGTATTAGCGAACAAGAAAACTTGTGACTTTTTATTAGGCGTGGTGCTGCACACAATGCCCGGTTTACGACTCCACTGTGTAGACATGTCCCTTCAGTTGGTCGCCCCAAGGCCAGCCTTCGGCTGGCGCCAATGTAGGTATAGCGGCATTGTCCTGCTGGAGACCTGTCTGGACTAGGGGGTGCTCCATCTGCCCTGTGCAGCTGTGGGCCTGTCCGGCAAGGTTTACTGGGGGATGGGCTTGCCACAACTTCCTTTCAACTTCCAACATGCTGTTTCTACGAACTAAGAACCATAAAAATACCTCATGCTTTTAGCGCCCTACCAGGCTTCATCAAGGCCTGTTCAGGCTGTTAACTTTCTGGAGTCTCACTCAAGTTGTGTAAAGTTGTAACAAAATCTTTATGAAAAATAGGTGGGAGAGTAACGTGTCCTCTCTCACCTTCAGTTATCCATATGGACTAAATAAATTAATGAGTATACTAAAATGGTTGGCTGCTGTTAAAGAGGAAAAAATATGGCTCTAATTACATTTAAGTTGCGCTTAAAAGCTTTCCCCAGACAGAAAGCAAGCAGTGGTTGCTATTTTTATAACACATGTTGTGATCCCATTGTAGAAGCAAACTCAAGATTAAACAGTAGACGACATTTATGGTGACATACATGGTCAAGTTAATTATCGTTGTGCATTAATATTGAAAAATGTATTACAGTACTGAAGTGTTTCTTGAAAATTAATACAAGACCATACTAAGTGCTACTGGCCTGGCGCATTGGAGATTACTTTAAATGCATTTATACAGATATTTTAAATGTAATTATTACCTAGGCACATAAATTACTGTCATGTTGTGTAAATGTTCGTCTAAACCAAGAAAACTACCCTCATATTTCATTAACACCTCTGTTAGTGCTTGGTACATAACACGACATTCTCATATTTTTCTAGCCATCTGTATTACTGGTGAAGGTAGTTCATTGACATGTTCAGTGAGGAGAAGTTAAAACTATTAATATTTGTTCAGCTTAAGCGAAATCCAGATTTTGCCATACATAAGATGATGTCTTTGTACATCATGTTTTTATGACAATGACTCACCCAACTTTTGTTTGCTTTTAGACTAAGGGATGTTTTAACATACAGTGGCAACACAGCCACTGGTTGCTTGATTGGTTTGTGGATAAAAAGGACTAAACAACTTGGTTATCAATCCCTCACAATTAATGTTGTCAGTCACTGAGAAGGGAGGCCTATGCAATTCAGTCATGTGCTCAGCATTCCTTTGACAGCTCTGGTTGTGTTCTTTTGCCAAAGGAATACTGTTAGTGTACAGTTTAGTTTACACATAGACTAATATAAACAAGAAAATTTTAACAGAAGAAAGTGTAGCATGTAAGCATCTGTTTCTCAATGAGAGTGGTTCCTAATTTGTGAAGGATGAAACCACTTTTATTAGCTTACTGTATACGTGCTGAGTGTGAGTCTACCATACCAATTTGAGATATAGCTTTATGACTAGCCATCTCACAGAGCATACTTATTAACTCCATCATTACGTTTGTCATGGTAAATGAAAATAACATCAGACTCCATGATAATTTAAAATCTCTGTGAAAAAATAGTTAAGAGTACCTATTGTGCCTACTTTCTTTCCCACTATTAATATGGGGTCATATCTGGGGTAATCTGGCAGCAACTAAGCAAGTTTTCAGAAAACATAAAAGCCCATTAGAATCATAAATGGCGTAAATCTAGAAACTCCTGAAACCATTGTTTACGAATTTAGGTATTCTACCTTTGTCATGTATTTACATTATAGAGCCTCTCGGTATTTTTTTTTTTAAGACAAGCAGTTCTCCACACTGCTCTAACTGTGCAAGTATCTTCATCTCTGAATAACTACTGTAACCTACATCATTTCGAATCTACTTACTGTATTCATCTCTTTATTAGAGTAAACTGTATAAAATATAATTCCAGGAGCAAATATAAAACAACAAACAACACATAACAAAGAAAATGAGTGAATAAGAATAAACAAGTGATATGGGAGTAGGCAAGGGTAACACATATCTTAGCAACTACTTTTATTTTGCTTTTGAAAATGCTGCTTTTTAGTAACAACTTCATGAGTCCTGGAGGCAACAATTTGTTACAAATTATAACTATTTGCGATAAAGTTCATACGACATTTGATAGTGCATTTAGCCCACGTCAGAAGCTTTGCTTTAACAAAAGTATCTTGTTGTTCAATGGTTGATTATCTTTTCAAAAATTTATTTGAGCCAAGCGAATCAGATCTGGGATAGAGACATTTGTCCTGTCTGACTGTCAGACTAGGTAGATTTTGGATTACCTTGTATATACAGACCCACCCACAGAAAATGGATCCCACAATTTACGGAAAATTGGCGATATGGTGATAACGTGTAACAGACCATATATGGGACAGAGACATTCTACTTATGTTGACAACTGCTGTTTCACCCCAGACCGATTTCTCTGGCTTCACAACTACAAAACAACCGCATGTGGCACTGTTTGTAAGGAAAGGCGCAGAGTGTCAAAACTGCAGAAGAAGTCCAAACGAGGAGAAACTGAGTTTAGGTCAACTGACAAGGTGTTTACTATCAATGGCATGATAACACAGATGTATGAATGTGTACTACATGTAACACAACACAGATGGTTTTAACAGAGAAGATTCACAGTATACAGCGAAAAAAATCAAGAAACACCAATGTATTGTACATAGATTACAATTCGAGTATGGGTGCAGTTACTCATTGTGACAAGCAACTGAGCTCAGTAGGATCAGTACCTAAGACTGTGAAGTGGTACAAGAAATAATTTTTTTGTGTTCTGGATTTATGCATTTTAAATGCCCATTCTCTACACAGGTCGATCACAGAGTGAAAAATGGCTCTTGCAGAGTTTCAGCTATCCCTATTGGGGAAAGTGTAGAAAAATAAGCAACATAACGGAGAAAACCTGGCAGAGGAAGGAGTTCCAATGGCTAGAATGCTCTAGCTTTTACAGGGAGGAATTTTCCAGATGTTATTATGAGTGAACATTTAAAGAAAAGTAGTCATGCACAGATGTATGGTTTGTATGAAACACAAAGTGCACTGAGAAATTAGATCCTAATGTAAAACTCGCAATGTACCATTATATACTGAATGCTGTTTTGAGACTTTTCCTACAAAGAAGTATTACTAATCTTCATGAACTAAAACTTATACTTGAAATTAATTAGATCACTTTTGAATAAAATATTCTAAAAAAAGCAAAAAATACGCATAAAAATGTAAGTAAAAAATATAAAATGTGTATATAACTTGCCCATGCTTATCCAAACCCAGGTCAAAAAGGAGGATGTAAACTGGATACAATGTGTGTGAAAAGCACTCAGTCAGTTCCTGGGTTCATCTGTTCAGATGAAGTAGTTCACAGGCAAATGAATGGACTTAGTGTTTCAGAAGCTACAATATCTATTCTGTACATAATGTAATTCCATAGCATTCACTGCACCAGTAAAGCAAAACTTATACTACTTTTGTGCTTAGGCTACGCCAAAATTATTTCTGTAACATAGTCAACTATATTCAGATATCTTGAGTTTTGATAGCGAAATTTACGTAAGCGGTTAAAGCAGGAATGAAAATAAATACAATGTGTCGAAACAGGTATTCAGATGCTTGACGTTTCTGAGTTTGAAGTGCCTTTCCACATGATGAAACAAGCTGGTAACAAACAGACTTGGTGATTTACAATATCTATATTGTAAGTCTTGTAAATACACAGGACTCATTTCCTCAGTTAAACGAAAACTGTAAATATTCATCACTTTTCAATATGATAAAATTATTGCAATGTGCCACAACGATTGTGTTTGGGTACCCTGGTTTATAGCCGTGAAAACTGACTAATGGCATAAACAAGGATTGAAAGTACATGCTAAGTATTACAAAAAGTATTCAGAGAATTACATTTCCTCACTATGGAGAGTCTCACGCTGGCGAGAAATGGGTTTGCTGTTTTAAATAACGCTATATCTATTTTGTACTTGATGTAATCACCTATGTTGCATACTTAAAACAAAAATATTTTACATATTTATTTTCTTACAATACACCAAAACTATTCCCACATAACATAGACAATTAATTTCGTGTATCGTGGTTTTTGGCTGTGTATGTTGTCTAGGGACCTGAAAAGGATTTAAAAGATTCCAAGACTGAAGAGTCTCTCTAGCTGAAGTAGTGTACTAGCAACAGGCACGCCTGATTCTTCATATGCAGCAATATCTGTTTCACAAATCAAGTAAATTCTTAGCCTACATAGCACCAGTTAGTAAAAAATTGTACAGATTCATCTCTTTAAGGTGTGATTAGGTTATTCAGACGCAAGGAAAAAGATTTTGTATTGAAAATATTCATTTCTACTTTTGAAGTGTATCACAGAACAAATAATTTTATTTGTGTACTCCGCAATTGTGAGTTATTTGTAAATGGCTTATTATGCTAGTATGCACTAAGAGCAGAGATGAATTGGAGAGAATGGATTTTCGGCGGAGGTATTCGGCACAAGGTCAGGAGGCCGGCGCATGTTCTTCAGCAAGCAAAAAGCCATCCCCTTTGGAAAAGTCCGTGTGCAGCTAGTCAGCTTAGACCAGAGTAGCACTGCACTCTGCGAGACCTGTGGCAAACATATATGTAGCTGCGAAAAGGTTAAAATGGCCAAAACACAATCAGATTTTATTACTGATTTCTCATGAGAGCATGTCTGTGGCAGACCGTTTAACGCATAGTTTAAAAATTTGTTAGGCTTGATAATTACTTCAACTAAAACTTTAAGAGATAAAGAATTATTATTTCAGAAACGTCCAGCCAACGACAATATTCTTTTATACCAAGCATAGTTACTTTCCAGCTACTTTGATTATATACCTCTTTGTTACTTTCAAGAAGACCTGCATAGTTGTTTCCCAATAACGACACACACTGACTTTCAAAGATGTTATTTAAAAATAATCGTCGGTACATGTTGTCAATGGAAATCTTTGAATACCAATAGTTACTACGTTTGAAAGGTGCGTGGACTTGCTGGAGAGAGTTGTGTTGTCGTTTGAGTACATATTTTTTTACTTTATGTTTTACACTTAGAGACACCGATAAAAATGGCGTGAGAGAGTGTGTAGCTATTGTTGTTGGACGCTGAAAAGCGAATCAAGGCTAGAAGCGTCCCAGTTTTAGAAGTTGGACGTGCTGTCAATTCTTGCGCGCTTTTTCACTCGGTTTTGCCCTTCTCTTTGTAAGTACTTCAGCCATTCTGTGTGTATTTCTATTAGTTCGAGACCAACTCTCCTCTGCAATGGCCATAGTTTTCCAAATTAAAAATTATTTTAAATGTAATGTTGCGTTGTTTTGGGGAAGTATGGCAATTGCACTACTTGTAACACTCCCGTATCAAATAAACGCTCAGTTGCTTTGTATACAGACGTTGTTAAAAATAGACGTAGGACAAACAGTTACATTATAATTGGGTTTCATATTATGACACGTTTGATTTGCAATCAACAAGATTAAATGCGAAACAAATGACATACAAGCACAGACTTTCTGGTTCCCTTTTGTTCTACAGTTAGCTTTATACACACTCGTTTGGGATAGTTAGTAGGGTATTCTACAAAAGAAACGGTGATAAATGATTGTTGACAAGTTATTGTTGTTACTTGTTAAAGTGTCTGTTAATTGTCCATTTTCATGTAACCCACAGCAGGAGGCATATTTCATTTGATTTTATGTTCGGACATTGATTTCGTTGTTTTTTATATACTGTCATGGATGAAAGCCATTGTCAGAACTGAACAGAAAGATTTTCCTAGTCGGCACGTAATCGACTATGTGTTTACCGTGTCGTTTTGTTTGCGTAGTAGGTGCATCAAAAACTTGGTTCATAAGTAATCCGAAAACTTGAAAGCCAAAAGCTCAACAAATAAGCCTGTATGAGGCATAAATCCTGTATCCATATCAAGAGAGCGGCGGAATATCATCTGAAGTATGGAATGTAATGAAAGCTTGCAATATCGCACACCATGCGATTTTCATCTTGTGTTGTGCGTTATTAGTACACGCTCGCGTCTGTGTGATTTTTTAAAGTATGAGGAACGACGTAAACACTTGTGAGTCAATAACATAGTGGTATTGATACTTGTCACATAATGTTAAATATGTTATTGAAACACATCATTTTCTTTCTGGTTAGGAGGGGGATGTTTCTATTAACAAATACACTTTATAATGTAGGTACTCTTTTTTTTCTTGTAATGAAAACTAATATTTTTAAAGGGTTACTGTGCATCGGTTTGATTATGTAGATTTTTTTTAAGCATAAATGATTTGAAAATATTGTAGTATGACAGATTTGGAAAGTAATTCTTACTTTTTGTGTCTGTCATGTTATTGGAGTCTGCAGCTGTGTTTTTAAATTGTTTTTTATATTTTCAGCACAACTAGATAGCATTCTCAAAGCCTCAGGACTCATTCAGTTGTACCAGTTTGGAATTGTGACCACAGCTGAAGATTATCATTAGTTAATTGCTGTGTGATTGCCTATAGCACTTTTTTTGCCTGTTAGATGTAACAGGGATGATAGCAACATAGTGTTAGCAGAGTAAGGACATACTACTTGTTGTTGTTGTTGTCTTTAGTCCTGAGACTGGTTGATGCAGCTCTCCATGCTACTCTATCCTGTTCAAGCTTCTTCATCTCCCAGTACCTACTGCAGCCTACATCATCCTGAATCTGCTTAGTGTATTCATCTCTTGGTCTCCCTATACGATTTTTACCCTCCACGCTGCCCTTCAATACTAAATTGGTGATCCCTTGATGCCTCAGAATATGCCCTACCAACTGATCCCTTCTTCTAGTCAAGTTGTGCCACAAACTCCTCCCCAATTCTATTCAATACCTCCTCATTAGTTATGTGATCTACTCATCTAATCTTCAGCATTCTTCTGTAGCACCACATTTCGAAAGCTTCTATTCTCTTCTTGTCTAAACTATTTATCGTCCATGTTTCACTTCCTACATGGCTACACTCCATACAAATACTTTCAGAAATGACTTCCTGACACTTAAATCAATACTCGATGTTAACAAATTTCTCTTGTTCAGAAACGCTTTCCTTGCCATTGCCAGTCTACATTTTATATCCTCTCTACTTCGACCATCATCAGTTATTTTGCTCCCCAAATAGCAAAACTCCTTTACTACTTTAAGTGTTTCATTTCCTAGTCTAACTCCCTCAGCATCACCCTACTTAATTTGACTACATTCCATTATCCTCGTTTTGCTTTTGTAGATGTTCATCTTATACCCTCCTTTCAAGACACTGTCCATTCCGTTCAACTGCTCTTCCAAGTCCTTTGCTGTCTCTGACAGAATTACAATGTCATCTGCGAACCTTAAAGTTTTTATTTCTTCTCCATGGATTTTAAGGCCTACTCTGAACTTTACTTTTGTTTCCTTTATTGCTTGCTCAATATACAGATTGAATAGCATCGGGGAGAGGCTACAACCTTGTCTCACTCCCTTCCCAACCACTGCTTCCCTTTCATGTCCCTCGACTCTTATAACTGCCAACTGCTTTCTGTACAAATTGTAAATAGCCTTTCGCTCCCTATATTTTACCCCTACCACCTTCAGAATTTGAAAGAGAGTATTCCATTCAACATTGTCAAAAGCTTTCTCTAAGTCTACAAATGCTAGAAACATAGGTTTGCCTTTCCTTAATCTTTCTTCTAAGATAAGTCGTAAGGTCAGTATTGCCTCGCGTGTTCCAACATTCCTACGGAATCCAAACTGATCTTCCCTGATGTCGGCTTCTACCAGTTTTTCCATTCGTCTGTAAAGAATTCGTGTTAGTATTTTGCAGCTGTGACTTATTAAACTGATTGTTCGGTAATTTTCACATCTGTCAACACCAGCTTTCTTTGGGATTGCAATTATTATATACTTCTTGAAGTCGGAGGGACTTTTGCCCGTCTTATATATTTTTCTCACCAGATGGTAGAGTTTCATCAGGACTGGCTCTCCCAAGGCTGTCAGTAGCTCTAGTGGAATGTTGTCTGCTCCGGGGGCCTTGTTTCGACTCAGGTCTTTCAGTGCTCTATCAAACTCTTCACGCAGTATCATATCTCCCATTTCACCTTCATTTACATCCTCTTCCATTTCCATAATATTGTCCTCAAGAACATTGCCCCTGTACAGACCCTTTATACACTCCTTCCACCTTTCTGCTTTCCCCTCTTTGCCTAGAACTGGGTTTCCATCAAAGCTCTTGATATTCATGCAAGTGGTTCTCCTTTCTCCAAAGGTCTCTTTAATTTTCCTGTAGGCAGTATCTATCCTAACCCTAGTGAGATAAGCCTCTACATCCTTACATTTGTCCTCTAGCAATTCCTGCTGCCAGTTTGCACTTCCTGTCAATCTCATTTTTGAGACGTTTGTATTCCTTTTTGCCTGCTTCATTTACTGCATTTTTTTTATATTTTCTCCTTTCATCAATTAAATTCAGTATCTCTTATGTTACCCAAGGATTTCTACTAGCCCTCATCTTTTTACCTACTTGATCCTCTGCTACCTTCACTATTTCATCCCTCAAAGCTACCCATTCTTCTTCTACTGTATTTCTTTCCCCCATTCCTGTCAATTGTTCCGTCATGCTCTCTGAAACTCTGTACAACGTCTGGTTCTTACTACTAGTAAATCAAATTGATGATCACAAAGAATGTTGTGGACAGGGCCTAATCTTCGCTGCCGACGTCTGTGAGGGTGTTTGATAGGTCTTGTGAAAAAACCAGAAAACTATTTGTTTTATAAGCAATTCACTTCGTGACATACTCTCCTTTGAGGGATATGCACTTGGTCCAGCGATCGTCCAGCTTAAAAGCCCCATTGAAAAAAAGAGATTCTGTCAAACTCTACAAAATACTCAATGACTGCAACCATCAATTCATCATTTGCTGAAAATCTCTTCTCAGCAAGTCAAAGTTTCAAGTTAGAGAAAAGAAAGAAGTTGCTTGTGGCTAAGTCTGATGAATAGTGTGTATGAGGAACAAAATCAAAGCCCTGTTCATGCACATTTGCCATTGTTATTGCTGATGTTTGGGATAATACATTATCGTGATGAAAGAGCACTTTTTTGTGTGCCAGCCTTGTTCTTTTTTCAACCAACAAAAGTTTTAAACTGTCCAACAGTGAATAGAGTCCAGCTATGGTTCTGCCTTCTTCTAACTAGGCCTAATCTATGAAAATTATTCCTCAGGAATCCCAAAAAAACAATGGCCATCACGTTACCAGCTGACAGAATAGTCGTTGCATTTTCACCAGCCTTTGTATGTGTAATGTCAAGTCAGTGCAAAAAGTCCTGCAGATTGCAATTAGGCAAGATATTGTGTTTATATGTTGTGCCAGATGTGCTGTGATTTTGGTTGACTGTGAGCAATTGCAGCACCCACCGCACACCATCTTTTTCATAGTCACTTCTTCATGCACAATATTATGCACTCACTCAGCTGGGATGTCTACAGACTCAGCACTCTCATGAACTTGTATTCAGCTATCTTGCATTAACATATCATGGCTTTTGTCAATGGTTTCCTTTGTGGTGACCTCAGTTGGATGGGTGGAGTGCACTTCATCTTCATTGCTTGTTGGACCACTTTTAAATTTATTGCTCCAATAGTAGGCCTAAATAGTCTTCAATGATGGCATAGAGTCCATGTGAACTTCATCCAATCCTGTTTCGATTCATGTGGCAGTCCAACCCTTCAAATGAAAATGTTTAATAAACACATGAAACTCAGATTTCTCCGTTTCCAATTACAGTCAACACAGACCCATTCAAATGGCTGTCTTCCGTTATCTTACATTCACTAATTAGAATGTTATGGATGTTTTTTGGCATATGATGGGAAAGTATTGTTTGAAACTTAAGCCCTGCTGGAGGCATATTGAAGCCCGGCATTAATTTTTGTGCATGAATTTGTTTAGATTGAATTGAAAATTTATGTACTGACATTCACAATTAGGTTGCTTGTGGTTTAAACCTCATCTTCACATTATGTTACGTGTCTGGATTCCCTGTTCTAATTACCCCAGATCATATGACTCATGGGGCTGTTGGAACAATCTAAGTAAGTGATTTTGGTTAGCACATAAGGGTATTTGGGGGGGGGGGGGGTTATTACAACAGTTAGTTACATTTCTACAGTTCGTTCATTCGTGGAGTAGGGTAAGAAAGGAATTATGTTTTCACCAAACCCTTTATGAGTTTTGAGATACATAGGTATATATTTTTGATTGGAAAACAGCAAATCTGATGTTTCCAGTGCATTCACAGCTTAGCAGATCTGATGTGTCCTCCCACTGTTTCTTCTGTACTCCTGTATTATCAATTTGTTTCATCCTTCTACCTGCCTCATCTGATTTTTCTCCAATGGATACAGTACCTATTGAACCAAACATAGCCAAAACTTTTCTCTCTCCTCAAAGTCCTCAAAAAAACCACTTCAAATACTACTTGGTGTCACTCATAAGGTGTAAGTATATCATTTACAGTTGCTGACTTAATGATTCTGCATAACTATTAATAAAAATTACAGAATTGGAGAAATTAAAGTATTAATGTGAAGGTTAATTGAAATATCTTGGGTGTTTTGAAATTTCCGTAGGTTTAAAAAATATATTAATTTGTGTTCTAGTACTTAGGTGATTTCAGGCTTGCGATCTGCAGCAAAAATGGTGAATACCATACAGGCCAGTGGCGGATACATATGGGGGGTGACCCCCCCCCCCTCGCCTTGCAGGGCCGCCCGCATTGCCACCTGTGCTGCCCCTTCCAGTCAGTCCGCACACTATTTGTGTGTTCCTTTCATCAATCGACTTGACTGAATGGAGTTATTGAGCAGTTGCACTTTCCTCTGTAATATGCGCGTCCGCACCATCGTATTTTATACGTTTCTGTCTGGCACATAGATAGTTAACATATACCTGTGAGAAAAGTTGCTGCCATTCTAGTGATCTCGATACGTTATTCTGTCTGGCATTTGTTGCGAATATTCTACTGTTTTCCTGTACGGAGAACCTTTGATCTGTAACATTATAAGTGTGTACCATTCGCTGAATAGAAAGCTAATTTACATTCAGAAGCAGAAATATTAAGACTGAAGAATGAATTACTTAAAAGTCCTAGTTGTAGCAAGGGCAAGTGTGAAGATTAGTCAAGAGTGAGAGTGATCAGTTGATTGTGAAGTAGAAATAATAGTAATTCATAGTAACAGTATTTTTACTATTTATGTGACAATAGTTTCCCATACGTAACTCATAATAAGAGTTAGGTATGGGAAACTGTTGATGCATATATCTCCGGTAATAGTGACTTTCAAGAAGATTCCTAAAAGCGCATTGTTACTATATAGGCCCTCTGTTGAATGTCTTGTATATGTGTATAATCAGTTTAAATAAAACTTTCATAAACTTTGCATGTGGCTTGATTATTTTTTATTGTGGTAAAAGTAAAGATATCTTTAGCGCCTCCTGCTTGAGGTTTTTCTGTATCCACCACTGATCCAGGTTGCATTTATTTAGAGGTTTTCCTCATTCTTGTTCAAGCTGTTGTCATGTTTATGTATCTCAGTGTCACCCCTGAATAAAAAGTTGCATCTCTTCTCCACAGCAACCAATACTTTTACTTGGCGAGTGCTGAGCCACAGCAAATTTCTCTCTCTCTCTCTCTCTCTCTCTCTCTCTCTCTCTCTCTCTCTCTCTCCTCCCATGTCACATGTCCAGTGAGCCTAGTGTTGTTGAGTGTTCTTATTTTACCTGTAACGTGTTGTTTATTATTGGCTCTATGAGTTTGTCATCTTGTTATTTAATGATCTTGAGCAACAAATGTTAGCTTTTGTTGGCTTGTATGGTGTTTTTGTGGCAAAGAACTCCCTTGAACATCAACAGTGCCAATGCTCATTACAAACTACAAAGCACTGGCTCCATTGCACTCGATAACAACATTGCATATGCATAACTAAACTGACATGTTATGCTTTTGATTCCAACATTCAGCGATAATTGTGAAAAATCAGTGTCGAGGGAATAAAACATAAGGAAACTGGAATTGGTTGCTTCCTCCTTGAGTCATAACTTGCCTTTTCTGAGTGTGTAACTGCTGTTTTGGAGCTGCAGTCTTCTGTTAGACTAGGTGCATTGTATTGTTGAAATTTCATTTTGTCACTTGTTTAGTGAACCATTGCTGTCTCTTTTCTTGCTTGAGAAAGTAATTTTTCTTAATTATATTGTCAATTTACGTATCACAATGATGTTCTGTTGTTGAATGTAGATGAACTTGTTTTTCAAGATTAACTTGTTGCGTAATTGGTATTTTGATAATAAATTTCCAATTCTACCAGGGGCAGGCTTCGCATCATTACAGCTCTGTGTTGTGCATAATTACACAATCAATCTGTGTGGAGCTACTGAGTCACCCAGGGGCACACTTGACTGTCCCGGCAGCCCAGAGAAAAATACCACCAAGAAGAATTGCTTCTTGGCTTTTGCAGAAGAAAGAAAGAAAACTCCTTCAGAGCCTTCTGCCCCACATCTGCTATGTGCAGTGGGAGGCAGAGCCTTATCAGAATAATGATACCTCCCAAAATCTTTATTAGCTACCTTACCAATATGATGGTTGCAATAAGTGAACACATTACGAGAATCAGAACTCTCCAGCCCTGCAGCAGTAAGAGCACTACTACCATATCTTATAACAGCAACATTAAACCAGCCATTCCTGTGACTAAAATATTAATTACACTATACAAAAAAAAAAAAAAAAAAAAAAAAAAAAAAAAAAGTTGTTTCAGGTACAGAGATAAAACATGGTGGACCTTACTAATTTGGACTTTCTGAATCTGAAAATGCAGTTAGATTTTCACAATCAGCCTCCAGCTTTTTTGTTACGGAGGTTTTTAAATGCCTATATCTAAAAACAGAGACTAGTGTGGTCTACACTAAATCTGGACAATATATAACATACTTAATGCCATAAAACTACCTTTCTCTAGTGACCCGGGACTAACGTACATTTTTACAAGAAAAATTGCAACATTCATTCTTTCTGTGGGATGTATATCCTTCACGCTTCAAAAACCAACAGTAGTCACTTAACATTGAAGGGTTCCATCTACCTCTATGGCAGCTTTCCATTCGCAAAATGTCCTGATGGAACCTTTCTCCATGCTCGTCACAAACCGCTCTCAAATTGGTAGGGAAGGAATCTAAATGAGAATGAAGGAAGTGCATTTTTAGTGACATTCTGCATCCAAGATTATTATAGTTCTCTAAAAGAGTTCCCACTAATTTGTCACTGTTATCCGCTCTTGTGTTCCCTAGGAAACCTTCAACGACATCCGTAAAAGAAAGCCAGGCTGCAAGTTCTAACTGACTTAATTTTTCTTTGAAGTTCTTATCATGCATTAACTTCTTAATTTGTGGCCCAATAAAAATCCCCTCTTTCAATTTGGCGCCACTTAATTCAGGGAACACTTCATGTAGCTACATAAAACCATTAGCATTTTTGTCAATTCCCTTGGCAAAATTCTTCATACAGCTGAGCTTAATATGCAGTGGGGGAAGGAAAACATTTTGAGAATCCACCAAAGGTACACATTTCGCATTTTCTCTCCCTGGAACCAATTCCTCTTGTGGTGGTCACTGTTTAACTGTGTAATGTTTATTTTGATTAATTGTATAATGTTTCTCTGTTGCACGGCAGTCCCAAAGACAAAGGAAACAGCAATACTTTGTGAAACCACTTTGGAGACCAGTTAGTAAACCAGTCACCTTAAGATCACCACATATTTTCCAATTTTCTTCCTCATACTTAATAGCTTCAAGTGTGTCTGACAAATTTACGTAGTTCTCTTTCAAAGCCACAGAGTACCCTACAGGTACAGATGGAAATGTATTACCATTATGCAATAGTACAGCCTGCAGACTTGACTTGGAAGTGTTAATAAACAAGCGCCACTCTGCAGCATCGTATGGTATGTTTAACTGTTTCAGTAATCCTATTCCGTCACTACAAGCACAAACATTGCCCACCATACAGTAATATGTCATCAAATCTTTATTACATTGCCCAAAGCGAGTAATTCTTGTTTCTTCATGAAGTAAGTTCCATTCCTTAAGACTTGAAGATAAAATTTCTGCATGCTCCTTGGATAAGTATAAATCACGAACTAGGTCATTAAATGTTGTCTTTGTTCTGGAAAGTGATCCTCTTCACTTGATTGACATTGTGCTTCCTCAGCGTTTGTAGATTCATGATCAGAATTAGGAACTTCTTCCCACCCTAATGGAGAAATAGGAACTGACAGGTCTTCACTGTGGGAACAGGTCTAATCGCTGAGGGCAGGTTATGGTATGTAATATTCTTCTTATTCTTTATGAAAAGCCAGTTACATTAGTCAAACAGAAGTAGCAATCATGAACATGATTTTGAGGCACTTCCCAGATCATTGGTATGCCAAATGGTAAGTGCTCTTTTTTTTTCCGCAACTGTGTTAGTTTAGAACTGCACCTAGAGCGAGTTATGTGAGGTACCCAATCTTAAAGAATGAATACATGGTTCAACTAAAAGAAAAACTACTGATTGGTTTCACTTGAAAAGAAAGAATAAATAATTCAGTCAGTATGCAGAACTACAATGAACTGTATGAACTGTTTTCATTCAGTTACTCCCACAGATTAATTTCATTCAAAAATCCAACAGATACCTAAAACTACAACCAAATGAGTCAATTGTTTTCCAAACCAGACTGAATATATTGTTCTCATCGCTAATGTTGACTGTTTCAAGGTAGGCAACTTAGAGTGTGAGGTGTGGCACAGAGACAGAGAGCGCACTGGTATTGCCACAAAGTATTCCTCTTCCCCCCTCTGCACAGAAGGCTTCATGCAGCTGCTTTCTTAGTTGCGCTCCACTGTAAGAGTTGTAACACAAGGAATTATTATTGGGACTGTTTGAGGTGTCCTGTGAAAGACTGTAGTGCAAACATTCCTCTCCTTTGAAGAAAATAGGCCACTTTTGGGTCCAAACAACATCAGTCCAGTATAACATCAAGTCATTAGTCATCACCTCCTTCTCTTGGCATCTGATTTTTTTTTTTTTTAAAATTACATTTGCAGCCCTCTCTTCAGCCAGAACATTTGTTGCCATATCAGAATCAGTATTGCCTATTTGGTCATGCAAATAGTTCTGTTGTTTGCTTCAACTGATTAAATAGCACTGGAATGCAATTAGCTGTTCATCAGATGCTATGCTATGTTAGTGTTATCTTTTTCCTTACCATAGTTTTTTTACCTTCATCGTTGTCATGTCCGGCTCGCTGTTGCATTGACTTCGTGATATCTGCTGTAGGAACATTTCTCGTTCACTCAAACTCACTGCGCAACTATTTCCTTTAGTTTGTTTGTAAATCCTTCACTGCTTATGTCTCCTGTAAATTAGCATAAAAATGACAATATACATGATCCTTGGTCTATGGGTGACGTCTTTGATTCATAATCAAAATGTCCTCCGTCTTGTGTTCGAAACTAGCCACCACTTAATTTTTGATTAATAATCAGCATTGGTGGTCAAAGACTTAGGGCATAAGAAATCACCCCATACTGCCAACGGCCTTGTCAAAGAGGGCAGAGGAGCAGACAGAGGTTCAGAGCACTCCCTTGCCCTTTGGGTGGGAAACTGCCGCTAAAGGGGGAAGAATCAGCAATGATCAATGGCATGAGGATGCAGAAGGCAATGGAAACCACTGCATTAATGACACATGGTGCGTATCCACAGGACATGTGGCCTGTAATTGAAAAAGTGTCATGGTGCTCTCTCCATTGGCTTCCGGAATTGTCCCCCATTCGGATGTCCGGGAGGGGGCTGCCATAGGGAAGGTGATCATGAGAAAAAGATTGAATAATCAATGAAAGGATAACGTTCTAATGTCAGGGTATGGAATGTCAGAAGCTTGAATGTGACAGGAAAGCTAGAAAATCTGAAAAGGGAAATACAAAGGCTCAGTCTAGATATAGAAGGGGTCAGTGAAGTGGAATGGAAAGAAGACTAGGATTTCTGGTCAGATGGATATGGGGTAATATCAACAGCAGCAGAAAATGGTATAACGGGAGTAGGATTAATTAAGAACAGGAAGGTAGGGCAGAGAGTGTGTTACTCTGAACAGTTCAGTGATTTGGTTATTCTTATCAGAATCGACAGCAAACCAACACCAACAATGATTGTTCAGGTATACATGCCAACGTTGCAAGCTGAAGATGAAGAGATAGAGAAAGTATATGAGACTATATTGAAAGGGTAATACAATACACAAAGGGAGATAAAAATCTAATAGTCGTGGGGGACTGGAATACAGTTGTAGGGCAAGGAGTAGAACAGAAGGTTACAGGCGATTATGGGCTTGGGCAAGGAATGAGAGAAGAGAAAGACTAATGGATTTCAGCAATAGATTTCAGCTAGTAATAGTGTATAATCTGTTCAAGAATCACAAGAGGAAGTGGTATACTTGGAAAAGGTCGGGTGGTATCGGAAGATTTCAGTTAGATTACATCATGGTGAGACGGAGATTCCGAAATCAGATGTATTGTAAGGCGTACCTAGGAGCAGATATAGACTCAGATCACAATGTAGTAGTGAGTAGGCTGAAGTTCAAGAGATCAGTCAGGATAAATCCATACACAAAGAAGTGGGATACGAAAGTACTAAGGAATGATGAGATACGCTTGAAATTCTCTTAAGGCTGTAGATACAGCAATTAAGAATAGTGTGGTAGGTAGTACAGCTGAAGAGGAATGGACATAGCTGGAAAGAAAAACATAGGTACAAAGAAGGCAACTGCAAAGAAATCATGGGTAACAGAAGAAATACTTCAGCTGATCGATGAATCAAGTACAAAAATGTTAGGGAAGTTCAGGGATAGAGAGATACATGTCACTGAGGAATTAAATAAATAGGAAGTGCAGGGAAGCGAAGACAAAATGGCTGCGTGAAAAATGTGAAGAAAAAGAAATGAGATTTGGAAAGACTGACTCAGCACATAGGAAAGTAAAAACAACCTTCTATGAAATTAAAAAAAGAGGGGTAGTAACATTAAGAGTGCAACCGGAACTCCATATTCAAGTGCAGAGGAGAGCGTGGACAGTTGGAAAGAGTACATTGAAGGGCTAGCTATGAGGGGGAAGATTTGCCTGATGTGATAGAAGAAGAAACAGAAGTCAATTTAGAAGACATAGTGGATCCAGTATTAGAATCAGAATTTAAGAGAGCTGTAATTTACTGTCTAATAAGGTCATCCAAAGACCATTATCAGTTGCAAAGCGATTTAGAAAAGATTGCTGTGTGGTGTGGCAGGTGGCAGTTGACGCTAAATAACGAAAACTGTGAGGTGATCCACATGAGTTCCAAAAGAAATCCGTTGGAATTCGATTACTCGATAAGTAGTACAATTCTCAAGGCTGTCAATTCAACTAAGTACCTGGGTGTTAAAATTACGAACAACTTCATTTGGAAAGACCACATAGATAATATTGTGGGGAAGGTGAGCCAAAGGTTGCGTTTCGTTGGCAGGACACTTAGAAGATGCAACAAGTCCACTAAAGAGACAGCTTACACTACACTCGTTCGTCCTCTGTTAGAATATTGCTGCGCGGTGTGGGATCCTTACCAGGTGGGATTGACGGAGGACATCGAAAGGGTGCAAAAAAGGGCAGCTCGTTTTGTATTATCACGTAATAGGGGAGAGAGTGTGGCAGATATGATACGCGAGTTGGGATGGAAGTCATTAAAGCAAAGGCGTTTTTCGTCGCGGCGAGATCGATTTACGAAATTTCAGTCACCAACTTTCTCTTCTGAATGCGAAAATATTTTGTTGAGCCCAACCTACATAGGTAGGAATGATCATCAAAATAAAATAAGAGAAATCAGAGCTCGAACAGAAAGGTTTAGGTGTTCGTTTTTCCCGCACGCTGTTCGGGAGTGGAATGGTAGAGAGATAGTATGATTGTGGTTCGATGAACCCTCTGCCAAGCACTTAAATGTGAATTGCAGAGTAGTCGTGTAGATGTAGATATAGATATAGGACTTACTGAATAAGGCATAAGGGATCGATAACATTCCATCAGAATTTCTCAAATCATTAGGGGAAGGGGCAACAAAACAACTATCACGTTGGTGTGTAGAATGTTTGAGTCTGGTATTGTACCATCTGACTTTCGGAAAAATATCACCCACAAAATTTCTAAGGCTGCAAGAGCTGTCAAGTGCGAGAATTGTCACACAATCAGCTTAACAACTCATACTTCCAAGTTGATGACAAGAATAATATACAGAACAATGGAAAAGAAAATTTAGAGTATGTTAGATAATGATCAGTTTGGCTTTAGGAAAGGTAAAAGCACCAGAGAGACAATTCTCAGGCATAGGATTTGTTGACCTAGAAAAAGCGTCTGACAATGTAAAATAGTGCAAGATGTTTGAAATTCTGAGAAAAATAGGAGTAAGCTATAGGGAGAGACAGGTAGGATACAATATGTACAAGAACCAAGAGGGAATAAAAAGTGGACGAGGGTCATTCCATATCAAATCACCCAATAAAAAATAAATTTTACACCCACCTCCTTAGATTTTCATGAAATTTGGCTCAAATGGTTCTAATACCATCCTGACAACACCTGCAAATTTTTTTTGCTGTATCTCTTATAGTTTTTTTAATAAATTTTTAAAGTTTTTATGTTTTGCGTTTTCCGAACCTTCGGAAATGGTAAATTTAATTTGTATTCAAAACTTTAAAATTGCTTATCTTAAAAACTCTTTTAGATAACATCATGAATTTTTGCAACAAGTTTATTTATTATACATATTTGAAGATAAAAATGATATTATTAAAATATATTAATATTTTCTATGAAAAAATATATGTATTTCTTTCTTTCTTTCTTTCTTTCTTTTTTGACGGGTATTTTGTTTTATAAGAATTGCAATATCTAGAGTCTCAGACCTGATAGAATGCTCAAATTGTTTTAATTTACTCTTAAACATATAGGCTACTTGCTAAACCAAAAACAATGATGGCTTTTTAACATGTTTATTAATTATAGTAGATTACATTAGAATTATGTACAAAGATAGTGTACTTCAGACACTTATGTATAACCCAACTGATGGCTTGAAACATTGAATTTTTTGAGTAATTTTGTCTTTTTAATAAACATTAATGCTGATTCAAACTGTTTTTCCACTTCATCCAAGAGCTTTCAGTTCTTTTGATACAGTGTTTTTTGAAGTAATACATTCATCCAGTGCCGCTTGATTGAGGTGCGTCTACTACACAGACTATGTGCTCCAAAGGCACTATGCAATAATCTTCTCTTTCAGGACAATAAAATGATGCAGCTGGTCCTGAAGGATGTAGAAATAGAATTTCTGCATCTTCTTCATCATTGAATATTGTTTTTACCAGTCCAAAGTACCAGTTACCATCATAATTTGCAGCCACATAGCTATTTATGGATGGTTCAACACGAACCCAATCAGAAGAAGAATGGAAAGTAAAGACTAAGGAGGGTTTTACACTATCTGTAGTCCTTCTAATTTCAAGGTTGTTTGTTGGAAGTGGTTTGAAGTTATGAAAACTTCTTGTTCCAGGAATGGTTCGGGTTGCTGAAAAACGTTTTTCTAGTTTTAACCGTAGCAAATCAGCTTCTTTTTTGTCAATAAAGTGAAAATGAATGTTTTCAATATTTTTTTCACAAAACTTGTACACCTCGATTGCTGTCATTATTTGTTCTTCGTCTGAAAGCTGTAGACTTGCTTTCCTTAAAACTCTTTTAATAGTTCCTCCTAGGCCATCACAATTTGACTTCCCATGATTTGTTGCAAAAAAAGAGTGTTGGACCTTCAAATTAAAGTCTCCCAAGTGTTGAGTCAATTTTTTAAAACTGTTTCTATTTTTGTACTGCCCGGCACAACCATCTGTAAAGTAGTGAACTGAGTCAATGTCAGTATGATGTAATGACAGCCACTTTGTAATTTCTTTTTGTACAAAGTTAACAAAACCAGTGTCATGTTCTTGGTCATCACTAATAAAACTGTGGTTGGAAACAAAAACATTGTTTTCCTCATTTCTTAGAAAAACTCCAACTGGGTGTAGAGTACAACCACCTCTATTCCAGTGGTAACTTTTGATCTCATTTTGTATAACAAAGGAATAATTTTCACTGAAATCCATCACAGTAATTGCTGTTTTGGGTGGGGGGTCTTCTTTCAATCTCTTAAAGGCTGCTGATTGGGATTTTGCTATAAACGAGTGCGGGGTGAGCTTTTCCAATGACCTAACCAATAAAGAAATGTAGTCTTCAACACTGATAGACTGTTTGATCATTTCTGCCCTGTCTGTGTTAACCCACTGACTGATTACAATTTCTTCTTCTAAGTCATAATCTTCACTTAGTTTTTCAGTTAAGTACTCAGTTAGTGCAGTATTTGCAGGACAGCTGTCGCAATGATGTAGCATGCAGTTTTGGTTTTCCGTATTGCACACAAGCATCTTAATTAGGTCTTTATAAGATTCTTCAATTTTCACAGCATCCAGTAATAGTTTAACATTCTGGTGGATACTGCATACACATACAGTGTGTGTGCCTGCAGCACCAGCAAGGATACACCATTTAGGTCTCAAGAAACAAAATTTTGAAAATCCTACTTCTACCTCGGGATTCTACCATTTGAAAGAATAATAGAGTTCTCTCAAGTTACACAAAATGAGTCTTTTTTGCATGTACACATTTTTTTGAACACTTACTTTGTATTTTGTTCCAGGTAGCACTCTGGAACATTCATCCTTTTCATAAAAATCTGTTACAAGTTTTACTGTATTTTCAGAAAGAGTTTTACCTTTTTTTGGACCAGGAGTTTCCAAAATACCATTTTCAGATTTTAGCTTTCTAGCTTGTCACACCATGTACTCACTTACATTAAATTCTTTCATCATTTTATTTCGACTCCAAGAATCTGGAACCAAGGTCAGAATCTGGATTTTTTCTAGATCTCCCAACAGATGAAATCTTCTCTTTCATAAGAGAAATCATTACATCAAATTCCTTTGCTTTCTCAACCACACTTTTATCTTCTTCGTCATCATCAGAACTTGGTGCATCATATTTTAATGCTTTTGAAACCGCCTTTTTTGCAGTCTTTTCAATACTGCTAACCTTCCTTTTAAAATAAGACCCTTTACTTTGTTCTGACAAGCCATGAAGCTTTATCGGTATTAAACCTAAATTATCAAGAACAATGTTTGTTTGTACAAGGGATTCATTTCTGGATTCCAATGATTCTAATTCAACCATGACTTCATCATCTGTTTCACTTTCATTGACTTCAACTCTTAATTTTTCCTCACAAAAGTTACGGCATGTTGAGCAAAGCTTTTGTCCAGGTTTTATGCTAATATTTTTTGTCAGTAATTGTTTAGAAAGATCCAAGCCTACACTTCTCAACAATTTTTTGAGGGGCTTTTTGTGTTTTTTTAGTGGGTCTACACATGTTGTTTGATACTTTTCAAAAACATTTAAAAAGTAGTAGCTGTGGTGTGAACATATATTCTTAAATTCACACAGATTAATTCCAGATCGTAAGTGGATCAAATCTTTTTCTTCCTCACTCAATTCAGATACCAGTTGTAACTTTTTTGAAGGTGTGTAGGTTGTTTGGAAACAGTCAGATTTTTTAAATAATCCTACGCTACAGGTTTGAATATCTGACATACTGATTTCACTTTTGGTCTGATTACTGTTCTGGTTACTTTTATAGGATATTGGAAAAGAATCTCTGTAAACTAAGTAACAGTACTTACTGAAAGTTCGAATAAACTTAATAAAATACTATCCAAGCACTATTTAACACTGTAATAATTTTTTACTTCAAAACACAGGAGTAAAAAAAAAAAAAACAAAATCCAAGCGTACATTGTTACTCCAAGAAGACAAAAACTTATTTTCGGTGTCTAAGTCACTTGGTACTGTTTATTTTTAAAATATAATTAATATTATTTTAAAAATTAGATAACTATTAAACAGGTTAAAAAGCCAACATAATTTTTCTTTTACCTAATAGCCTATACAAATAAGAGTATTTTAAAACAAATTTGAGCTTTCTATCAGGTCTGAGACTCTAGATATTGCAGTTTTTGTAAAAAAAAAAAAAAAAAAAAAAAAAAAAAAAAAACTTGTCAAATTTTTTTTTCATTTGGAAGATTTTAATATATCTTCATGGTAATTTTTTTTAACATTTAGATATAATACACAAACTTATTCCAAAATTTCATACTGATATCTTGAGTATTCTTTAACATACATTTTTTTTTTAGTTGTGAGGACACGTTTAAGTTATGATTTCCGACTGCTGAAACAACGCCAAATCTAAAAACTTTAAAAATTTATAAAAATAACTATAAGAGATAGAGCAAAAAAATTTTGTAAGTGCTTTCAGGATGATAAAAGAAGTAATTGTACCAAGTTTCATCAAAATCTGACATGGTTGGTGTCAAGGCCTGGGTGACTTGACATGGAATGACCCACGACCAAGAGCAAAATGTTTGGATTAAAAATGCTGTAAGACAGGGATGTAGTCTCTCGTCCCTACTGTTCAGTCTATACATCGAAGAAGCAATGGTGGAAATAAAAGAAAAGTTCAGGAGTGGAATTAAAACTGAAGGTGAAAGGGTATCAGTGATAAAATTTGCTGATGACATTGCTATCCTGATTGAAGGTGAAGAAGAATTACATTATTTGCTGAATGGAATGGACAGTGTAATGAGTACAGAATATGGATTGAGAGTAAATCGAAGAAAGATGAAAGTAATGAGAAATAGCAGAAATGAGAACAGTGAGAAACTTAACATCTGGATTGATGGTCGCAAAGTAGATGAAGTTTAGGAATTCTGATACCTAGGCAGTAAAATAACCAATGATGGATTGAGCAAAGAGGACATCAAAAGCAGACTAGCACTGGCAAAAAAGGGCATTCCTGGCCAAGAGAAGTCTACTGGTATCGAACATTGGCCTTAACCTGAAGAAGAAATTTCTGAGAATATATGTTTGGAGCACAGCATTGTATGGTAGTGAGTGAAAATGGACTGGGGGAAAACCGGAACAGAAGAGAATCGAAGCATTTGAGATGATGTGGTGCTACAGACAAATGTTGAAAATTAGGTGGACTAATAAGGTAAGGAATGAGCAGGTTCTGCGCAGAATCGGAGAGGAAATGAGTATGTGGAAAACACTGACAAGGAGAAGGGACAGGATGTAAGGCATCAGGGACTGAATGCCAAGGTACTAGAGGGAGCCATAGAGGGCAAAAACTGTAGAGGAAGACAGAGATTGGAATACATCTGGCAGATAACATAGGACGTAGGTTTCAAGTACTAGTATGAGGTGAAGAGGTTGGCATGGAAGAGAAATTCGTGACGGGCCGCATCAAACCACTCAGAAGACTGATAACTCAAAAAAAATAAATAAATAAATAAAATAAAATAAAAATAAAGGCACATTCTTCATATGTTACCACTTGCAAACATTCCCTTGGTAACAAATGTCATTATCTGCATGAACCTGAACTTGCAAAACGTGAACTCATAGACAGATGAGTAATACATTCGAGGCTACTACTTGCCTCCATCATTAATTTCTACCATTTATCATTCTTACGGCATTGACAATGGAAGCAAATTGAATGCTACCATTATTTTAAAGAGCACTTTCTCTCAGTGGCCACAATCCGTTCCTCACACCTGTCTACAAGGGCAACCTCTCATGAATAGTGTTACTGCAGCTGTGACATTATATTGTGTGTGGATCTGAAATTGTATTCGTGAAACAGAAAAAGAAAGCTAGAGCACTTGAAAATTAACGCAGTTTTGTGGACGTTTGTGTGATCTGTGCCATCCCTCAGTCAGCTGCAGGTACACGATTGTATTTCATTCATTTTTGTTTGTGATGCTCATACTTTCTGAGATAAGGTGCCATTGTATCCAAATCTAACTGCTTCATGATAGATTACTGTTTATCCTGGCCAACATTACCCCAAGACTTTAATACACATAAACTGTAGACAGCACTTGTCTTCAGTATATAATGTGACAACAGATATCTTCCGTATATAATGTTATAGGGCAATATGTGAAAAAAAGTGAGAAAAGGTATTATTTGAAAGCATTAATAAAGACCAGTCATTAATGTCTATTTTGGTTATTTTGTAAAGCTTCAGGGTTATCATATGTATCGTACCTGTTGCTATTTTAGCAGTTTACACATCCCTTCAGATTGTCACCCTACTTAAAATGTACAGCAAGCATGTCATACATATATTTACTTGTTATGTAAATTATCATCATTTCTGCCCAGTAGAAGAAAGTACTAAAATTATTAAACTGGCTTGAGTCTTTTAAAAATTAGTCCTCTATTTTATGCAAGTTCCTTAGATATTCAGCTACACTGCCGCCTCCCAACTGCTTTTTTCTCCCTACACCGTACTTAAAAACTATGCCATGAAATTACCAGTTTCAGCAGACGAACTTAGTGTAGAGTACTTCCAGCCCTGTTTTGGGTCTCTGATTGGGGTTATGGAAATGGGTTTTCCCACCAGAGTGACTTGTCAGTTCTTCTAATTGTGGGTCTCTTTGGTACTATTTTTTGTAGATAGGAAGAAAATATTAATGTGTACAAGTAATGTGTGTTCGTAAGTTGCCCCAGTGAATATCCTTCTTGAAAATCTCTGTGGCATGCAGTTGGATTGATTGTTCATTGTAGAATGTATTTTCAACAGTGAAACATGCCATCATCATCAGGTTACTTCTGCTGACTGACATCATGGACTAGTGCATGTGATTCATATGCTGGAAGTCTCCTCCCCACCCCCACCACCACTCCCCCTCCACCTCCACTGATCCTGTGAATGGACTGTGCAGTGTTCTGGCCTGGTGGTGGGGTATCTCACACTCGTGAATCGAGTGTCCGTTCTCAGTCTGCACTCTGCCTTCGCTGTGCTTAGTGTTCCGTTTCCGCTGTGCTTGGAGAACTTTCACTGCCAGATCCCACAGTCATCTAAGTTGAAGAATTTGTACATAACATCTCCGGGTGGGAAAGAGCTGCACTGCATTCTCTGTGTAACAATCAAGACATTGTCATCCTCTCAGCAGATAAGGGGGACATAACCATCTTACTAACAGTTGCAGAATGTAAAGAGAAAATGTACAAACTCCTAGACAATGCAGCTCACAAGATGCCGATGTTCCAACCAGGAAGATGCAGCGCAAGATGATTGAATTTCTCCAAAGTAATTTTACAAAAGGGACATTGGAGAGATTTCGAACACATGCTGGTCCACCACCAAGTCTCTTCAGGCTTCCAAAGGTACACAAAGAGGCCAATAGTGAGTACAATAGGAGTGCCACCACACGAGTTTGCAAAACACGTAATGTTAGTTTTGAGTCTGTTCATTGGCAAATGTGAGAACCTTTAAAACCAGTAGTCTTTTACAGACATCTTGATAATATGTTTGTCATTTGGCCTCACTGGAAAGATGAGATTTCAAGTTTTCTTGCAATACCTGAACTGTATCCACAACCAAATTCAGTTCACAATGGAGGAAGAGCAAAGTGGTCAGTTTCTGTTCTTGGATGTTCTGGTATGGAGAAAACGGGAAGGAATACTGGGTCTCAGCTTCTATTGGAAGAAAACCCACACAGACCAGTACTTCCACGCCTCTAGCTGTCATCAATCATCACAAAGGGAGGGAGTACTAAACACGCTGATCCACAGAGCTCATGTGATCTCCAACAAAATAAGCCTAAAACCTGAACATGGACATATTCCAGAAAAACAGCTGTAGAAACTATCAAATTATTTGCACCTTCAAACAAAAAGACCAGTTACAGCCAACCTCCAAGGGAGGCCAACTGAAAAACATAGCCCACAATCTTCATGTGGGCAATGTACACGGAAAAATCAATAGAATATTACAACAAAATGTCAAATGTGTGCACCACCCACTGGCAAAGACGAAATTCCTCTTAGGGACAGTAAAAGATTACCTGGGCCTTTGGATATCTGAAGTGTGTTATGTCCGAATGCAGAAAAACATGTTGGAAAAACCATTTGCACAATTGAAGAAAGGTGCACGGAACACAAATGGCACATGGACCTCCAGCAGCCCAAAAAATCAGCAGTTGCTGAACATTAACTTGAAACTAACCAGTGAAATATGGAGATACAAAAATTCTGTAAAACAAGTTCCACTATTGGAGTTGTGTATACAAGGAGGCTGTTGAAGTCCATCAGTATGAGAATCTCATCAATGAAGATAATAATAGATTTCAATTTAGTCAAGCATAAATTCTGCAAATGCAGTGGAAACAAACACCAAGCACAGCAAAGTTGGAGTGCAGACTGAGGATTGCCACTCAGTTCCCAAGCCTGAGCTACCTCCACCACCATGGCTGGCACATCGCGTGGTCCATACATGGGGTCAATGAAGGCAAGAGATGACAGATGTATATACTGCACCCGCTGCACCAGGATGTCAGTCAGCAGGAGTAACATTATTATGATGATGGCACATTACGCCGTTGAAAATTCGTTTTACAATGAATAATCAGTCTGGGTGCATGCCAGAGAGACTTTCAGTAGTACAAGCATGGATTGTGGCAATTTTTGGACAACACATGAAAGATATATCAGGTGTTTCTGGTTACTGTTGTTCTGTTGCATATTAAGGGGTCCTGCAGAACATGATATATGATAAAGCTTGTGCCATGTAATTGTGGTCTAACTTTATTATATTTTGTGTAAGTCACACTTGATTATTGTGTAGAGCTCGTGTAACAGAGTTGTGACTCAATCTCTCCCCAGTAAAAGCTAACTATATGTAATGGGGCACTTGTCTCCACAGATAGGAAAGAGAAGAAGGGGTGGAGAGGAGAGGAGGGGAGGGGTGTGTTTTCTCCCACTCAATTTTTAAGGGCATCATTTGCAGATATGGTACTGATTGTACTGAGTCTAGTAAGTACACAGTTAAAATTATTCACCTCTCCTTGTCATGAATGCACAGTTGGAACATCAAAGAGAGAGCAATATCCACAGCTGACTCTTGATTCATCAGTCTCTTCCCATCATTCATCACTGAAACAATTACTAAGTACAAAACGCAATGGAAAAACCGGGTACTAGTTCAGTCAACAAAGGAAAATTGGAGAGGGGAGGGGAATTTGCATAGTTGCAAATTTTTGTACAGTGGTACAAGGATGTCATGAACAACGTACTAAAAGCCCAGACTGGTTAAAATCCTGACAAGTGAGGTGTAACCTTGGTATGGGTGGAAGGGACACCTGAAATTTTTCTCAACTTGAAAACCACAGCTTCTAGCAAAAATGCTTTCCAGAGCAAAATTAAACTACATTAAATTTCTTAGATAAAAGGGTCCTGTTCATTTTTTCTTTAGGACTAATGGTCTCCATGTTGAAGGGAAGTTCAAAATCAAAGATTATGTAAGTAGTGTTTTCATGGTATATAATTAATGTTTATTGTTAGGTGAATGAATTATGAACAGATATTGAATGTGTGTACATCTGAGTGTAATATAACCATATTAAGGGATTACTTGTGTTCTGGCATTGTAACTGTGTGAAAAGGGTGAGTGGGGTGAAGGTTGGAAGTGTGAGGGAAGTAGTTTGCCAGATTGTGGTCAAGCAATTGCCTCATTGCAAACTGAAGAGTGTGCAGGCGATTCCCTATTCTCTCTGTGAAGTGCATAGCTAAAAGCAAATCCATAGTGTTGGACAAAGTTATATCAACCCTTCTGCAGCTCACCTTATCATTGGCTACGTACTGTGCAGACATCACCAAGGGTGTTTATTTTCCACAAGTACATTAACACAGTATATATTGTAAATATGGGATACTAATAATACTAATGCAGGAAACACGTATGAACAGATTGTGCATAACTCTCTGTTCTTAGACTAAAGGGAAATTGATTCTTAGTCATCCTGTACAGCAGCTGTACCATTCTTTGAGCAGAGGTAACTCCTCCATCCAAAAGCACTTCTTGCTTTTCAGCTTATGGACAGACTGAACCTCCCCAGCATTTCCTGTCCAGTTCTCCCATGTGAGAAGACAAAATAACTTCGAGCTCTTGTTTATATTGTGGAATTATTTACAGGAACGTATTTTATGTTAAAAGCCACTTTGGGTACTCCAAATAAGTATTCACTCAATAAACTGAAAATAACTGTACTATATAAACATGAGCTCAGTGAAGTTATTTTGTCTACTTACTTACAAGAACTGGGTAGGAAATGCTGGGGAGGTACAGCCTGTAAAGTGAAAATTGTGCAGTGCTGGTAGTGGAAGTCACCTATCCTGGCAGAATGCTACATCTGCTGACCATGTGACTGAGGATCAATTTCCCCTCCAGCAATGTAAAATAATGTGCAGAGATTTATGTAGAATCTGTCTATATGCTTTCCTTGGGTTACTATTATTAGCAATGTATTCAATTTAGTGTTAATAGATTTGTGGAAAATGTTGGGTGTGCACTGTGTTGTGTGGTGATTCATAAGGTGAGCTGCAGAAGGATCGGTGTAACTTTTTTACCTTGTAGTTGTTTCTTGTGATATAGTGGATCAGAGAGAGTGGGGACTTGCCACCTCACACTTAAGTTTTCAGACTTACAAAGGAGGAAAGAGGTATGAACATGACCAGTGACCTGCCTTCCCTCACATACATCCACCCTTCATACCGTCTCCCTTACCCCCTTTTCCCCCACACAGCCGATCACACACTCAGTACACAGTTTACCCCTTAATAGGTTCTACTGCACTAGGATATGGTGCACACATTTATTATTTGTTCTCAACCCACTTCATTTAACAACAAACATTAATTTTGTACCATTAAAACACTATTTTTAATAATCTACTATTTTTCTACCCCCAGTAATGCAGGAACTATTAGTTGTAGAGAAAATATGAACAGGACATTTTTTCGTAGGAAATTTCATGTAGTTTGATTTTACGTGGAAATGTTTTTGCTAGAAGCTGCGGTTTTAGAGATTTTCAAGAGAAACAAACAATTATCTTCAAATGTGACGCTCGTGTGTCACTGGTCAGAAATTTTAGTATGTTGTTCATGACCCTCTTCACCCCCCAGGTGACCTTTTGTGGTGTTTGTTGACTGGGGTATACTCCATAAGTGTTTTTATCGAAAATGAATCATTTTCTTTTATGTTAAAATTACATAATTCACTACCTGCTTAGTGTAGGTCAGTGACAAGAATGATCATGAAGAAGCTAGAAACAAATAAATAAACATAAACTTGATTTGTTAGACAAAAATGAAGGAATGAGAGTCCAAAACTGGCTCCAGCACACAGCTGTCTTTCATATGAAGTACCTCGGTAGCTGTAGTATGGACAGTTTAACATGAGAGTTTTAGGCGGGGGGGGGGGGGGTGGTTTGAACTATGATACCATAAGACACCAATAGAGATTGGACCTGAACTTCCTTGTTTATGACAGTTGCCAACCTCGGCAAGCAGTTTCACAGTACCTGCTACCAAATACTTTGTGCATTCCAATTTGGTTTTTGTGGCATGTTTTTGTTGTTTTCATTTATATTTTGAAATGAATGGAAAGGCTAATCCTGGTTTACTACAGGGTTTGAGTAAGGTTTACACAGCATGAGAGGGGATCAGCAGTCACTATGAAAATGTGTTGACTTTGATTTCACAGAAGTGCGTATCACTGGTGTAGATTGCAAGCCCTGGGAGAGGGATCAGGGGGCTTGTTACTCCGCACCTCTCCTCTTCCCACAAAGTATTCATTAGTTTACATTTGCAGTTGTCTCCCACATTGAAGTGTCTGTGCTATACTGCATATAGTATCATCTTTAATGTACAAAAACATGTTCTATGACCTCACTTTATAAAATTTGCCCAGGGCTATGGGATTAAATTAAAAGATACAGGTGTGCTGCATAACAAACAGAATCTTGTTACCAGTTATTTCGGGAATAGCAAAACCTAACTGTTCCATCCGTTTACATTTATGAGAGATTATAATTTTCCTACACAATGGACAAAAACTATTTCAGGAGAATCATTTTAACCACATGTATAATATGATAAATAAAAGTAATTTTATGCTACCTGTGCACCAACTGAAATTATATGCATGGACTGCACAGTATGGGTGGTTATAATTAAACTTTCCATACTTGACACACTATAACATGGAAACTCATTACCATACGAGTACAGAACTTGGTATCATAAATGTCCAGAGTATGGGGTGCATGATTTTCATGTGTCAAACAGCGCCCTTATCCACTTCCAACTGTAGCCACCAGGTGCCGTGGTAAGTCATCGTGGTTCATAGTCTCGCACACATGACCAATCGCTGTACACTTGTTTACGTGTCAATGTGAGCTTGGACAGAAGGAGCAGGGCGTTATTGGTGAAGCCCTATTATCAAAACAACAGTAATGCTACAGCTGCACTTCGAGAATATCGTCAGCTGCCAGGATTACAGAAGGGTACACTTTCTCCACCTTCTGCACAGAGCATGATGAAGTAGTTCAAATCAACTAGAGAACTGGGCTTCACTCCGGGATGAGGCTGATGACCGGTTGCACCATGGGTGGTTGATGAAATTGCTTTTGCAATGGTAGACAATGCTGTTCACAATTCCCGATTGTCAGGCAGTTTGCATGCTGTGTCACGACAGTTGAGCATCCCGAAGTCCACTGTAGAGAAGGTGCTATGAACCATTGTCAAATGGCATCCGTACAAGGTCCATATTTTACAGCAGCTTGTACCACAGGACACACGACAACGTGTTGATCTCGCTCTCTATTTTCTCGCAAGGATTTAAGTTGAAGATGGCTGGCTCAGGACTGTCCTATGGACATACGAAGCTCATTTTTCTCTGACGGGTGAAGTGAACTCACAGAATTGCTGAGTGTGGGAATCTTCACCTCCAGTCACTGTGCATAGAGTTCCTCTTTATGGTGAATGTGTCACTGTATGGTGCAGCATATTCATCATTGGCCCATTGAACAGATTGGTGCTCAAGGACCAAAGACATGCAGTGTGACTAGCCAGCTTCACTGAGATATACTTCATACCAGTCCTACAGGAAAGAGATGCATTGAACTTAACAGTTTTCATGCAAGATGGAGCCCCATTGTACATTACTCATGTGGTTCACCTGCTTCTTCGAAACACATTTGGAAACAATCGAATTATCAGCCGATCGTTTCCAAATGCTTGGCCGACATGATCACCTGATCTCACTCCCTATGATTTCTGGTTGTGGGGCTACCTGAAAGACAGGATTTACCAGGGGAGCATTCACACATGTGCAGCGTATTGAGAGAGGTAATCAGCATACCTATGGACATGGTTCATTCTCCTGTGCAGAATGCAGTCCTGCACTTTGACTCTTCTGGACACTGATGAGCACCATATTGAATCTCTTTTGTAGCAGTAACGGTAATGGTATGATGTACCATAGCAGCACATTAAAAGTGTTTAACTTGAATTATTTCTCTTCCCCATGTTCTTGACATTAAAACTACCAAGTTTGGTCCTTGTACGGTAATTATTTCTGTGTTAATAATGTGTTGAATGGGGAAAGTTAAATTATAACCACCCGGTATATGGAGATGACAATATATTACAAGGTATGGGCAAAAACATATTTAAAATTGATAGATTCTAAAAACAAGGCTACAGCAGATTCTGTGGGAGAAATGTTACTATTCAGTAGAAGAATTCAGAGAGGTTGAAATGATAATCTGAGCAAGGTATTTATTATCATACTTTTTTATTGTATGTATAATTCTGTTTGTTAACATCAGTAGTTCTATGTTTGTGGTGAAATTTTTCTACCATTTTGACGTGTGTCCTGTACCTGAATCAAATGATTTAGATTATATACATTATGAGACCAATAAACCTCAGTTTACAATAAATTTACAATTATGAATAGTCCAGTGATTGCGAATACATTCATCCATGCCTCCTTTTCTCTGCATCAAAATTGTGTTAAACAAGGTTCCGTCCTCAAGTAGGATTCGAATAAGTTATTTTATTCTGTGGATGTAATTTGTGTTTTCTTTCTATTTCTTGCAGGATCTGCTCCATTGCTGTGAACGTCAACAGACTATGTAATTCTTAAATGTAGTAGTACACTTCTGCCCAGAAGATAACACACTTATTTTTTGGGTTATGACATACACCATAACTGAAACAAGTGTGACTGGTGCCCATGTGAGACTACTGACAGGTAAATTTACTTAGCAACGATACATTCTTACACATTGCAGTGCAATGTCTAGTGGTAACTTCTCTTAAAATTTTCATAATAACATGACAAATCTTTTAAAAAAGATTACATTACAATAATTGGAACGTACTATAGTGACTCATAAAAGCATTTTTCTTGCTGTTACTTTCTAAAAGTATAACACTGCAATAAAGCATTCAGATATTTGTGTGTATAGAACACAAATATTTCAAACAGCAAATCACTCAGTGCCTAATTTGACAGGCACATTATAGTTATGTGTCACTTGAGTGTACGAGAAAACACTTCATACAGAACCATTTTGCAGTGGTTCTTTACTGTATGTGAGATTGTGGCAGACAAGGAGTATGTGATTTGGGCAATAGATCAGTTTCATCTATTAGGCATTTCTTATTAAATTATGAATATTTTATTTATGACACATCGATTATGTCAGTATTTATGAATGTGGCATTTTTAATGGGTACTATTTATTGCTTTATATTTTCTTACTGTCTCAAGGAATTAGTAGATGCAAATTTACAATTAAATCAGCTGCAGACTTTATTTTGTAATAACTGGATAGTTCTCCGCCAAAATACCGGAAGAAGAAATGTTGATGCCCCATCTGTGTGCCTGAAAATAGTTTGAACACAGAGTATTGTCATACAAGAACAAGCAAAATAAAGCTTATCTCAACATTTCCAGTTGTGAGTTAAGCTGCATGCTCTTCAACATAGTTGTCAACTTTGCTAGTAAGTAGGCGTTATTATAAACCATATTTTCTGAATGAATTCTTTAATTTATCTGAAGTGTCTGTAGAAAAAAATGTAATTGTCAGTCTTGCCGCATATTAGGCTTATAATACCCACTTAATTAAATTAGTACACCTCCTTAGTAAAAAAGTAAATATCTTGTATGTAAAATTACATTCTGCCAACATTACGTAGCTCATTTCGCAAGCAGAATGTTTCATTGACACAGTGTCTTGCATAGACACCACTGCACAAGAACTTGACTTCATAGCACTTGTCAATGCTTTGGAACGAGTTAATGATATGAAGATATTCATTGAATTATCATTAGGCTAACAGCCCCACTGTCTTCATGTACTATTGTTGGACGTAGCAGTATATCATGACATATCAGTGTCACAAGTAAAACCATTCATCGTCAGAAAGCAGTTTCTTCTCTTGCCTGTTTTGTCCATGTGTAAGAGTTACTAAATATTGAAAAATTTATTGGTCTGGCCAAATACTGAGGAGAATCACAAAGCATTTGTCGCTCAGTGTGATGCTTGTGGACACAGCAAAGTAAAACATCACAACTTTTCTTGGTACTTTCATCCTTGTCATCAGAAAGATACCAGTATTGACTGACAGCAATCAACCATTCCTATCGTTTGCCTGAAGCATATCCAATGAAAGATGCAGCAGCAGCTACATTAGTAACTATGACCTTTCATGAATGGATTGCTCATGTCATTAATGGTCAGCACAAATGAGTCTTTTTTTTCATTGAGCATGCTAAATAATATTTGCCATGAATTGAATTTGAACTTCTGCCTAACACTAAGCTGCTAATGGTCCTAGTTAGACCTCACGCAGATGCCACATTGCAGCGCATTGTCTTACTAGCCCTACTACGAAAAGTTTCCAGAAAGAATCTGAATACATCAGTGGTGAATTAATATATGGAGAACTGCTGAAACTGTGTGAAAAATTCATTAGACCGTCACCCAATAACACGATAGCGTCAGATTTGCACATCGTTGCACTGGCACACTATTTTGTGACAATCGATGTTGACATAAAAACTTCCTGGCAGATTAAAACTGTGTGCCCGACCGAGACTCGAACTCGGGACCTTTGCCTTTCGCGGGCAAGTGCTCTACCATCTGAGCTACCGAAGCACGACTCACGCCCGGTCCTCACAGCTTTACTTCTGCCAGTATCTCGTCTCCTACCGGGCGTGAGTCGTGCTTTGGTAGCTTAGACGGTAGAGCACTTGCCCGCGAAAGGCAAAGGTCCCAAGTTCGAGGCTCGGTCGGGCACACAGTTTTAATCTGCCAGGAAGTTTCATATCAGCGCACACTCCACTGCAGAGTGAAAATCTCATTCTGGATGTTGACATAGCTAGTTACTCTTTCACAGTACCCATCAACTGACTTTCGCTTGTCCTTGGTAATCATCTGAATTCACACTGGCCCATAGGCATTAAGTGACACTGAGATGCTGTATGTGTGATTCCACAAAACAGTGCCACAACGTGTATGTTCGAAAACCTCCAATCACCACAGATTCTGGACATCGTGTGTGCTTCAGCCCCCAAATATCCCCATATACTCAACTACTGGGGGGGGGGGGAACATTCTTGTGTGGACAATAAATGATCAGCTACATTTTATGTTGTGTGTCAGTTCTGTGATTGTTTATGTTGTCTCTGGTCTCCAAACAAATGATGTAGGTATTCTTTGTAGTTTGCTGTTACATACTGTATTTAACCATAGCCTGTTGTGTTATTACTTTCACACAACTCAGTGAATGAAGAAAACTACACTGTTAGTATTTTCGAGCCAAGACCTTTGATTGTGTAAATCAAATAATTATAATAGAGAAAGTAAAATATTGCAGTGTTAAAGGCTTTTCCTCTTGCATGGGTATAATCATATTTTACAGCAGAGAACAGAAGCGCATTAGCAATTGCTATCAATGTCATAAAACTAAACTCAGTTTATGAGAACGTTAACTATGGTGTCCCAAGTGGTTGAGTACTTGGCCCATTCTGTTCTTGACCTAAATAAATGATTTACCAAAAATATTGGAGGAATGTTAAAAAATGATGTATTTTACTCTCATCCACCATACTGGAAGTAACAATTTCCATGTCAAAAACTTCCTGGCAGATTAAAACTGTGTGCGCTGATAGAAAGCACCGAAGCTGAAATCGTTATAGGTACGGAAAGCTGGCTGAAGCCAGAGATAAATTCTGCCGAAATTTTTACAAAGGTACAGACGGTGTTCAGAAAGGATAGATTGCATGCAACCAGTGGTGGCGTGTTTGTTGCTGTTAGTAGTAGTTTATCCTGTAGTGAAGTAGAAGTGGATAGTTCCTGTGAATTATTATGGGTGGAGGTTACACTCAACAACTGAGCTAGGTTAATAATTGGCTCCTTTTACCGACCTTCCGACTCAGCAGCATTAGTGGCAGAACAACTGAGAGAAAATTTGGAATACATTTCACATAAATTTTCTCAGCATGTTATAGTCTTAGGTGGGAGATTTTCAATTTACCGGGTATAGACTGGGACACTCAGATGTTTAGGACGGGTGGTAGGGACAGAGCATCGAGTGACATTATACTGAGTGCACTATCCGAAAATTACCTCGAGCAATTAAACAGAGAACCGACTCGTGGAGATAACATCTTGGACCTACTGATAACAAACAGACCCAAACTTTTCAACTCTGTAAGCGCAGAACAGGGAATCGGTGATCATAGGGCCGTTGCAGCATCCCTGAATATGGAAGTTAATAGGAATATAAAAAAAGGGAGGAAGGTTTATCTGTTTAGGAAGAGTAATAGAAGGCAAATTTCAGACTACCTAACAGATCAAAACGAAAATTTCTGTTCCGACACTGACAATGTTGAGTGTTTATGGAAAACGTTCAAGGCAATTGTAAAATGCGTTTTAGACAGGTACGTGCTGAGTAAAACTGTGAGGGATGGGAAAAACCCACCGTTGTTCAACAACAAAGTTAGGAAACTACTGCAAAAGCAAAGAGAGCTTCACTGCAAGTTTAAACGCAGCCAAAACCTCTCAGACAAACAGAAGCTGAACGATGTCAAAGTTAGCGTAAGGAGGGTTATGCGTGAAGCGTTCAGTGAATTCGAAAGTAAAATTCTATGTACCGACTTGACAGAAAATCGTAGGAAGTTCTGGTCTTACGTTAAATCAGTAAGTGGCTCGAAACAGCATATCCAGACACTCTGGGATGATGATGGCATTGAAACAGAGGATGACACGCGTAAAGCTGAAATACTAAACACCTTTTTCCAAAGCTGTTTCACAGAGGAAGACCGGACTGCAGTTCCTTCTCTAAATCCTCGCACAAATGAAAAAATGGCTGACATCGAAATAAGTGTCCAAGGAATGGAAAAGCAACTGGAATCACTCAACAGAGGAAAGTCCACTGGACCTGATGGGATATCAATTTGATTCTACTCAGAGTACGCAAAAGAACTTGCCCCCCTTCTAACAGCCGTGTACCGCAAGTCTCTAGAGGAACGGAAGGTTCCAAATGATTGGAAAAGAGCACAGGTAGTCCCAGTCTTCAAGAAGGGTCATTGAGCAGATGCGCAAAACTATAGGCCTATAGCTATGACGTCGATCTGTTGTAGAATTTTAGAACATGTTTTTTGCTCGCATATCATGTCGTTTCTGGAAACCCTGAATCTACTCTGTAGGAATCAACATGGATTCCAGAAACAGCGATCGTGTGAGACCCAACTCGCTTTATTTGTTCATGAGACCCAGAAAATATTAGATACAGGCTCCCAGGTAGATGCTATTTTCCACGACTTCCTGGAAGGCATTCGATACAGTTCCGCACTGTCGCCTGATAAACAGAGTAAGAGCCTATGGAATATCAGACCAGCTGTGTGGCTGGATTGAAGAGTTTTTAGCAAACAGAACACAGCATGTTGTTCTCAATGGAGAGATGTCTACAGACGTTAAAGTAACCTCTGGCGTGCCACAGGGGAGTGTTATGGGACCATTGCTTTTCACAATATATATAAATGACCTGTAGATAGTGTTGGAAGTTCCATGCGGCTTTTCGCGGATGATACTGTAATACACAGAGAAGTTGCAGCATTAGAAAATTGTAGCGAAATGCGGGAAGATCTGCAGCGGATAGGCACTTGGTGCAGGGAGTGGCAACTGTCCCTTAACATAGACAAATGTAATGTATTGCAAATACATAGAAAGAAGGATCCTTTATTGTATGATTATATGATAGCGGAACAAACACTGGTAGCAGTTACTTCTGTAAAATGTCTGGGAGTATGTGTGCGGAACGATTTGAAGTGGAATGATCATATAAAATTAATTGTTGGTAAGGCAGGTACCAGGTTGAGATTCATTGGGAGAGTCCTTAGAAAATGTAGTCCGTCAACAAAGGAGGTGGCTTGCAAAACACTCGTTCGACCTATACTTGAGTATTGCTCATCAGTGTGGGATCCGTACCAGGTCGGGTTGACAGAGGAGATAGAGAAGATTCAAAGAAGAGTGGCGCGTTTCGTCACAGGGTTATTTGGTAAGCGTGATAGCGTTACGGAGATGTTTAGCAAACTCAAGTGGCAGACTCTGCAAGAGAGGCGCTCTGCATCGCAGTGTAGCTTGCTGTCCAGGTTTCGAGAGAGTGCGTTTCTGGATGAGGTATCAAATATATTGCTTCCCCCTACTTATGCCTCCCAAGGAAATCACGAATGTAAAATTAGAGAGATTCGAGGGCGCACGGAGGCTTTCCGACAGCCGTTCTTCCCGCGAACCATACGCGACTGGAACAGAAAAGGGAGGTAATGACAGTGGCACATAAAGTGCCCTCCGCCACACACCGTTGGATGGCTTGCGGAGTATAAATGTAGATGTAGACCGAGACTCGAACTCGGGACCTTTGCCTTTCACGGGCAAGTGCTCTACCATCTGAGCTACCTAAGCACAACTCATGCCCCGTCCTCACAGCACTACTTCTGCCAGTATCTTGTCTCCTACCTTCCAAAGGTACACACAGTTTTAATCTGCCAGGAAGTTTCATGTCGGCGCACCCTCCGCTACAGAATGAAAATCTCATTCTGTAATTTCCGTGTCAATTATGCAACCCTGTCTAGGAATTGAAAATGAATTTTATATTCTGATGCAAAAGTCTATAACATGCTGCCATTGGAAGTCTGGGAAGAAAATTGGAAATCTGAAACTATTCAGAAGCAAAGTAAAAACCATTCATATTTAGATAATGTATAGATTTTTAATTTTTCCAGTATGTTGACATATGATAGCATTCTCTGAAATCAGTAAAATTATGTAAAAGCGTAGAATGGAATATTAGATAAAGACTGTAACAGAATAATGTGAGAAGCAAACCACTGGATTTTTTTCCCAAAATAGTTGGGATTCTCATATAAAAAATATATTATAAAATAACAGTGAATTCCTGTAACAATGTGAGTAGGTTGACACTAGTCATGATTGGTTGATGGCATACTCAACAGAAGCAACCTGCAGTGAACGCTTCCATCAGTTAATGTATCATTTAAATTGTTCCACATCTCTGAAGGCGCTTCTTCACAACTAAGGGGCTCTTGTTTGTAGATAATAAGCTCTCCATTGCAACGCTATCCGTCTTATTGAAATAATTTCTGACATAAACAAAATAGGTCAGGGGTTGCTGGAGCAGATCTACCACCACACTGTCAAAGAGCTAAGAGAGCAGATCTGTCAAGTCTTTGATGGGAACATGTATAAATATTGAGACTTGATTGAAGCTGACTGTAACATCACTTTCTCCAAAACAAAGGCTCTTAATTTGTCTGACAAAATTTTATGTATTAAGTAATGTGTGCGGTAGCCCACATGCGTAGTAAGTTGACTGACAAGATGTTTTGCCAGTCTACACACTGGCCGTAGAATGGGCTTAACGATGTGCCATAGGTGTGTCATCCTCTTGTATCTTGGGCAGACCATAAAACGTAAGTCGTGTAGTTGCCTGAGGGAGGAGATTGTGGATAACTCTCTCCTCCATCAAAAGACCACTTGACTACTTCATAAGCCTTCCTCATTATTGTTGAGGTGACATCCTCATTTGCTGCAAACCCAGTGTGTCTCTCAGCAACAGTTTGTACTGAAAATGTACTGATACACACTGGTATCTATCTGCACACATTCTGCCTCTACCACCCAGTCTTTGTTCTAAGAAGTACAGTTCATCACCCCAAGCAGTATCAAATATGGAACACTTGCAGTATCAAATATGGAACACTTGCCTCAAGAACTAAACCAGTCTTCTGTGAGAATTTTTTCAAAAACAAATAAATATGGCATGCAATTTTAAGAGGTATCCACGGGCAGAACACTATCAAGGAAGAGAATAAAAAAAAAAAAAAAACCTTGAGTTTTTGCCATTCTTTGCTTCAGTGACAGGGAAGATCAGTCAGATCCTGAAGAGACATGACATCAAATCACTCTTCAGGCCTCTAGCTAACATGCACCTACTCATAAGGTCTGTGAAAGATCACATAGGCCTCAGAACTCCCAGCATTTACAAAATACCATGAGAGTTGCAGATAATACAGGGTGGCGTACAAAATACTGGCCCTGAGTACTAGACTTCCAATTGTCGCCCACCACTGCTATCTGTTGTTTCAAACCAATTGTGACTACATTTTGTATTGTCAGTATAAAGGCCATTGTAACTTGGTTGTGATGTATGAAGTAAATATCTCAGCAAGATGTATCCTTTACAAGAAAGAATCACAATAGTGGAGACATACATATATACAGGTTCATTTAAGGAAATGCGGGACATTTTCGTGAAGAAGTTTCCTGGCATTTCTATACCAGCAAAGGAAAGAGTATATGATTTGGTAACATAGTGGTGTACTACAGGGTCAGTTACAAATGCAAAAAAGAATCGAGCCTCTTCCATTTGTACACCTGCTGTGATCATGTATATTTTAGCACAAATGATACAGAGTCCACAGAAGTTGACTCACAAATTGTCGCAAAAAGAGAACTTTTGCGTAGGTCATGTCAATGTTTTTTGCAGCATACAGGGATGAAGCTGTACAAAATGACATGTGTCCAAGAGCTGAAGGAGGAAGGCAAGGCAAATTGTGTGTATTTTGGTATGTGGCTATGCCAAACAATTGAGAGTGGAATGTTGGATCCGCTGTTGTATTTCATGAGTGATGAAATCTTGTTCTATCTGACGGGACATACGAACTCCCAGAACACCAGATACTAGTCAACAAACAATTCCTATTCGTTTAATGATGAAACCTCTTCACTGCAAAACAAACAAACAAAAGTGTGGTGTGTCATGCCAGCAAGTTGAATTGTAAGTCGTATATTTTTTGATACAACGGTAAACACTGCTGTATATGCGTGAGTCTTTGAGGAATTTTGTGCACAGTTGACCCTCCTTGATTGTACACATGCTGTCCCTCAACAGGATGAGGCGACCTGTCACACTTCACGCATGTCAGTCTCACAAATTCATGATAGATTCTTAGAAGAAAGGACTGTCTTAAAAGGATTTTGGCCTCTCTGATTGCCGAACCTAACCACTTATGGTTTTTTACTGTGGGGCAGTATAAAAGGAAAAATGATTGCAAATAACACAATATCATTGGAAGACTTGGAGGATAATACATGTAATGAAATTTTGAGAACTGATTTGGCAGTTGCACAAAGTTGTTAACGTGTTAGGGTTGCGTGTAAAAGTGCATTGAAACACGAGTTGGTCACTTTTAACACACAATGTAATGTAAAAGACAAGATCATTTCTATAAATATGGACCTTTGCATTAGCTTATTTGTTACTTCTATTACGTAATTATTAAGTGTTTATCTATTTGTTGTCGTATCTTCTTGTGGTGGGCAGCAGTTTATGCGTAATTGACGAGCAGTCTGTAGTCGGGGCCGGTTTTTATCCACGGTAGTTCAATGTGATTTTGAAATTAAACTTAGAATTGCATTTGAGTATCGCTCTATTACACGAGGGCTGATAATGTTTCTGCAATAGCATGATAAAAGAAGTTATAACAAAAATATTGTAAAGAGGAAACTTTGTAGTTGAGTAAAGTGGCCATAACGAGATTAAGAGGGCATGTCAGATGTGGGATGAAGACATTTCTTTTTTCAGCAATTGACTGAGTACCACAGACATTTAATATTTCTGTGCTGCTTCACTTTGTTCCTCCATTTGATGGTCTTATGCAGTGACTGTGGACCTGCTTGTTGGACATGTAAGGCGTCCTGCTATTAGGTATGCCCAGAGGACTTTCAGCTGTTATACGGCTAGCATATTTCCCGCTAATTTGTGGTGCTTTACTCTTCTTTTATAACTGGTTTTATTCTTCCCTTCTCCTACTTTTCTTCCCATCTGATATGTATATTGTAAGGATCAGTTCGGCTACCTATCTCATTCCTTTCGGAAGAATTTGCTTTTTTTTTTATGTTCCCATCATTGAGAAGACAGATGAACCAGCAGTTTGATCCTTTCAACACATCACTGCAAGTATGGACACTATTATTATCTAACTGTTTGAAGAGGTGGGTAGGAATAAACTTAATATTAAGAAACTATTTTAGATAGTGGTCACTAGGACTTGTCTTCGATCCACACACTGTACACATTAAAAGATAAAGGTGTCAGGAACACGAAAGTTGGTTTGAGCACCACATTAATATATTAGGCAAGGTTCAGTTGGAGGTGATACGCTCTTATCTTCCTCCAAACGTAGAGCTGACTAAGCCAGTCAGTTATAGGAGGCTCTGTAGTTTAACATGGACTACAAACCCTGATTCAGTTCAGTATTTTTTTCATTGGCAATGACAGAGGTGAAATAAGTGACAAATAGTAATCCCAGGCCTGTCCGGTGGTCACAGTGCAAGACCTTTGGATCTGCAGTGTGGTATTTCGCCACTAAGCCACCGAGCCTCACTGTACAGAGACTTCATTAAGTTGGTTGAAATCAAATAAAGCTAACAAATTGTCTCAGCTCATCTAGGAAAATTATAAAGTTAGTCTGTCACTGCCAAATGCAGGGAGCAGATGTGACAGACTTGGTGGACAGTAGATTTTTCAAAAACTGCATTTTATTACAACTGTACCAAAGTTAATCAGCTGCTTGTGTCACTGTCATGACAAGTGTCAGCAAAATTATGTAAATGTAGAGGTGAACAGTCTATTTAGATTTTCCAAATCAGTGTAATCATTATTTCCTTAAACAGACACTTGGCATACGTATATGATTCTTTTAGTCATGTTTTGTTACTTTTACAGTGTGCTATCATGGAGGCAGAGAAAGCAGAACTTAAATCAATTCTGCGAGGACTGCTCATTTCATCCCCCAAGCAAATGACAGTGCGTGAACTTGCGAATGATTTTTCGAGGCAGGAAGGACGTGAATTTCCATTTCAAAAGTACGGATTTCGTACATTTGTTGATTATCTGAGGACCATAAAGGACACAGTTTTGGTAAGTAAGTGTAAAATATGAAGGAAGGCCTAGCAGAAATCTAGTTAGTATCTACTTAATTTAATGATCACCATAATTGGAATACTATCATTCTAGCTACACAGGCGGTTCACTTTGGTGTATATTTTGTTTGTAGTTTATATATTATGCAAGCTGATTGTTGTTATTGTGCTTCCCAAGTGGTTGGTGCTCACCTGGTGTGTGGAAGTATAGGAATACTTGTACCACTATACATATTTAGACTCAAACCACAGTCTACAACAAACAAACAGTCGCAGAACTGTATAGGGCGGAAAAATGTAACCTTTCAACAACTGAAGCAATGCTAGTGCTCCAAGCTGCGAGCATGTAGTGCCATCAGAATGGCATGCTATAAACTGCGAGCTTGTTATTTTTAATGCTGTTACTTCCATATTTCCTGGTAACTAAATGTCGCAGTGAATTTTCCAATACAAATTAGAAAATGTAATTAAGTAGTAATAATAATAATAATAATAATAATAATAATAATGATCTAAAACTACTGGCAGCAACAAATCAACAACTCAACCAATTACTAAAGATAACAGAAGTATTCAGCAATGATATAAGTATGGCTTTTGGAACAGACAAATGTAAGAAAAATAGCATAGTCAAGGGAAAACACACTAAACAAGAAGATTACATATTGGATAACCACAGCGACTGCATAGAAGCGATGGAAAAAACGGATGCCTATAAATATCTAGGATACAGACAAAAAATAGGAATAGATAATACAAATATTAAAGAAGAACTAAAAGAAAAATATAGACAAAGACTAACAAAAATACTGAAAACAGAATTGACAGCAAGAAACAAGACCAAAGCTATAAATACTTATGCTATACCAATATTGACCTACTCATTTGGAGTAGTGAAATGGAGTAACACAGACCTAGAAGCACTCAATACACTTACACGATCACAATGCCATAAATATAGAATACATCACATACATTCAGCAACAGAAAGATTCACATTAAGCAGAAAGGAAGGAGGAAGGGGATTTATCGATATAAAAAACCTACATTATGGACAGGTAGACAATTTAAGAAAATTCTTTATAGAACGAGCAGAAACTAGCAAAATACACAAAGCAATCACTCATATAAATACATCGGCTACACCACTACAATTTCATAACCACCTCTACAACCCTTTAGACCACATAACATCAACAGATACGAAGAAAGTAAATTGGAAAAAGAAAACACTTCATGGCAAGCACCCGAATCATCTAACACAGCCACACATCGATCAAGACGCATCCAACACATGGCTAAGAAAAGGCAATATATACAGTGAGACAGAAGGATTCATGATTGCAATACAGGATCAAACAATAAACACCAGATATTACAGCAAGCATATTATTAAAGATCCCAATACCACAACAGATAAATGCAGACTTTGTAAACAACAAATAGAAACAGTAGATCACATCACAAGCGGATGTACAATACTAGCAAATACAGAATACCCCAGAAGACATGACAGTGTCGCAAAAATAATACATCAACAGCTTGCCTTACAACATAAACTTATAAAACAACACGTTCCTACATACAAGTATGCACCACAAAATGTACTGGAGAATGATGAATACAAATTATACTGGAACAGAACCATTATAACAGATAAAACAACGCCACATAACAAACCTGACATCATACTCACCAATAAAAAGAAGAAATTAACACAATTAATCGAAATATCCATACCCAATACAACAAATATACAAAAGAAAACAGGAGAAAAAATTGAAAAATACATCCAACTGGCTGAGGAAGTCAAAGACATGTGGCATCAGGATAAAGTTGACATCATACCAATTATACTATCAACTACAGGAGTCATACCACACAATATCCACCAATACATCAATGCAATACAGCTACATCCAAACATATATATACAATTACAGAAATCCGTAATTATTGATACATGTTCAATTACCCGAAAGTTCCTAAATGCAATATAACATGTACCGTACAGCAAAAAGGAAGTGACGCTTGATAAAGGTCCGCGTCACTCCATTCTTAACCAGACTTAAAAAAAGTCTGAGAAAGTAAAGAAATAATAATAATAATAATAAATCCCGTGGAGGCCCGGGAAAAGAATAGGCCTCCGGTATGTTCTGCCAGTCATAAAAGGCGACGAATAGAACAAACCACTAATAGGGCTAACCCCCCTTTTAGTGTGATTACTTGGTTCAGGACAGAACTAAAGAAGCCTCGGACAAGCGCCGCCATGGTCGGGGACGACGCTTGAACCCTATGCCCGCCCACAATGGTAACGACACTGCTAGCCAACTGGAAAACGATTTAAATCCAAATAGAGGTGTTTTGCAGGATATGCTTCCTGCAACCACCCTAGAAGGAAAACAAAGACAGAGGATGAGATGGTCAGATGAAATTAACCGACACCTCATGTTCTGTTATTACCAAGCAACAAACCTAGGAACCAACACAACTGGATACAGATCACAAGTATACACAACATTTATTACCAGATACCCAGAATTAAAATTTTTAACAGAACAATGACTAGCTGATCAGATCCGTGTAATAATAAAAAATAACAGGATACCCCAGTCAGAATTAGAAAACATCAAACAACAAGTACAACAAATACTGGAACAAAATAATGTGCAATTAGAAGAAGAAGAAGAAGAAGAAGAAGAAGAAGAAAATACAGTAATGGACTCAAACATCCCAGAGAGAAAAAAAAAAAAAAAAAAAGAACAAAACGCATAAATTAAACAATCAGAGGAAAACGAAATCTTAAGATAGCCACCAGCACAAGCACAAATAGAACATGAAGTGACACACATGTTAGATATAGAAGAAAAATTTCAGTTGACATATATAGAATACAAAGACACAAATACAGACATTAGACCATTCTTGCATAGACCACCAAATAACCCACAAGTCGAAACAACAATAAAAACTATCAACACAATCATACACAACAAAATAAATGAATACACAACTATGGAAGAGTTACAACTATTGGTTTATGTAGGAGCACTCACTACACTAAATATACACAAACCCACAAAACCAGCATGGCAACACAGGCTACAGATCAGAATAGAAAAACTGAGAAAAGACATCGGACAGCTAACACAATAATAAATGAAATATCAGACAAAAAACGAAAAAGGTTAGGTAAAATCTCACAACAAGAAGCAATAGAACAATTAGATGAAAAGAAGCAGAAATTACAAGCATTGGCCAAACGACTTAGAAGATACAAAAAAAGTGAAAATAGAAGGAAACAAAACATTCAACACAAACCAAAAGAAATTTTACCAAACAATAGATAACACACACATAAAAATAGACAATCCACCAAACATAACAGACATGGAACACTTCTGGAGCAACATATGGTCAAACCCGGTACAACATAACAGGCATGCACGGTGGATACAAGCAGAAACAGACTCATACAAGATGATACCACAAATGCCTGAAGTGATAATTTTGCAACATGAAGTCACCCGAGCAATTAATTCTACGCACAATTGGAAAGCCCCTGGAAATGATAAAATAGCAAATTTCTGGCTAAAGAAGTTCACCTCAACACATTCACATCTAACTAAATTATTTAACAGTTACATTGCAGACCCATACATATTCCCTGATACTTACACATGGATTAACTTATCTGAAACCTAAAGATCAAGCAGACACAGCAAACCCAGCTAAATATCGCCCCATAACATGCCTACCAACAATCTACAAAATATTAACTTCAGTCATTACACAGAAATTAATGACACATACAACACAGAACAAAATTATAAATGAAGAACAAAAAGGCTGCTGCAAAGGAGCACGAGGATGTAAAGAGCAACTGATAATAGATGCAGAGGTGACATCAAGCTAAAACTAAACAAAGGTCGCTACACTACGCATACATTGATTACCAAAAAGCTTTTGATAGTGTACCCCACTCATGGTTACTACAGATATTGGAAATATACAAAGTAGATCCTAAATTGATACAGTTTTTAAACATAATAATGAGAAACTGGAAAACGACACTTAATATCCAAACAAATTCAGATAATATCACATCACAGCCAATACAGATTAAGCGTGGAATATACCAAGGAGACTCATTAAGTCCTTTCTGGTTCTGTCTTGCTCTGAACCCACTATCCAACATGCTAAATAATACAAATTATGGATATAATATTACTGGAACATACCCACACAAAATCACACATTTGCTATACATGGATGATCTAAAACTACTGGCAGCAACCAATCAACAACTCAACCAATTACTAAAGATAACAGAAGTATTCAGCAATGATATAAATGTGGCTTTTGGAACAGACAAATGTAAGAAAAATAGCATAGTCAAGGGAAAACACACTAAACAAGAATATTACATATTGAATAACCACAGTGACTCCATAGAAGTGATGGAAAAAACAGATGCCTATAAATATCTAGGATACAGACAAAAAATAGGAATAGATAATACAAATATTAAAGAAGAACTAAAAGAAAAATATAGGCAAAGACTAACAAAAATACTGAAAACATAATTGACAGCAAGAAACAAGACAAAAGCTATAAATACTTATGCTATACCAATATTGACCTACTCATTTGGAGTAGTGAAATGGAGTAACACAGACCTAGAAGCACTAAATACACTTACACGATCACAATGCCACAAATATAGAATACATCACATACATTCAGCAACTGAAAGATTCACATTAAGCAGAAAGGAAGGAGGAAGGGGATTTATTGACATAAAAAACCTACACTATGGACAGGTAGACAATTTAAGAAAATTCTTTATAGAACGAGCAGAAACTAGCAAAATACACAAAGCAATCACTCATATAAATACATCGGCTACACCACTGCAATTTCATAACCACTTCTACAACCCTTTAGATCACATAACATCAACAGATACGAAGAAAGTAAATTGGAAGGGGAAGGCACTACATGGAAAGCACCCGTATCATCTAACACAGCCACACATCGATCAAGACGCATCCAACACATGGTTAAGAAAAGGCAATATATACAGTGAGATGGAAGGATTCATGATTGCAATACAGGATCAAACAATAAACACCAGATATTACAGCAAGCATATTATTAAAGATCCCAATACCACAACAGATAAATGCAGACTTTGCAAACAACAAATAGAAACAGTAGATCACATCACAAGCGGATGTACAATACTAGCAAATACAGAATACCCCAGAAGACATGACAATGTAGCAAAAATAATACATCAACAGCTTGCCTTACAACATAAACTTATAAAACAACACGTTCCCACATACAAGTATGCACCACAAAATGTACTGGAGAATGACGAATACAAATTATACTGGAACAGAACCATTATAACAGATAAAACAACACCACATAACAAACCTGACATCATACTCACCAATAAAAAGAAGAAATTAACACAACTAATCGAAATATCCATACCCAATACAACAAATATACAAAAGAAAACAGGAGAAAAAATTGAAAAATACATCCAACTGGCTGAGGAAGTCAAGGACATGTGGCATCAGGATAAAGTTGACATTATACCAATTATACTATCAACTACAGGAGTCATACCACACAATATCCACCAGTACATCAATGCAATACAGCTACATCCAAACTTACATATACAACTACAGAAATCTGTAATTATTGATACATGTTCAATTACACGAAAGTTCCTAAATGCAATATAACATATACCATACAGTTAAAAGGAACTGACGCTTGATCAAGGTACGCGTCACTTTCCATTTTTAACCGGACTTAACGTCTGAGAAAGTAAAGAAAATAATAATAAAATCTGTCACCCCCTGAACCATGGACCTTGCCGTTGGTGGGGAGGCTTGCATGCCTCAGCATACAGATAGCCGTACCGCAGCTGCAACCACAACGGAGGGGTATCTGTTGAGAGGCCAGACAAATGCGTGGTTCCTGAAGAGGGGCAGCAGCCTTTTCAGTAGTTGCAGGGGCCACAGTCTGGATGATTGACTGATCTGGCCTTGTAACACTAACCAAAATGGCCTTGCTGTGCTGGTACTGCGAACAGCTGAAAGCAAGGGGAAACTATGGCCGTAATTTTTCCCGAGGGCATGCAGCTTTACTGTATGGTTAAATGATGATGGCGTCCTCTTGGGTAAAATATTCCGGAGGTAAAATAGTCCCCCATTCGGATCTCCGGGCGGGGGCTACTCAGGAGGACGTCGTCATCAGGAGAAGCAGTGGTTGGGAAGGGAGTAAGACAGGGTTGTAGCCTTTCCCTGATGCTATTCAATCTGTATATTGAGCAAGCAGTGAAGGAAACAAAAGAAAAATTTGGAGTAGGTATTAAAATCCATGGAGAAGAAATAAAAACTTTGAGGTTCGCCGATGACATTGTAATTCTGTCAGAGACAGCAAAGGACTTGGAAGAGCAGTTGAACGGAATGGAAAGTGTCTTGAAGGGAGGATATAAGATGAAAATCAACAAAAGCAAAACGAGGATAATGGAATGTAGTCGAATTAAGTCGGGTGATGCTGAGGGAATTAGATTAGGAAATGAGACACTTAAAGTAGTAAAGGAGTTTTGCTATTTGGGGAGCAAAATAACTGATGATGGTCGAAGTAGAGAGGATATAAAATGTAGACTGGCAATGGCAAGGAAAGCGTTTCTGAACAAGAGAAATTTGTTAACATCGAGTATAGATTTAAGTGTCAGGAAGTATTTGTATGGAGTGTAGCCATGTATGGAAGTGAAACAAGGACGATAAATAGTTTGGACAAAAAGAGAATAGAAGCTTTCGAAATGTGGTGCTACAGAAGAATGCTGAAGGTTAGATGGGTAGATCACAAAACTAATGAGGAGGTACTGAATAGGATTGGGGAGAAGAGAAGTTTGTGGCACAACTTGACTAGAAGAAGGGATCGGTTGGTAGGGCATGTTCTGAGGCATCAAGGGATCACAAATTTAGTATTGGAGGGCAGCGTGGAGGGTAAAAATCGTAGAGGGAGACCAAGAGGTGAATACACTAAGCAGAATCAGAAGGATGTAGGCTGCAGTAGGTACTGGGAGATGAAGAAGCGTGCACGGGATAGAGTAGCATGGAGAGCTGTATCAAACCAGTCTCAGGACTGAAGACAACAACAACAATAAAATCTGTAATATATATGCTTCACAGTAGCAGAGGCATAATCATATCATTGATACAACAGGTTGGGATGACATTCTTTGATGAATGTGTATATTTACTTGGCCAGCACAGCAGTGGTTTGAGGACAACAAAGAGCATCCCAATAGCTGGGACAAATTCTAGGCCTTCCCTTACTACGAGAAATAAGTTGTAACCTAATGTGTTTAAGTTCAAAAGGAACTGATTAGGTCTGCATACTTGGCACATACTTTCTGATGCTTTGTGCTGATTGTAGTTCATTTTATGAGTTTCTTTGCGGATTTCAGACTCCTTTTAATACATTCAAAACTAGGCACAGTTATTACATTCTTGGAGATTAGTTGTTTACTGTGTGTGTGTGTGTGTGTGTGTGTGTGTGTGTGTGTGTGTGTTTTTTTTTTTTTTTTTTTTGAAGGGGAGGTTACTTTATGCCCACCTGTTGTAAATATTACTGCAAGCTGTGATATGTGCAGTGTGGTGTGGTGGTGAGTATTGCTGGGTGGCGTGCTGCAGGATGCCAGTTAAAACTCGACCACCAACAATCATTTGTTATTTAGTGTATATCATTTCCAGGAGGTTCTTGATCTTGATGTTTGTAAATTCTGGAATATTAGATTTTTGTATAAATAGCTGCACTCTCCATCCAATTGATCATTTCTGTTCTGGCTGGATCTTGGTGTCGGTAATAAATGTGCTTTCAGTTCTGGTTGTTGTACTTCATTGATGAACCTGCTTTCACATTTAGACTGGATTGTAGTTTTGATGTGACATTGTTCAGTGAAGACACCATTTACTTCAAAGATCTACAGCACTATGGCTGCAGTTAGGCAATGAAAGGACAGGAACCAAAATACAAGCAGTACATCTTCCTAAGATACGTATATTCAGGAGATAGAGGGATTTCATAACAGCAGTAACTCAGCGGCACATCAGGCATCAATCAGTGATTTCCAGAGATTCTGAGTGGACTGAGAAATAGCTGAAAGGGTTGCACTGAGTAGCCAAATACAACAGCTTGGGATGACATTCTTTGATGAATGTATATTTTTACTTGGCCAGCACAGCAGTGGTTTGAGTACAACAAAGAGCAGCCCAATAGCTGGGACAAATTCTAGGCCGAGCTGAAGAAAATCTTTGGCAACAATCAACAACTACCCTGCTCAGTGGTTGAAGAAGTGACGAAAAGGACCTAACATCATGGAGAATGAAAACATTTATTCATAACAGAATTTTTTGGCCCTATACCACATCATGAATCCGAATATGACAGAAGCCAACAAAATCTCGCACATGATGAAAGGAGTCGCAGACGACGTGTACCAAGCTCTTGCGCCAAAGGATGTCAGAATGACAGAGGAATTGATAAACCAGTACCAATGAATCAAGGAAATGCAGCAATAATGAGACACGTGAAGGATGTATGGCTTAACACCTGAATGTGGTCCCATGGCAGTTGTGGAAAACCACCATGAGCTGACCTCTCTCATATGCCAGATAGTAAGAGAAAGGATACAGCAGCAGTATGTGGCAGCCAGAATCATCAGGCTGAATACATAAGAAATAGTTTCTGTGACTGTTGACCTAAGAAGTGGTGTGTTGGTCTTAAGCACCAACCTCCACCATGAAGATTGGACTCTGCCAACACAGATTTATGTCACAACCATCAAACAGGAATCCAGCATCTGATCAATCTGGGTGCAACGAACTTCTCCTCCAAGTACAGTACCTTGCATAAGAACAGACATTAGGAGGCCAGGAGATAACACACCAGTGTGTTTCCGCTGTAGACATCCTGGACATGTATGCTGCTACTGAGAATGAAGGCAAATCTTTACCAACTACTACACTGCCAGATGCCAAACATCACAACAGTTCTATTCATGTTGATCAACTGCTGATCATTATAGTTGACCTGCAGCCTGCCGGACGAAGCCCATCTCTGTACCCTGGAAAAGGTCACTTCCCAACATGGTGTAAGTGTTCCCGGTCTCCATACAGAGTTACCAGCTGCCCACCTAGCTATCAACCTCAGGAAAACTAAGTGCAACTATCTGTGGAGGTGACGGCATCACAAATGCAAATATCTATACGTCAGGGAATCATTGATGTTCTCATCAACAGCCATCCTATCTAGCCACTAGTTAATTCGGTGAAAGGATATCAATGACAAGGTCCACTGATGACATTGCTATCCTCAGCGAAAGTGAAGAGGAATTACAGAATATGGATTGAGAGTAAATGTAAGAAAGACAAAAGTAATGAGGAGTATCCTTTCACCTTGAGTCTGAATCCCACTCTTGAATCTTTCTCTTGTTTCTGTCATTGCTTCTTCGATGTGTAGATTCAACATTAGAGGTGAAAAACTACATTCCTGTCTGGCACCCTGTTTAATCTGAGCACTTTTTTCTTGATCTTCCATTGTTCGCCTCTGGCTCCTGTACATATTGTATACAGAGTGTACATAAAGTCCAGGAACACATTCAATTATTTATTGCACAAAAACTAAGCATTGCACAGATATCATACATATTGCATTTTGAAGAGAAACTCTGAAAGTTTTTTTACAAACATTTGATATGCAAACCATGAGTCAATACGGTAATCGAATTCTTGCCATACCCGTCCCAGCATGGCATCGTCGACTGTGGCAGTCACTCCCGTATTCTCCCCCCTGGAGCTCTGCTACATCGCATGGTAGACACAGTACATACACCAGATCTTTAATGTGTCCCCACAGAAAAGAGTTACACGGAGTGAGATCTGGTGATCGGGGAGGCCATTTCATGAAACAGCAGACTCCAACACACAAGAAGCTCGCTCCGCACCTGAACTCGCCATGTTTGAAACTAGTGCTGACTATTGGCAAATTACCTAACTACGCTGTGGCGTTATACATGGGGAGAAAACAAAAACCACCTTTCAGGGTTTCTCTTCAAATTGACATATGTATGATATCTGTACAATGTTTGGTTCTTGTGCAGTAAATAATTGAAAGTGTTCCCGGACTTTGTGTACACCCTGTATTACCTGTCTTTCCCTATAGTTTACCCAATTTTTCTCAGAATTTCGAACATCTTGCTCCGTTTTACATTGTGGAACTTCATCCAGATTGATAAATCGTTTGAACAGATCTTGATTTTTTGTCAGTCTTGGTTCCATCATCAACCGCAGTGTCTGAATTGGCTCTTTACCTTTCCTAAAGCCAATTTGATAGTCATCTAACAGACCCTCTTCTATCTTTTCCATTCTTCTGTGTATTATTCTTGTCAGCAATTTGGATGCATGAGCTGTTAAGCTGATTGTGCAGTAATTCTCGCTTTTCTTGGTTCTTTCACTCTTCGGAATTGTGTGGAAGATATTTTTCTGACAATCTGATCATATATCGTCAGTCTCGTATGTTCAACACACTAGTGTGAATAGTCGCTTTGTTGCCATCCCCCCCCCAATGATCTTAGAAATTCTGATTTAATGTTATCTGTATCTTCTGCCTAATTTGAACTTAGGTCAACCAAAGCTCTGTTAAAATCTGATTCTAATACTGAATCCCCCTATCTCTTCCCTGTTGACTCCTGTTTCTTGTTCTGTCCAGTCATCGTACAAGTCTTCCCCTTCATGTACTCTTTCCACCTATCCACTCTCTCTTCTGCATTTATCAGTGGAAATCCCATTCCACTCTTAATGTTACCACCATTGATTTTGAATTTTTTTCTTTTTTTCCCTATATGATGAGTCTGCCCTTCTGATAATCATTTCTTTCTCAATTTCTTCACGTTTTTCATGCAGCCAGTCCGCCCTGGCTTCCCTGCACTTCCTACGTGTTTCATTCCTAAGTGGCTTGTATTTCTATATTCCTGAATTATCCTGAGAGTTTTTGTACTTCCTTCTTTTATCGATAAACTGAAGTATTTCCTCTGTTACCCATGGTTTCTTCACAGTTACCTTTCTTCTACTTAAGGTTTTTTTATCCCAGTTTCTATGATTGCACTTTTTAGAGATATACATTCCTCTTCAACTGAACGGCCAATAGAGCTATTCAATATTGCAATATGTATAGCCTCAGAGAACTTCAAATGTATATCTTCATTCCTCAGTACGTCCTTATCCCACTTCTTTGCACATTGAATCTTCCTAACTAGTCTCTTAAACCTCAGTCTGCTCTTCATCATTGCTAAATTGTGACCTGAGTCTATATCTGCTCCTGGGTGTGCCTTACAGTCCAGTATCTGATTTCGGAATCTCTCCCTGACCATGATATAATCTAACTGAAATCTTTCCGAACATCCCAGACTTTTCCAAGTATATCTCCTCCTCTTGTGATTCTTGAGCAAAGTATTAGCTATTATTAGTTGAAATTTATTGCAGAACTCAATTAATCTTTCTCCCTTCTCACTCCTATTGCCAAGCCCTTATTCTCTTGTAACCCGTACTTCTATTCCTTCCACTACAACCGCATTCCAATTCTCAATGCACATTAGTTATTAGATTTTCATCTCCCTTTATGTACTGTATTATCCGTTCAGTATTCTCATGTATTTTCTCTATCTTTTCATCTTCTACCTATGACATCGGCATGTATATCTGACCAGAAATCCTTGTCTTCTATCCATTTCACTTAACTGACTCCCACTACATCTAGACTGAGCCTTTGCATTTCCCTTTTCAGATTTCTGGCTTCCCTACCATGTTCAAACTTCAGACATTCCATGCCCCGACTCGTATAACATTACCCTTTTGCTGATTACTCAATCTTTTTCTCATGGTTGCCTACCCCTTAGCAGTCCCCACCCAGAGATCCAAATGGGGGACTAGTCCAGAATCTTCTTCTTATGTCAGTTGGCTTTGACTGCCATTGCTGATATTTTTTATTCAAACTTTAAGCATTGACATGGTTCAAACTCAGAACTGAGGATGTTGATCAAAGACATTACCTCTAGACCACGGGTCTTTTCATACCATTATAAAAAGCTAAACAATGATTGCAGCAGAGCTGGTATGTATTATGGCTGCTTTCACAGGTGATCTGCACTCTGATGGGAGTAGGATAAGCCCTTGACAGGACTGGAATGTGAAGTGATGGGCGGATCTTGCATCTGGCTCTTTCACAAGGGTATGATGCATAGGACCGGGCGAGGATGTTGTGGAGACTGGGTGAGTGACAGAACACCACAGTAGGAGGGGTGGGAAGTGTTTCGGGTAGGATGATAGATAATAAAAGCCCTGACAAAGGATGTGATTAGGTTGCTCCAGTGTGGGGTGGTATTGCATGATGAAAGGGGTGTTCCTTTATAACTGGTTGTTGGGAATGGTGTAGGATTGGGTGCATGTGGGGAAATGGCATGGGGAATCAGTTTGCAGACATGTGGGGATAGTGTCTATCTGCGAAGGCCTTTGTGAGACCTTCATCATGCTGGGTAAGGGAATTCCAGTCGCTACCAATACATTATCCTCAGGTGGCTAGGCTGTATGGGAAGGATTTTTTTTTTTTGTGTGGAAGGGACATCAGGTGTCAAAATGCAGGTACATTTGGTGGTTGGAGGGTGTAATATGGATAGAGGTTTGTATGGAGCCATCAGAGTGGAGGTCAATATCCAGGAAGGTGGCACTCTGTGTTGAGGAGGATTAAGTGAAATATGGAGAGAGAAGGTGTCGAGATTGTGAAGGAATGAGGATAGGGTGTCCTGGCCCTGGGTTTAGATCATGCAGATATCATCTTGAACATGAACCATACCAGGGATTTGGAGATTTGACAGGCTAAGGGGTTTTCCTCCAGACAGCCCATAAATAGATTGGCATAGGAGAGTTCCATGCTGGTGCCCATGGCTGTGCCAGAACCTCTTCCCTGAATCCATTTCCCTCCTCACTCCTATGACACCCTGCACACCCACCTTCTGCATGCTCCCCAAAATCCACAGACCCAACAACCCTTCTCAGAACCTCTTCCCTGAATCCATTTCCCTCCTCACTCCTATGACACCCTGCACACCCACCTTCTGCATGCTCCCCAAAATCCACAGACCCAACAATCTTGGATGTTCCATTTTAGTTGCCCTCAGGGGCTCTGCATTTGTTTGCTGAGTACAGGCTTGGTGACCCTGGGATTCCTGAGCTGGGGACTGGTAAGCGCCGCCAGTCTCCTGTTACCGTAAGCTCTGGGCATGCTTCAGTGACCACTATATGGCACGCTAGTGGAACGTTGTGTGTCGCAGGGAATGGGGATCTTGGCTTGACCACTGGGATTGCAAGGATGGTAAAAACCTCTATAAAAAAACCTTCAATCTCAAGGTCTGCTGCATGCTGATGAGATGCATGGCTGTTGAGGTGGAACAGTCATTAGCGGGCAACCTCTGGGGAACCTGCCGCACTTCAGTTGTATAAGGCTTACTCAGGCATTTGGGGCTCTGTCTGAGTGGACCCTTGTTTCCCTAGCTGCTCGTGAAACCCTTGAAATCATCTTCTCCTCCTCCCCGTGGGAAGGGTGTACTGCCTGGGAGTATACACACCTAATCCTCCAAACGATTGAGGGAGGCTAGCCCTCCTGGTAATCTGCATCAGTTGAATTATGGTAACAGGGGTCAAGAGGACATAAATCAAAATGTGTCTTTGGTCATTAAGAGGAAGGAGGGGACTTTTGGAGTAGTGTCCCCCTTCTATATGCATAAGGACTTGCTGGAAGCCTGAAGTCCATTAAGCGGTTGCTAACAGGGCAAAGCAGGTGGAACTACTTACGAAGACCCAAATATGATGTAAATGTTGAACTGCACTACTCTCTTTACTCTAGCAAGGGTATGGTCACATGCCCTGACATAATAGGTATCGACATAGCCTAACTTAAAAAGGAATGGGCATTATAGGTGATAGTGGATGTAGAGCAAAGGATGCGTAGAAATAATGGAGAAATTGAGAAGACTGCCACCTTTAATTCTCCAATGTTGCTGACCACATAATGGTTGGTTTTCTCTGACTTAGGATTAGACCTTATGTACCTAACCCTATACTGTGCTACAAAAGCCAGCATTTTTGCCTCACAATGCTGAATGTGGGGGTGAGGTGACCTGTGGGAAATGTGGAAAGGCAGCCCATGAAGCTGGGATTGTCTGTCCATCTCCAGCAGTCTGAGTTAACTGCTCTGTGAGCCATCCAGTCTGGAGCCAAGGCTGCCCTGATTTTGCAGAGGAATGAAAAGTCACCGAGGGGATCCCCCATGCTGAAGCCAAAAAGGAATCTAAGGTGACTAAGCCTCCCATCTTTACTACTTCTTATGCTCCATGGTTCAGAAACCTGTTCCTAAGGTCAATGCCTCGAAGCAGACGTTGTCCAGTGTATAACTGTCCACCACCAGCACCTCTACTTGCATGTGTATGTGCTGCTGCGCTATAGTCATAGGAAAGGGGAATTTTGTTAAAAATTCAGTAAAGGCGCAGTTCTGCGATGAAGTCTGGGGTCGCTGGCAGTGTGTGGTAATAGTCGGCAGCCAGTAGGCTAGGCAGAGTAAACATGGCGCAGAGCTGCAGCGGCGTATTGCATGTACGATTTGTTTGGAGTGGAACAACAGCGACGCAGGGAACTGCAGCATTGCTTTAAGTTATTGTGATGTATGAGGCGAGGCAGTAGGCCAGATCTGGGAGTGGCGATGAGTAAGTGGCTGACGTATGGGAATTTACCCCCGTCATAGTTTTTGTCTCTCTCCAACACTACGTCAGAAGCGAGGGGAAAAGCAGTATAAATAGTCAGGCACTTTTAGCTTGGAGGTGTGTGCCAGGTCAGTCGAGAGTCAGGTCGGACCTGTGCTGGTCTACACTTATAGGGGCCACTCTGGCGACGATTCTGCCTCCGGGGACACAACACTGGCGTCGGACGGAACGACAGCTGGGTACTTGGAGATTGCATGGTCTGCCTGAAGGAGGGCAATGACAGCAGTATGCAGCGGGTCCAGGACAGGCCATGTTCACTCCCCCCCCCCCCCCCCCCCTGGCATACCAGGGTCTGGGTGAGGCATATGCTGCGGGAGGTGCAGCAGCGCTGAAATGGCATTATGGATGACAGTGGGTGTTGCCATCTGGCAAGCACCACTAGTGGCAAGTTGCGGCACATCGTTGAGGAGGGTGCGGGTTCGAGTCCGGTCCTGTCCTGGGAGCAGCAGTGACCGAGGGCCACGAGTGACCAGTACAACCACCTTTGTCCCATGTTCGGACAGAGCAGGCCATATGGGGTGGAGGGTGACGGGGACAAGGGACTGTAACAGTCTCTGGAATCGCGGACAGTGGAGTGGTGCCGGTCGCTACGCCTCGGCGGGTGGCAACTGGGCGAGCGTGGGTGACTTCCATCATCAGGCGGCCTTGATGACTGCAGCAGCGGTGTCGTTAGTCCAGGAGAGCTGAGACGGCCGGGCTTGCGGAACAGCACGTGGACAGCGCACCTACATTATGCTTCTGTAAACTAGCAGAATAAAGAATTTTTCCGAATACTGCTGTATTACTCTGCACTGCCCCTTGACACTATTGAACTTGCTCGGCCTCCTGACGAGAAACGGCGCGGTGGGCCCTGGCTTCACTTCTGCCAACTCCAGTCCCAGGTTCGACCATCGACAATCGGCACCAGTGGTGTCAGAAGTGGTGCCGGTTATGACACTGGTAACGGATTTCCACTCCCACATCTTATGTCGAGCAAGTAGCGTTGAGGTGTGCCTGTGTAGAGGGGTAGTTGAGGTGTTTGGTTGCGTTCGTGACGGGTGGTCATACACTTTTCGTTATGTTACGTGCACATGAGCACAATGGGAATGGGTGAGTGACGCTTGATTTATTGTTTGTGAGTCATTCTTTTGTGTTTTAAGGGGTTAAGTGTCAATTAGGAAGGACTTTTTGAAGTTGCCTTTTGTATGGCTAGAGGAGCCTGTAAATTTATCTGAATTCAGGGGAAATGGGGGACATGACGACATAGCACCTAAGTGATGTAATTTTTGTAACCTGTCAGGCCACGGATTACCATGTACAAAGTGGGTGCCAAAGTTGTTTTATTTGTAAGAGGTTTGGACATTTGTCATGCAATTGTTCAGAATGTAGATGGACGATGATTCGCCGCAAGAACTAAGTTCTAGGAGTAGCATAGTGGAATTAATACTAGCAGTAGAACTATAAGTAAGAATGGTGGAAACACGGCAAGCAGCGGAGGCTGTGGCATTAACCACAGCGGAAGCTGTAGCTACTCTTAACTGAGCAAATTCAGTTATTGCCGGAGGCAAGGGTAGGGGACAAAGAAAAATATGAAGAATTAGCCGGGAGATTTGAGGCATTGCAAGTAGGGGAAGGGACATTGGGTGAAAGTAAATTGTAGGTCGGGGAGTATCGTAGACTGTTTGACGGTGCAATCGCGGCATTGATTAACCCCTTTTCAGGTAAAACAACGGAGGGTGTGTCGGTATACCTTAATGACATCACAATCGCTGAGGCCAATGGCTGGTCGGATGTTGTAATGTTGAGAGTGGCGAAGTTACGCTTGATAGGGGATGCCAAGACATACATACTGTACCATGAAACATTGAACAATGTGGGGACGTCTGCAGAGCTTGAGGCTGGGTTACGCCAGAGGTACCAGGAAAAATTAAGTGTGTTAGTTATGAGAAGAAATGAGACTGTGGAGGTTTTCTCAGACAGGATTCAAAAGCTGAATGCACAAACGTTCGAACAGTCACCGAATGGGGAAATGAATAAGAGTGCTGTTACAGGAGGCTGAGAACAGGGCGTTAGATGTGTTTTTGTGGGGAGTACCGCCGGAAATGGCACATCGGGTGAGATTGGAAAATCCCAGTGATCTTGCGGCAGCTCTAAGGATTGCCACATACTCAAAGGAGATAGATTATGTGGCGAAGCAAAGGGTGGAGCACCAAGTTCTGGCAGTGGAAATTAAATGTTTTGTTTGTGGCTAGGTAGGGCATATTAGGAGGCAGTGTCAGTGTCAGTTGCGGTTTTACTCATGTGGGAAAATGGGTCACTGGGCAGTGAACTGCAGGAGTAAAAGTAGGGGGAACCTCGGCGACAGCAGCCATTAAATGAGAACGGGACTGCTTCAACTGTTGAGGGCCCAGTGAAATTAGGTAATGTGCTTGTAGGTGCGCAGACGGAATGCTGCTTATTAGGCTTGGTGAACGGAAAGGAACAGAGGTTTTCTGGTTGACCCGGGGCCGCACGCGTCTGTTATTAGTCTAGACCTGGTTAGCAGGAGAAGGCTTGAGCCACCATGTTATACGTTAATTGGGATGGGGGATAATAAAGTGGAGTCATTGGGTACAATCGTACTTCAATTTGTGACGCAGGAACTGAGTTTAGTGAGCAGGTAGAGGTGTTACCATGTGTGGGTGAGGGGTATTCGGTGATTCTCTGACTGGACTTCCTTGACAAACATCATGCGAAGATGGACCTTTGGCAACAAACAGTGGAACTCAGTGGAACAATATTTTACTGGGGAAATGGTTGCAAATGGACGAATGTTGCAAGGCGCACTTAACACTAAGGTGACACCAGCTAAACTGCGAACGGATTCCTTAAAGGTCGATCAGCAAGGTAACATACCGGCAGGTACAGGGAAGGTAGTCTGGGTTTCGATAAATATGGACTTCCCAGAGGAGATGTTGTACATGGTGGAGCCACTCTCGAGTAATGAGGAGTTGGATAATACGCACTGTTTTGTGCAGAGGAGTTTAGCTCATGCAAGTTATGTGGAAGGAGATTATGTGGTTCCTGTAAGTATAGATAGCTTCAACAGAGTGCATTTTAGCTTGTCAAAAGCGTTGATTTTAGCTTGTGGAAAGGATTGGTATTGGTCATATTGGAGGTTTTTGATGAAGATTACCTCGATAGGGAGGATTTAGAGGCGAGCCATAAGCAAAACGTCGATGTAGCGCAATTGAGGGGAAAACTACAGAATTTGCAGGAAGACGACAGGGTCGCGTTGGAGGAATTGTTATTGACATTTAGCGATTTATTTGGAACAGAGGGTAGGTTACCAGCAACACCGATTACGAAGCATAACATACCAACAGAGGATAATACACCAGTGTTTAGGAAACCGTATAGGGTAGCACGTCATGTCCAACCGCTAGTAGAGGAGTTTATAGAATAACTGCTACGGGATGGAATCATCGAGCATAGCGATAGTCCGTATTCAAGCAATGTAGTTCTCGTACCTAATAAGTCGGTGGATGGTACAAGGAAATATAGGTTTTGTTGTGATTATAGGTTTCTGAATGCGAAAACCATTTCGGATGCATATCCGATTCCGAATATCACTGACACATTGGATAATCTGGGACAATGTAAGTATTTTACGATGGTGGATTTACGGAGTGGATACCACCAGTTGGAAGTAGCGCCAAAGGATAGGGTAAAGTCAGCTTTTACTGTTCCTGGGGGACACTATCAGTATATACGTATGCTGTTCGGGTTGAAGAATGTACCAACCACATTTCAGTGATTATTAGATAGGATTTTAAGAGGATTGAAACCAAAGACACGTATGGTTTATCTAGATGACATTACAGTATTTTCAAAGGATATACTCCAACATGTATCGCGTTTAAGAGAAGTCCTTAGAAGATTGTGGTTGGCATGGTTAACATTAAGTTTAGAAAAATGTAATTTTGCGCAGACGCATGTCAAATATTCAGGTCGTGTAATCAGTGAATAAGGGGTTCAAACCAATCCTCTGTTAATACAGGCAATTCAAAATTTTCCAACACCACGTACAACGAAGCATTTAAAATTGTATATTTGGTTATGTTCATATTATCATAAATTTAAGTATTTTGCGAAAATAGATGAGCCGTTAACAAAGCTTTTAAAGAAAAGGGTTAAATTTCAGTGGACGGAGGAATGCCAGCAAGCTTTCATGAATTAAAAATGAGGTTAGTTTCTGGTCTGGTGTAGGTGTTTCCGAATTTTGGAGACGACTTCATCTTATCATGTGATGCTTCAAATGGCACAGTAGGATGTGTTCTGCGGCAAATGGTAAATGGACAGGAGCATCCTGTGGTATATGCTTCCAGACAGTTAAATACGGCAGAGCGGAATTATTCCACAACGGAAAAGGAGATGTTGGCTGTAATATATGGAGTAACGTAATTTCATTGTTACCTTTATGGTAGGAAATTTAAGAGATGGTTACTGGGACTCGAGGATCCTTCTAGTCGGTTAACACGGTGGGTTGTAAAATTGAGAGAGTTTTGCTTTGAAGTAATTCATGAGCCAGGGAAGAAACGCGGGAATGCAGATGCATTAAGTCACAAGTTACATGCATTAGAAGTAATGGGTAAGAGTGTCGCGGAATGGCAAAGGGCACAAGCAGAGGATGAAGAGTGCCAGGGTTTTAGAACTCAACCACATTTCATTGTGGAGGGAAATTTGTTGGGTAAGAGTTACCAGGTGTGGACCACAGGTAGTGGTACCAGAGTTTGAGAGAGGAAGTCTTAAAGCAGGCCCATGATCATGTGCTTTCAGGGCATGGGGGTCGATGAGCAATGGAAAGACGAGTAGCAGAACGATTTTGGTGGCGCACTCAGAGAAGGGATGTGGAACAATACGTAGCAAATTGTGTACCATGTGCGCAGCGAGCAGATGTGACATGCTCAAGAATTCCATTGCAAATTCGAAACCTTTAGAGTTTTATCAGGCTAGATATCTGCAGGCCATACAACAAAACACCGGCAAGGAATCTTTACGTTTTAACTATAATTGATCACTTTTTGCAGTTTCTAGCCATGGTCGCAATACCAGACCAACAGGCAAGTACAGTAGCACAAGCTTTAGTCAATAACTGGTTATTGAAGTTTGGGGGAGGGGGGGGGGTCCTGATACCATAATTACGGATCAGGGAACGAACTTCATGCCCGAATTAATGACACAGTTGTGTCGATTATTGAGAATTAAAAAATTATGGACCAGTCCATTTCATTCGCAGGTGAATGGGAGAACGGAGCGAGTACATAAGACAATTCCAAAAATGCTAAGTTGTTATGTGAATGGAAACCATGATAACTGGGACGTTTGTCTTCCGTATCGAGTTATAACACCAAAATACATTTGGGGGTCGAAATTTCATCGTTCAAGGTGGTCTATGGAAGAAATATGCCATTACTGTTTGACATTCTGTGTCTGAAGTCGGGAGCTAAAGGGGACGCAGTGAGGAATTTTGCATGGACAATACAGGAAGTCTGGAAGAAGGTACAGGAGGCCAATACGAGGGTGTTGGAAAGGCAGGAAGAACAGAATAAGTGGTTGGGACCTTTACCACTGTACAGGGTAGGTCAATGGGTCCTGATCACGAATCCATATACACCTAAGGGAAAGACGGAAAAATTCTTGACGAAGTACCACGGACCATACCAGTTCGTGGAGATGACTTTGCCTGTAAATGTTAAAGTGCAGCTGCCAACAAAAACATCCGTTATCCATGCCAGTAGAGTGAAGCCTTTTAAAGGAATGGTGGACGGATTACCTCAATTACAAGGAAGTGACCCAATTGCAGGGGCTAGGTAAAGCAAATGGAAAGAGGAGGTCGTGGCGGAGGGACAACAGCGAACGCATATCATTCCGTGTGCATTACGGTCACGGAGGGAGTAAATTATTATTATGTGTAATATTGTATTGCATGTTTGTATTTTGTGCTTTTGTATCAAGGGATAATTTGGTGTTTTCTTTTTTCCCCCCTTTTTCGGGTCATTATATGGGGGAGACACTTTCTTTTTGTTCAGGGAATTCGATAGGGGCAGAGTAAACCATCGGGAATTTTTGAGGATGTTGTAGTAACTTGTAGTGGAAAGGAGTGATACAGGCATGTTTCGTTCCTTATCTTTGCAGGGACGAGTGATGATTTGCCCTAATCGACCAGTTTTTTCGGATAGTAGTACATGCGAAGTTGGATTGTTCCTGGGGATTACGAATGGCTCAGATTGTGAGAAAGAGGTGTTATCAGCACATTCCTACTTCCAGAAGGTAGGGAGGCATTGGTTATATTCGGTATTTACGCCGATATTATGGATGATTGTCACTTGTTATTGGGAGGTTGCAACTGCGGGGGGTGGAATAATTATAAATAGTACGGTTTGTGAAATTATGGGGAAGGATTTCTGTCTTACAGCATCATGTACGGGTGAAACAGCTTTAACTTTGTCACAGGGAATGTTGTTTTATCTGGAAGGGGTTCTGGAGATATTACCAATGCAGAATCTGACATATTTAAACTCCACGTTAAATACAGAGTTTTTGGAAACGTTGCATTCCTTTATTAATGCACAGGGAGTATCTATCACAGTTAATAAAGTATTGGAACACGTTCGAGCGTTACAACAGCATCGTACTGACAGAATAATGACAGTAAGTATTTCAGCCACAGGGTGTGCCGTTTTTCTATTTTTCTCGAGTATAACTTCGAAGAGAGTATGCGTTAATGTTTTTAGTCTGTAGCAAATAAGTTTTGTGAACAAGATATGTTTACGCAGCCACAGGCCACAGCTGTTATATTTCTTGAAAGGAGGGAGGTGTGCTGCGCTAGTATTAGTCTTAGTCATAGGAAAGGGGAATTTTGTTGAAAATTCAGTAAAGGCGCGGTTCCGCGATGAAGTCTGGGGCCGCTGGCAGCGTGTGGTAATAGTCGGCAGCCAGTAGGCTAGGCAGAGTAAACACGGCGCGGAGTTGCAGCGGAGTATTGCACGTACGATTTGTTTGGAGTGGAGCAACAGCGACGCAGGGAACTGCAGCGTTGCTTTAAATTGTGATGTATGAGGCGAGGCAGTAGGCCAGAGCTGGGAGTGGCGGTGAGTAAGTGGCTGACGCATGGGACTTTACCCCTGTCATAGTTTTTGTCTCTCTTCAACAACACGAGGGGAAAAGCAGTATAAATAGTCAGGCACTTTTAGCTTGAGGTGCGTGCCAGGTCAGTCGAGAGTCAGGTCGGACCTGTGCAGGTCTATGCTTACAGAGGCCAGTCTGGCAGAGATGTTGTAAATATTCTGTGTAAATCTGTACTTTGTTTCTGTGTACTTGTTTGGGCTGTATTCCGCCTCTGGGGAAACAACACCAGGGCGAGACGTAACGGCAGCTGAGCACAGTCTGCCTGAAGGAGGATAGTGACAGTGGTCTGCAGCGGGTCCAGGATAGGCCACGTTCCCTTCCCACCTGGCATACCGGGGTCCGGGTGAGGCGTACGCTGCAGGAGGTGCAGCAGTGCTGAAACAGTGTTGGGAACAGCAGTGGGTGTTGCCATCCGCCAAGCCCCACTAGTGGCAAGTTGTGGCATGGCGTCCAGGAGGGCGCGGGTTCAAGTCCGGTGCTGTCCTGGGAGCAGCAGTGGCCGAGGGCCACAGGTGACCAGTACAACCACCTTCGTCCCATGCTTGGACAGAACAGGCCAAACGGGGTGGAGGGCAGCAGGGACCAGAGACTGTAACAGTCTCCGGAATCACGGACAGTGGAGCGGTGCCAGTCGCTACGCCTCGGCGGGCAGTGACCGGTAGTACACAGCTGACTTCCATCGTCGGGCAGGCTTGATGACCGCAGCAGCAGTGTCGGCAGTCCAGGAGTGCCGAAACAGCTGGACTCGCGGAACAGCACGTGGGCAGCGCGCCGACATTACGCTTCTGTAAAATAGCTGAACAAAGGAATACTTACGAATACTGCTGTATCACTCTGCACTGCCCCTTGACGCTTTTGAACTTGCTCAGCCTGCTGACGAGAAACTGCGCGTTGGGCCCTGGCTTCAGCTCTCCCAACTGGAGTCCCGGGTTCAACCATCGTTGGTCTGCAACAACGCCAAGGCAAAATGACTAAAGATAAAGCAAACCAAGCAGCCAACACAGAAAAGACCAGCAACAGTTCTGTAGTGAGTGTCGAGAAGGTACATGACAAGCAGAGTGCCTCTCAACGCCCGCTTTCCCCCTCACCCTTGAAGGGACAGGGTGCAGGGAAAGGTTCACGATGTTCTTGTCAAAAACTATCCCAAGCGCCATCAGACATCATTCTTTCATGTCTGACTGATGAGGGGGACATCATGGAGGTAGAAGGCTTGGATCCAGGCAGTCCCTCCACTCCCCCTCGCTCTACAGGCGCTTCACCTCCGCGGTGCAAAGATAGGGGTAAATTAAAACCACATTGATGAAATGGCTCCCATCCTACAGTGGAACTTGCGCAGGGGTTCAGGACGCATGTGGAGGAACTCTGTCTGTAGACCACCATGTCTGTGTCTCCAGGTGATTCATTTCCATCAAATGTATGCCCCTAAGCTAAGAGGCTATTTACTCTACAAAAAGGACGACCTCAGTGGAGAGTGAGTTAGAGGAGGCATAGGTATTTCCACCAGTACCGACTACCACTCCTTGCTCCTCTCACTTACATCTTTACAAGCAGTTGCTGTATCAGTGCACATGCATCATCGGTGGACAGTATATTTCTTTACTTCCCCCACATGATACACTTGATGACATGGGCGTAACCGACCATATCACACAGCTCCCCTGCCCCTTCACCCTATGTAGTGATTTTAATGCACACAATGTGCTTTGGGGCTCTGCAGTTACCTGCCCCGGGGTAGAGCAATTGAGAGGCTTCTTGTGTCATTCTTGCTCATACTTGCTAAATGCAGAACAGAGCTCTCACTTCTGCACAGCAACTGGTTCATTCTCAGCCATTGATCTCTTGCTTTCCTCTCCAGCTCTTGCTCACACAGCACTCAATGGAAGTGATCACTTCCTGATCTGGAGTCACCTGCCAGATGGGGCGGAACGCAGAAAGTGAAAGGAAGCCACCACAGTGAGTGCTCTGTAGAGGATACTGGACTCTTTATAGCCAGTTGACCCAGTTCGAACAAGTGTGAATGTCTAGGCATCGGTGGATCATATTACCAAAATGATCCACCATGCCGCTGCAGCATCCATTCCACAGTCCACGGGACAACAGAAGAGGCAACCTGTCCCATGGTGAAGTGCCGAATGCAATCAGGACCAGGCATGCTGTTCTGCATAGGTTCAAGGGTCGGCCAGCTGCAGAGAATCTTGCAGAGAATCTTTCGAGTGGCGAGGGCAAAGTCGCCGAATTATTCCAGAGAGACCAAGAAGAGGTCGTGGCAACTGTTCCTGAACATCATTAATCGTAAAAGTTCTGTTGTGGGGGAGACAATCAGAAGAATTTGTGGAAGAGGAGGCAAAAGTGCCCCATGGGTGCTGCAATGGGGAACGGCACTCTCTAAACCAATCCGGAAGTCATTTCCCAGACTGTGGTGGCATATTTGTCACAGTTACTGCAACAGCCAATCAGGATCCAGGTTTCGAGCCCATGGAGCAGTTGCTTAGAGGCATAGTTTGGACTTCCATTCCACTTCTGATGAAGATTGCAACTGGTCATTTTCCATGTGGGAGCTGGATTCTGCATTGTCTGCAGCTCGTGACACATCCCCTGGTCATGACAGGATCCATTACAGTATGTTGCTACACCTCACAAGGCACTTTTTAATGTCATTTAGGCGTCAGGTCACTTTCCCGAGTGTAGTGTTGCCTTCACTAGCTGCATGGTTAAGACCTTGGAGTGGATGGTCAACCGCCACCTTGTCTGGATCTTAGAATCCAGGCAACACCTTAGTCGCTTTCAGCGTGGGTTCAGGAGATATCGCTCCACTTTTGATAACCTTGCCTTCCTGGAGACGGCTGTACAACAGATTTTCCTACACTGACATCACCTGGGTATAGTTTTTACATTAAAAAGGCCTACAATACTACTTGGAGGCCTCTTATCCTGGAGCATCTTCATGAATGGGGTTTCGTGGTTGTCTTCAGATTTTTATTCAGTCTTTCCTGTTGACACAATATTTTAGATAATGAGTTGGTGACATCCTGTCTGACTGCTTTGAGCAGGATAACGGTGTCCCTCAAGGTAGCATTTTAAGTGTGACTATCTTTTCCGTAGCTATTAATAGCATTACACCCATAGTGAAAAGTCCCGTCCAATGTTCTTTGTTTGTGGATGACTTTCATGTGGTTTGCTCTTCTTCAAACCTCTCAACAACAACACGTCAGTTGCAATTAACTCTTTGATGTTTGGATGAATAGGCGCAGAAGAGTGGTTTTAAGTTTTTCACTGAGAAGTCTGTGTGTGTTCTTTTTAACTGTTCTTATTCCAATTTAAACTTTCCTGAGTTCTCCTTACTTTTAAAGACACAGTGAGGTTTGTGGGCCTCATATTTGTCTCTAAGCTTATGTGGTTACATCTTAAGGACCTCAAAAATCTGTCATTTAAGGCTTTAAGTATTTTAAAATGTCTTAGCCACAGTACATGGGGAGCAGAAAGGACTTGTCTGCTGTGCTTTTACAGGGCATTTGTGCAATCTCGGCTTGATTATGGGTGCATGGTGTATGGGTCTGCGAGAGACCCTCTTATTTAAAGATGTTGGACGTGGTGCACCATGTAGGGATTCGGTTGGCCACTGGGACATTCAGAACAATCCCCATACAAAGCCTCTGTGCAGATGCTGGTGAACTACCACTTCACGTCACGTGACAACTACTTACGGTGTGCCAGGTGTATAAAACAGTGTCCACACCATACATACCTGCCTACCATACTGTTGCTCAGTCTCCACTGGAAAGGCTTTTTCGTAACCAGCAACAGGCAACGAGGCTGTATGGGATTCGTGCATAGGATTGCCTTCTAGAGATGGTTGTGACTAGTCTTCATGTTTTACATCATGGTGGGAGCAGATTTCCACCTTGGCCTCTTACTTTAGACTTGACAAATTTTAAGAAAAATCGTATGTCAGATTTTACGTTTCAATATCTGTTTTTTTAACATTTTAGGTATGCGTCAAGGTTTCATAGAAGTGTACACTGATGGCTCCAAACTAGGGAATTCCCTTGGCTGCTCAGTCATTTTCCCCGACCATGTCACCAGGATTTACCTTCTTGATGAGATTACCTTTTCCTCAGTAGAGCTCCACGTGCTCCTAAAGGCACTGGAGGAGATACGTTGCATTTGGGGTAAACTGTCTCTCATTTGCTTCAATTCCCTTAGTGCCTCACAATCGTTACAGAACCTGTAACCAGCTAAGGAGTTGGTCTGGCAGACGTATGACCAACTGTACTTGCTCCAGCGGCAGGGTAAGCAAGTGTTATTCTGCTGCATGCCAGGTCATGTAGGGATATGAGGATATGAACAGGCCAATCGGGCTGCCAAGGAGGCCTGCAGAGGACAGGATGCGGCACAGTGTCCTATTCCCTTGAAGGGTGTCATTTCTGCCCTACACAGGAAGTGCATGCAGTTGCGGGATGAGGAATGGCTGGCGGTGACGGCCAATAAGCTGCGGTTGGTGAAATCAACAACCCGGCCGTGACATTCCTCGTGCCAGGTGCTCAGCGAGGATAAAGTGACCCTCACGCGCCTTACAATTGGGCACTGCTCTTTCACAAGTAGCTTTTTACTATGGCGAGTGGATGCCCCATTTTGTGGTGCTTGTGGCACACACATCTCGATCAGCCACATTTTAACTCAGTGCATTTTATATCGTGATGCAAGGGCAGAAGCAAATATTGTAGGGGATCTATCCTCTATTTTAGCTGATGGTGAGACGAGAATGACTAAGGTTTTCAAGTTTTGTGATGTGTCTGGACTCTGGCCTAAACTTTTAGGCTGGAGGTTTTAGTGTGTTGCAGAATGGCTGGCTTCTTTTTTTATTCTTGTGGTTAGCCAACCACATCCATCTGCTACATTGTTTTAGCTCCTTATACCACTTTCTTCTTGTGTCATTAATGTTTTACTACTGACACAGCACCTCATTCCGTGGTTCTGTGTGGGTACGCTCATAGTTTTCCAATTTTTGTTACTGGTTTTTTTATGTGATGTTTTATCTTACTGTTTTGTGTATTTTACTGACACTCATCTCAATCTGTTGTCGTGCGGGCGCTAAAAACCTTGCTGTCATGCACCCATACAAACATGTCCATGTACATATCCATTGTAGTTGATTGTTGTGCTCCCTTGAAAAGAACTTTTACCCTCATTGACCAACACCTCCAAGCTATTGTCTGAAATCTGGCTTCTCACATCAAAGACAACAACCAATTCCTTCCCTCCTCTCCTCCATCCTACCCTTTTACCTTCTGGATCCATAATAGTCACTGTTGATGCCAGTTTCCTGTATTCAGCATCACTCATGCCCATGGTCTTGCCACTACTGAACATACCTCTTCCAACATCCTCAGATTCCCAACCTGTTAACTCATTTGTCATACATGTTACTAACTTTGTTCTAATACACAACCACTTCTCTTTGAAGGGAAAGTATAAATAAAAATCCTCAGCACAGCTATAGGCACCCACATGGCATCCTCCTATGCCAACCTGTTCATGGACCGTCTGGAGGAAACCTTCGTAGCCTCCCAAAACACCAAACCCCTGGTTTGGTTCAGGTTCGAGATGATATCTTCATGATCTGAACCCAGGTACAGGACACCCTATCCTCGTTTCGCCACCATGTCATCAATTTCTATGCCATACACTTTACTTTATCCTCCTCAACCCAGTGTGCAGTGTACCACCTTCCTGGAGAGAGATCTTGATTGTGTGAATGTGCGTGTGCTTCTCTTTTCTGAGGAAGGTTTCGCCTAAAAGCTATTATGTAACCTTTTCATAATACTGTAGCTAAAAGATTGTTCAGTCACTCTTCAGAGTTTCTGAATTAGGTGTGACTATGATATTTTTGTTATCTGCTGAGTAGTTTTCCTGATATTTCTTGGTAACATTATTTATATTAAGTGTACTAGATACATTTGTGTTGTATGCCACAGATTTTCACCGGTTTTATTCTTGGGTAACAAGTTTACCTCAGTGAGAGATTGAGATTTATCAGATGTAACACTGTCATCGGGTCTCTCTCTCTCTCTCTCTCTCTCTCTCTCTCTCTCTCTCTCTCTCTCTTTTTCTGATTTGTGATATGAAATGACCAATTTATCTTTTGCCGAGATTAAGTGAAATCGATTTTGTGTATAATATTCTCTACAAAACTTGGTAGCTTTCATTACTTAATTAACTTCTGCAAATTTTGGACACAGGTTATAGACCTGCCAGTTTATACTAGTCACTTCTTTGCTCACATGTGAGCAATTCATTTGAAAGATTGAGTGTAAATGCAATATCAGTGAAAAACACTTTCTTTGATACTATGTTAGATGTTGGCTGCTGTTGCCAGTGATATAATCTGTTTCTGTTACAGTTCCTACATTATCAGAAATGCAAGTTTGGGGAGTGTTCTTTTTTGGCAACATGAATATGGTTTCCCATGAAATTCCCTAGCTACTTCATTTTTGGCACTTAATTATCAATAACTTTGAATTGAAGGACTTTGCTTGAACTGTTTTTGGCTGACTGTTAGTTTTATCTTATGATATATATGACTGCACAGTTCTTCTTGCATTGTTGGTGATACATTATTGCTGGAATCCTTGTTGGAAACACTACGATCTTGATGCTTGTTTACAATTACTGATTTGCTTTTATTGGTGTTCCTAACCAAACATGAATTTTGTGAGATTAAGACACAGGTTGTGTGTTTATCACTTTTTTCTTCACTTCTTCATGAGATCTTCATACTGGAACATGTTGCGAGCAAATCCTCTTTTGTTGTTGTTGTGGTCTTCAGTCCAGAGACTGGTTTGATGTAGCTCTCCATGCTACTTTATCCTGTGCAGGCTGCTTTATCTCCCAGTACATACTGTAACCTACATCCTTCTGAATCTGCTTAGTGTATTCATCTCTTGGTCTCCCTTTACGATATGCTTTTTACCCTCCACGCTGCCCTCCAATACTAAATTGGTGATCCCTTGATGCCTCAGAACATGTCCTACCAACTGATCCCTTCTTCTAGTCAAATTGTGCCACAAACTCCTCTTCTCCCCAATTCTATTCAATACCTCCTCATTAGTTATGTGATCTACCCATCTAAACTTCAGCATTCTTCTGTAGCACCATATTTCGAAAGCTTCTATTCTCTTCTTGTCTAAACTATTTATCGTCCGTGTTTCACTTCCACACATGGCTACACTCCATACAAATACTTTCAGAAACAACTTCCTGACATTTAAATCTATACTCGATATTAACAAATTTCTCTTCATCAGAAACGCTTTCCTTGCCATTGCCAGTCTACATTTTATATCCTCTCTACTTCGACCATCATCAGTTATTTTGCTCCCCAAATAGCAAAACTCATTTGCTACTTTAAGTGTCTCATTTCCTAATCTAATTCCCTCGACATCACCTGATTTAATTTGACTACATTCCATTACCCTCATTTTGCTTTTGTTGATGTTCATCTTATATCCTCCTCTCAAGATACTGTCCATTCCATTCAAATGCTCTTCCAAGTCCTTTGCTGTCTCTGACAGAATTACAATGTCATCGGCGAACCTCAAAGTTTTTATTTCTTCTCCATGGATTTTAATACCTTTTCCAAATTTTTCTTTTGTTTCCTTCACTGCTTGCTCAATATACAGATTGAATAACATTGGGGAGAGGCTAAAACCCTGTCTCATTCCCTTCCCAACCACTGCTTCCCTTTCATGCCCCTCGACTCTTATTACTGCCATCTGGTTTCTGTACAAATTGTAAATAGCCTTTCGCTCCCTGTATTTTACCCCTGCCACTTTTAGAATTTGAAAGAGAGTATTCCAGTCAACATTGTCAAAAGCTTTCTCTAAGTCTACAATTGCTAGGAACGTATGTTTGCCTTTCCTTAATCTTTCTTTTAAGGTGAGTCGTAAGGTCAGTATTGCCTCACATGTTCCAATATTTCTACAGGATCCAAACTGATCTTCCCCGAGGTCTGCTTCTACCAGTTTTTCCATTCGTCTGTAAAGAATTCATGTTAGTATTTTGCAGCTGTGACTTATTAAACTGATAGTTCGGTAATTTTCACATCTGTCAACACCTGCTTTCTTTGGGATTGGAATTATTATATTCTTCTTGAAGTCTCATACATCTTGCACATCAGTTGGTAGAGTTTTGTCAGGACTGGCTCTCCCAAGGCTGACAGTAGTTATAATTGAATGTTTTCTACACCCAGGGCTTTGTTTCAACTTAGGTCTTTCAGTGCTCTGTCAAACTCTTCACGCATTATCATATCCCCCTTTTCATCTTCATCTATATCCTTTTTCATTTTCATAATACTGTCCTCAAGTGCATCGCCCTTGTATAGACCCTCTATATACTCCTTCCACCTTTCTGCTTTCCCTTCTTTGCTTGGAATTGGGTTTCCATCTGAGCTCTTGATATTCATACAAGTGGTTCTCTTTTCTCCAAAGGTCTCTTTAATTTTCCTGTAGGCAGTATCTACCTTACCCCTAGTGAGATAAGCCTCTACATCCTTAAATTTGTCCTCTAGCCATCCCTGCTTAGCTATTTTGCACTTACTGTCGATCTCGTTTTTGAGACGTTTGTATTCCTTTTTGCCTGTTTCATTTATTGCATTTTTATATTTTCTCCTTTCTTCAATTAAATTCAATATTTCTTCTGTTACCCAAGGATTTCTACTAGCCCTCGTCTTTTTACCTACTTGATCCTCTGCTGCCTTCACTACTTCATCCTTCAAAGCTACCCATTCTTCTTCTACTGTATTTCTTTCCCCCATTCCTGTCAATTGTTCCCTTATGCTCTACCTGAAACTCTGTACAACCTCTGGTTCTTTCAGTGTGTCTAGGTCCCACCTCCTTAAATTCCCAACTTTTTGCTGTTTCTGTAGTTTTAATCTACAGTTCATAGCCAATAGATTGTGGTCAGAGTCCACATCTGCCCCTGGAAATGTCTTACAATTTAAAACCTGGTTCCTAAATCTCTGTCTTACCATTATATAATCTATCTGAAACCTTCAGTATTTCCAGGCTTCTTCCACGTATACAACCTTCTTTTATGATTCTTGAACCAAGTGTTAGCTATGATTGAGTAATGCTCTGTGCAAAAATCTATCAGGCGGCTTCCTCTTTCATTTCTTCCCCCCAGTCCATATTCACCTACTACGTTTCCTTCTCTTCCTTTTTCTACTATCGAATTCGAGTCACCCATGACTATTAAATTTTCGTCTCCCTTCACTGTCTGAATAAGTTCTTTTATCTCCTCATACATTTCTTTATCATTTGCAGAGCTAGTTGGCATATAAACTTGTACTACTGTAGCAGGTGTTGGCTTCGTGTCTATCTTGGCCACAATAATGTGTTCACTATGCTGTTTGTAGAAGCTTACCTGCACTCCTATTTTTTTATTCATTATTAAACCTACCCCTGTATTACCCCTGTTTGATTTTGTACTTATAACCCTGTATTCACCTGACCAAAAATCTTGTTCCTCCTGCCACTGAACTTCACTAATTCCCACTATATCTAACTTTAACCTATCCATTTACCTTTTTAAATTTTCTAACCTACCTGCCCGATTAAGGGATCTGACATTCCACGCTCCGATCTGTAGAACGCCAGTTTTCTTTCTCCTCTTTTAGTATATTAAATTCCTCTTCCTGTAGAGCCACAGAGCCCTTGAGATTGCTTACTGTTAAGCATTCAGGAGATTGTTTTCCATCATTATTTTGTTTTTCTTTGAGAGTTCTTCATGTTCCGGATGTATTGCATCTAAATCGTCTTTCATTGTATTAGTTTTATTTTCATGCAATGTTATGGAATCCTTTAATAGTTATCTACTATGCAATTGAGAGTTATTTTCATGCACTTATCGATCATGATACCAACACTTGCATTCTGTAATTCTTACTGCCTGTATCAGCACATATTACATACAGAACTATGTAGTGATACTAATGAGTCCACTTCATTCAACGCTACACTTAATAATATCATTGTCATCAAATTTTGTAAACTTAACTCATGAGTATTTTTCATTGTGATCTCATGTTGTAATTGTGAATTTTTTTTTTTTTTAAGTCAGATAGGTTATCAATGGTTGTTTTGTTTCAGCTGAGTGGATTTCAGCCAATTTATGTGACTCCTGTAGTCAAAGAAAGCACAGCTCATGTAAATGAACTTGTTTTAAAACAGAAGACCAGTACTTCAAAGAAATCCTCATACAAATCTCTGGAAAAATCACAGAGGAAGAGGGGATGGGTCCCTATTGTAATCCCACCTGACCCAGCAAAGACATTACCAAGTATGTGTATAGTTAAATTTTATTTTTTATTGAAAACTTGTGTGCTTTAATGTGCAGACTTAAAAAAAAAATCTAATGATGTTTTGTGTGCGTGAGGGAAAGATGACTATTTTCCGTGGATAATGAGAACTGCTTAGAGCTTTTTGCAGGGTAAATGAAGAGTGTAACAAGTGCCTCCATTAAAATATTTTATCATTTTGGTCAGTTTCCAAGTGAAGGTTATATTTTGGACAAGATGATCCACTTATGTCCATGTATTATGGTCGTGTACACTGTATAAGTCGAAGAGCACGGTAAGCAGAAACAAAGTATCAAGCGATTCAGAAAGCAATTACAAAATTAAACATGGCATCATGAGCATTTATTATGTCATCATCTAAACCTCAAAATAAATTTGATCCCATTCTGATCCAGCTGTAACCATTTAGTTGCAACGGTTCTGTAAAATGCATACTTTCTGTTTAATGCTGAATTTTTGGAAGTCTCACAAGTGGTAGTCCGTTACAGAAAGTTCTAGTTTGCATTATTCATTGCAAATTACTGTAGTTGGTCACTATCCCTTTCCATATTCATCATCCTCAGTTTCTTAGTTAGTTAGTGTTTTTTTTTTCTAACTGTTTTGTTGAACTGAAATAAGAATTACAAGGTTTTATAAATTTTTATGTGTGTGCAAAACATATCATTCCCCTTTCTTACATGTAAAATAATAATAATAATAATAATAATAACAGTATTCTTTTTTAGATAAAGGAAAAAACCAAGTTGCACCAAACAATGATTTGTCTCTGTTGTGTTCAGTGTTCTCATAGTGGTCTCAAAATGGTCTGCATTTTAAGACTTTTCTTTGTAAAGTAAAAGATTTTCTCAGATGCCTTATTCTATATTGTCATTTTCCTTTCGTAACCTGTCTCAAGAATCGCACACTTATAATTGTGCACTGATGGTCCATATTTGCTTCCTAAGTGAGATTTAAGCCTACAGTGTTCCAAAGTGAAGAGAGCCAGTAAATTCCTGAATGCCTTGAGCCAGACAAGAAAAAATTTCAAAGTGTCTAATAAGATGAACAAATGCATTGTGTGTAGTGTCAGGGAAAGATTTCCAATCTGCTCACAAAACGTTTATCATATTGATAGCAGTTCTCATAATACTAATCGAAATTCTAATCACTTTCTTGCATGGGTATAGGTATTCCACGTTCATTTCAATGCTGTACACTTCACCTAATGCTGAGAGTTAGCAAGAGTTGGGTAGGTTTTGGTGATGGCTTCTAGCCATTTAGCTGTAGTATTTATAGGTAAAATCTTTCCCTGTACATATCTTCAAACTTGTGACTTTATTCAAGGATATTTGATTGCATAGGGTGCGTAGTAGTGGACTGGATTAATCGTTGGTATATTCTTGCTGAGTGAGAGTAGTTTGTGTGTCCTTTCCTAAGTAGCTTGTTTCTGTGTAGTAGAAGTAGATGTATCTGTAAATTTTGCAATCTGCGGCAATATAAATCAGTGACATTAACTCTGTGAGTTGAAACATTTGGAAGATATTTTCTGCAATGCTTCCTATGCCTTTCCTGAGTATCTTCCTTATATGTTTTAGGAATAATATTGTGATGCTGGTACGGATTTTTGAGTTCCAATGTACCATTGCTTCATGGGGTTGCTGTGTTGAGAAAAAGTAATTTGAAGAAATTTAACCTCCAGACATGGCACACCACCATGGAAATTACCTGTCTTGCATATTTTTCAGATATAGGTTGGACTGCAGCCAGGGGTGGTGGCACGGGGGGTGGGGGAGGTATTGGGGCTATAGGCCCCCACCCCCACCCCCCTCACCCCCCTTGACAGACTTCTAGACTCACCCATGACTGCAGCTACACGCTTGAGTTTGGATTACACGTTAGCATTGATTTGAAAAGTCATTTGTATCCTTTCTGGACATCGAAGATTTTTGATCCTTAATGTCATTTTGATTGATTGCATCTTCTGCTAGATGGGTTCTAAAATTTTGCTCTGATAACAATGTCCCAGAGAGCTTTGTTTGTGATCTGTATGCAAACCATGGGTGCCACCAAATAGACAATTTGAGTTCCAGGTCAATACAAACTGATTTGTTGATTCTTGTTTCACTGGATACTTGATATTTGTTGAGTATATCAGCTATGCAGCTCTCTGATTGTTCATCATTTTAAATTAAACTGAGATCATCTGCTTTTGTGTTTTCACATCATATATTTTTAGCTGCAATCAGCAGAAGACATGCTTTGTTGGTGCTGCACATTTTAGCAATTTTGACTGAGATAAACTCACACTCCAGTGTTCTTTGGCATGCCAATGTAGAAATGTGCTCAGAAACGGCTCAGTTAAAAAATTCGTGCAATACACACATTTGTTTGTATATGAAAATCAACTTTGGAATTTTTCTTTGTGTGAGATCGCATGTACAAGATTCATGTGCCAGATTTCAAGTTCTGGATTCACATATTTTACTGTTCGCATCACTTCTGTATAATCTTACATTGATTATATCAACACCCATTTGTATTGTGCTATATGGTGAAATTTAGAATATTGATGAGTGCCGTTTTAAAATTTTTGAGAACAATAGGCTTACCCTTATTCAAAACCTTTATTCTCTGATTTCATTATGTAATTATATGAGAAATTTTTGAGAGCCCTCACAAAACTATATTTTTCTTAGTTAGCAGTATGAGTGTTTTGGATGCCTAACTTATTTCACAGCAAATCAGTATTTGTGGTTCACAGCTACAGCCAAAGACTACATCATCCCTGAATTTCATTGTATCTCAACGCAAATAAATACACGTTTTTTAGAATTTTCAGAAGCTACCTTTGTCATTTGCATAATCTGTGAGTAATTTCTAGTAAATTGGCACTCATGATTTAGTTACTGTAGCAGATATTCTAACCAGCGTGCTGTGTTACATCTAGTTTTCCATTAAAGAGTGGTAGCCTCTTATATTATCTTCATTTATGATAAATTAACTCTGTTTTTGAGTTTTCTAACAAGTATAATTAACTGCAAAATGTTTTAGGGAGCTACTAATTTCTACCACTGGTTTTTGTGTTGCCTTAATGTAAGTCTTGTTTTTGTGTTTTCTTCAGTTCTTATAGGGAATTAGCAACATTTTAGCTCAAAAGATTAAAAGATAATCAGTAGGCTTAAATTAAAGTTGTTTGTTCACTGCCTAGAAATACATTGTACCAGGAAAAATGCAACGCCACTGTGGCTGCTGTTCTCGAACACGGGATGAGTTGGTTGATGTTCATAAGCAACTGGAATCACCCTGACTGCTGTCAAGTGATTGGCAGCTGCTGCAAACTGGTGTGTTGGAAGAGCTGCTTAGAGTCACGTACCTGTGATATCTGTACCAGACGTACTTCAAGTACTATCCTCGCATGTGGATCCTGTCTCCTCTGCAGCAAGTACATGATCTGTCATTACTCATCCACTTGATTGCAATTGGCTTGTCAGTGATAGATCTAGGCACCCTGTATGGGGTAGGTGGGAACCAGGAAGGACTCATGGTGTTGTACCAATCCCTTGAGGTCCTGTCTTTAACTGAAACTGAGGCAGTGGGACTCAACTTCATCTGATTTGGGTAAACCAATTTTGCCTGGTATCAGGAGCAGGCAATTGCAAAAGGGTAGGGACCTATTGATTGTTGGCAATTCAAACGTACGGTGATTGATGGCATCCCTTAGAGACATGACAGGAATGGACACCAGGTGCACTCAGTCTGTATGCCTGGGGGCCTCATTCAACATGTTGAAGAGGCTGCTCCAGCAGCTGAAGCGAATGGGATGCAAGCAGCTGCAGATTGTCGTGCATGATGGAACAAATAATGCCTTTTGTCCATGCTCCAAAGTCGTACTTAGGTCACTCCAGTGACTGGCAGAGAAAGCTGAGACAACCATACTACTGCGTGGAGTTTCAACAAAGCTCACAATTTGCAACATATTCGGCAGAACAGATTGTGGCTCTTTGGATCTGAGATGAATGGAAGGACTGAACCAGAGACTTTTAAGGTTCTGTGACAAGCTAGGCTGTGACTTCCTGGACTGGTGCCATAGGGCTGAGAACTGCAGTGTCCCCCGAAGTGGGTCAGGTGTTCCCTACAAGTCAGAGGCTGCTACTCAAGTGCGGCTTGCACACAAGGTCTTTTTTTAGAGTAGGTGATCTCATCTAATCCAAATAGCTGTAGGAAACCCAGAAGTATCAGCATAACATCGAAAGAACTGCCTCCCACCGGTGAGAGTATTAAAATCCTAATGGTAATTTGCCGACTGCTCCTGAAAAGTAATGAAGCTCACGTAATACTAACCCCCTGCGGGTTCGGGGGTTAGAATAGGCCCGCGGTATCCCTGCCTGTCGTAAGAGGCGACTAAAAGGGGTCTCAAATGTTTCGGCCTTATGTGATGGTCCCCTCTCGGGTTTGACCTCCATCTTTCTAAATTATTCCGAAGAGCGAGCCAATTGGGGAAGGGCGCCTTACATGGTGCACTGTATCCGTCGTGCATCGCGACCTTTAGCCGGCTTTTTCGTCGTTGCAATGGTGTCCCGCTCGTTTTCCATTTCTTGGGTACGATTACCACGCTGCACTCTGCAGTGTTGCTTTTAACTGCGACGACGACCTTGGACTTAATTGCACCTAAGATCCAGCACGGTAGCCAGTCCGTTGTGGTGGGGCCGCCATGTACCCTGTTGGTTGTAGCCCCCTGACAACACAGGGATCGCTCTACTGATGCCTGCGCCGTTAACTCCACACGTATGCCAAGGAGTAGATGCCCATCTCTCTGGGGTATCAGGACTCCCGGCAATGGCCATCCTGCCAGGTGGCTATTGCTGCGGCTGGGTGGCGCCTGTGGGGAGGGCCCTTGGTCGGAGTAGGTGGCATCAGGGCGGATGACCCGCAATGAAGCGTGGTACATCATCTCTCGCTGGTGGGCCTCCACCAGCAGTCTCTAAGCGATCGAGGTCTAACCTCAACAGCAGGAAATACGAACCACGATCATTTCCCTCCCTGGCCACTCCATGGGAGGAACTTATGGCAAAAGAAGGCAGTGGAGAATATTCACCCCGGTTCCTTGTGTGTACGCGAGTTGATGGGGAATCGTTTATGTCAACCAAGCCCCAGTTTTTTGTGGAGCATTTAGAGGACAAGTTCGGGGAGGTGGAGGGCTTGTCCAAGATGTGCTCTGGTTCTGTGCTCATCAAAACGGCATCCTCTGCCCAGTCCCGGATGTTGCTCAATTGTGACAAGTTGGGGAATGTTTCAGTTAGCATCACGCCGCATAAGAGTCTCAACATGGTCCAGGGTATTATATTCCACAGGGATCTTCTTCTGCAGTCCGACGATGAATTACGCGCCAACCTCGAACGACGAGGTGTTCACTCCGTCCGGCGCGTCCATCGAAGTCCGAGGGATAATCAGGTAACCACCGGTGCCTTCATCTTGGCCTTTGAGGGTGATGTCTTACCCGAAAAGGTTAAGGTGATGGTTTACCGTTGTGTTGTGAAGCCATATATCCCTCCTCCGATGCGGTGTTTTAAATGCTGGAAGTTCGGGCACATGTCATCTCGCTGTACTTCCAGCATCACGTGTCGGGATTGTGGACGTCCTTCGCATCCTGATACTCCATGTGCCCCGCCTCCTATCTGTGTTAACTGCGGAGAACACCATTCCCCCTGCTTGCCGGACTGTAGGATATTCCAGAAAGAAAGGAAGATAATGGAATATAAGACCCTGGACCGCCTGACCTACCCCGAGGCTAGACGGAAATATGAGCGGCTCCATCCTGTGGCAATGACGTCAATCTACGCCGCTGCTGCAACGACGGTTCTTCCATCATCACGACTCGGCTCTACGATCGGTCAGCATCCACCAGCCCCCTTGCTTGTGGGGGGCACTTCACAACCTGTTGCTCCTGCTCCATCTACTTCAGGAGCAACACCCCCCCAACAATCGGGGACGTCAGTTCCCCCTTCCCAGCCGGAGAAGCGTAAGACTTCTTCAGCTACTCTCGCAAGGAAGGGGTCCCTTGGGGACCTCCCTTCGCAAGTTCCGACCAGCGGCACAGCAGACACCCGTAAGTATCTGAAACAACCACCGGTCGCTGGTCATAGGGCGTCATGGTTGTCTTCAGTCCCTGAGACTGACCCGGTGCGGCCCTCCCAGCCAGAACCACCTAAGGCCCAGCGCGCAAAGCAGACCAAGAAAAAGGCTCCCAAGCATACTGACATTGCAGTGGCACCTGTCCCACCGCAACCTTCTCACTCTGCATCCGAAGATGAGGTGGAGATTCTGGCGTCCGCTGAGGACCTGGATCTCGCCAGTCCGTCGGACGCAATGGATGGCTGTTGTACAGGTGGTGACTCAGTAGCAGCAGGGGCCCAGGAGGTGTAACCTGCCTCCCCAGTCCCTTCACGCCTTTCCCATCCATGGACAATACCATCCTCCAGTGGAACTGCAGCGGTTTCTTCCACCATCTAGCTGAGCTCCGACAACTTATAAACCTTCACCCTTTCTTCTGCATTGCACTTCAGGAAACTTGGTTTCCCGCAATGCGAACCCCTGCCCTCCGTGGCTATCGGGGTTATTATAAGAACCGGGCAGCTTATGAAAGGGTGTCTGGTGGCGTCTGCATATATGTCCTTAACTCTCTTCACAGCGAGTTTGTTCCTCTGCAAACAGCTTTAGAGGCTGTCGCTGTTCGGGTGTGGACGCCACAGGCTGTTACCGTCTGCAGTCTTTACCTTCCACCGGATGGTGCCGTTGCGCAGCATGTCCTGGCTGCTCTGATAGCCCAATTGCCGCCACCTTTCTTGTTGCTGGGCGATTTCAATGCCCACAACCCTCTATGGGGTGGGACTTTCTCCGATAACCGCGGTCGTGCCGTGGAGCATTTGTTGGCTCAGCTCGACCTTGGCCTTTTGAACACCGGTGCTCCCACGCATTTCAGTGTGGCCCATGGCTCGTTCTCGGCCATCGATCTCTCTCTTTGCAGCCCCGGCCTTGTCCCATCACTCCACTGGAGAGTGCATCCTGACCTGTGTGGTAGTGACCATTTTCCCATCTATTTGTCACTGCCCCAGTGTCATTCTTCTGGGTGCCTGCCCCGCTGGGCTCTCCACAGAGCTGACTGGCCGGCTTTTACTTCCGCTGCAACCATCGAGTCTCCCCCACAGGGTGACGTTGACGAGGTGGTCCGTGTCTTAACCACGTCAATCATTTCGGCGGCCGAGGCTGCCATCCCCCGCTCTTCTGGACTCCCTCGGAGGAAGGCTGTACCCTGGTGGTCGACGGAGATTGCTGAGGCTATTCGCGACCGTAGGTGGGCCCTCCAGCGTCATAGGCGGCACCCGTCTCTAGAGACCCTCATCGCCTTTAAGAGGCTCCGTGCCTTGGCCCGTCGTCTTATTACACAGTGTAAGCAGGAATGCTGGGAGAGGTATGTCTCATCCTTGGGCTCCCGTGTCTCTCCCTCGCTCGTGTGGTCCCGGATCCGGCGGATTTACGGATACCAGACCCCTATGGGTGTCCCTGGGATCTCCTTGGACGGCGCTGTCTGCACGGACGCTGCCGCCATTGCTGAACACCTTGCTGCGCACTTTGCTAAGAGCTCTGCGACTGCAACTTATCCCCCCGCCTTTCGCTCTCTCAAGTAGTGAGCCGAGCAGACGCCGTTATCATTCCACACGCGTCGTTCTGAAAAATACAATGCTCCTTTCAGCGAGAGGGAATTCCTCGCTGCCCTCGCCGATTGCCCTGATACAGCACCAGGACCAGACTGCATCCACGCACAGATGCTGAAGCATCTCTCCAGGGACTGCCAGAGACACATCCTCACCATCTTTAACCGCATTTGGAGCGAGGGCGTGTTCCCATCGCAATGGCGAGAGGGTCTTATTGTCCCCATCTTGAAGCCCGGTGCGGACCCACTGGTGATGGACAGCTATCGTCCCATTACCCTCACCAACGTTTTGTGCAAATTGCTCGAACGTATGGTGGGGCGGCGTTTGTGTTGGGTCCTTGAGTCGCACGGTCTCCTCACTCCATCCCAGGGTGGCTTCCGTCAGGGCCGGTCTGCAGCGGACAATTTGGTGCGGCTGGAATCTGCTATCCGTACGGCCTTTGCCCGACGTCAGCATCTCGTTGCTGTATTTTTTTATCTGCGGAAGGCATATGACACCACATGGAGGCATCACATCCTTGCTACGTTGCATGAGTGGGGTCTTCGTGGTCGGCTCCCAGCTTTTCTTCAAACCTTTCTCTTGCGCCGCTCTTTCCGGGTGCAAGTCGGTGCCACCTCTAGTTCCTCTTATACACAGGAAAATGGGGTCCCGCAGGGCTCGGTGTTGAGTGTCTCCTTATTTCTAGTGGCCATTAATGGTCTGGCTGCAGCCGCGGGGTCGTCGGTGTCTACTTCTTTGTATGCCGACGACTTCTGCATCTCATTTAGCTCCACGACTACGGGAGTCGCCGAACGCAGGCTGCAAGTAGCCGTTCGCAAGGCAGCATCATGGGCTCTGACTCATGGTTTTCAGTTCTCTGCAGCCAAGACTCGCGTTATGCACTTCTGCAGGCGTCGGACGGTCCACCCTCATCCTGAACTTTACCTCGAGGGCCACCTGCTTGAAGTGGTGGACACTTGCCGCTTCTTAGGACTCATCTTTGATGCCCGGCTCACATGGGTTCCTCATATTACTCAGCTGAAGCAAAAGTGCTGGCGGCACGTCAACGCCCTCCGCTGCCTGAGCCACACGTCTTGGGGGTGCAGATCGCTGCACGCTGTTGCGATTGTACAGAGCCCTTGTGCAGTCCAGGCTTGATTATGGGATCCTCGCCTATGGGTCTGCATCACCCTCAGTGTTGACGTTGTTAGACCCCATACACCACTGTGGGGTTCGGCTTGCAACTGGCGCTTTTCGTACGAGCCCCATGGATAGTCTACTGGTGGAGGCCGGGGTTCCCCCGCTGCGGATTCGCTGCCATCGACTGCTCGCCGACTATGCTGTCCACGTGCATTGCTCGCCGGGCCATCCCAATCGTCGCCTGCTTTTCCCTGCCATGGTCCTCCATCTGCCCGAACGGCAACCTTGGTCTGGGCTTTCCATAGCTGTCCGCGTCCAGTCCCTGCTGTCAGAACTGGGGTCATTCCCTCTTCTGCCTCCCTTCCGGGTCCGTGCACCTATGCCTTCCTGGTGTTTGTCCCGTCCGTCTGTCCGTCTGGACTTGGCACAGGGACCCAAGGACTCGGTTCCGCCTGTGGCCCTCCGTCGCCGTTTTCTTGCGCTCCTCGCCTCATTTTCGGGCTGTGAGGCTGTGTACACTGATGGTTCCCTGGTTGATGGTCGCACTGCCTACGCTTATGCTCACGCTGCCCATGCTGAGCAGCGCTCCTTGCCGGCTGGCTGCAGTATTTTTACTGCAGAGCTGGTGGCCATATTGCACGCTCTTGAGCATGTGCGTTTCTGCTCAGGTACGTCCATCGTCATCTGCAGTGACTCCCTGAGTAGCCTCCAGGCCATCGACCGCTGCTATACCTCTTCTCCTCTGGTGTCCTCTATTCAGGAGTCTGTTTCCACCATTTCCCGTTCTGGTCGTTCGGTGGTCTTTGTTTGGACGCCAGGTCACGTTGGCATCCCGGGGAACGAACGTGTTGACAGGCTGGCCAAAGGGGCGATCGACGCCCCAGCTTTGGAGATCGGCCTCACGGCTCGCGATCAGCAACTGGTGTTGCGCCGTAAGGTCCTTGGGATGTGGACTGCTGAATGGCGTGGCATGACATCCCCGAATAAACTGCGGGCTGTCAAGGAGACAACCGATGTGTGGCGCTCCTCCCTGCGGGCTTCTCGCAGGGACTCTGTCATCCTGTGTCGGCTGCGCATTGGCCATACCTACCTGACGCACGGTCATCTTTTGTGTCAGGAGGATCCCCCCCTGTGTCGGTGTGGGTCCTGGCTGACGGTCGCCCACATTTTGTTGGAGTGTCCCCGACTGCGCACCCTCCGGCAGTCTTTTAATCTCCCGGGCACTTTGCCTTTGGTTTTATGTGACGATGCCTCCATGGCTGACGACATTTTAAATTTTATCCATGGTAGTCCTTTTTATGGTTCCATTTAGGGAGATCCTGCACCTCTCCCTTTCTGTGTCCTCATGTCTCTCATATTTGGTTGCAGATTTTAGTGTGTAGTCGGATGGTTGACTCTTTCCCTTTTTTTGTTCTCGTGATCAGTCAACCAGTTTCCGGCCATCTTCTTTTCTTCTGTTTCTTTCTGTCTGGTGTTCGTCTGTACTCTTCTTGTCTGTAGTGTTCGTTGCTGCTTTTGTGTTCTTTTAGTGCCTGGGGGGGGAGTCTCCTCCCCCCTTTGGTTTTTACCTGCTCCGCAAACTTTTCTGCTCGCCTGTTTTTGGAAAGGGGGACTGATGACCTTCGCTGTTTAGTCCCCCTTAAACATCCCAACAACCACCCACCACATAATACTAGGGGCAAAAGCTGTTTGATACCTGAAATTGGTAGCATTCAGATTTTTGAGAAAAGTTTGAGTGTATATGGATAGGATAGCCCAAGGGGAAATTGAGGTGTATTTTTTGCAGTAGACAAGAAACTCAAATCCACTGAAATGGAAATTGAAGCTGCATGTGAGATTTTTGGGCAAGACAGTATCAGGGGTGGGCATGAAATGATGATTGGATCCTTCTGTTGCCCACCAGACCCAACTCCTGATAACCGTAAACTTTAAAGGAAACCTCAGTTCATTTATACGTAAGTTCCCCAATCATACTGTAATCATTGGTGCAGACTTCAGTCATGCAACAATTAATTGGGAAAATTACAGTTTTGGTAGTGTTGGGCACAATACGACATCCTGTGAAACATTAAAAAATGTTATCTCTGAAAACCACCTAAAACAGGTAGTTCGGGATCCCAATCAGGATGTAAAAATATATTGGATCTAATGACAATAAGTATACCTGACCTCTTTGAGGATGTCCACGTCAAAACTGGTATCAGTGACCATAATGCGGTTGTGACAACGATGATTTCCAAAGTACAAGGAACAACTGAAACAAGCAGAAAGGTATGTATTTTCAGGAAACTAAATAAAAAATCAGTAGTGCCAAATGTCAGTGAGGAACCTGAAACTTTTAGCACAGGGCAGGAGCATGTGGAGGAACTGTGGCTCAGGTTTAAAAGAACAGTTGACCATGCACTGGATAGACATGCACCCATTAGAAAACTTCATAATGGGAGAGAGACCCCATGGTATACAGTCACTGTAAAAAAACTTGGTAACGAAACAGAGTACTGCATAGGGCTGTAGACAGAGAGATGCTGAATGAAACACAAGAGAACAATGTTTGATGCATTGCAAATATTGCCAAGTGATATTTAACAAAACCCAAATAAATTCTTATCATATGCAAGAACTATTAGTGGTACTAAAGTTAGTGTCCAGTCCCGAGCAAATGAGACAGGAACTGAAATTGGGGGTAACAAAGCAAGAGCTGAAATATTGAACTGTATTTTCAAATGTTCCTTTGCAAAGGAAAGTCCAGTAGAATTGCCCCAGTTTAATCCTCATACCACTGAAAAGATGAATGAAGTATCTGTTAGTGTCAGTGGTGTTGAGAAACAGCTGAAATCATTAAAATGGAACAGAGATTTAGGGCCTGATGGAATCCCCATCAGAATCTATACTGAATTTGTGGCTGAGTTGGTCCACAAAACTACCATACGGTAACCTTGATAACGATCTGTTGTAGAATCTTAGAACATATTCTGAGCTTAAACATAATGAGGTATCTTGAACAGAATGACCTCCTCAGCATCAACTACCATGGATTCCAAAAAACATCGATCATATGAAATCCAACTTGCAGCATTCTTGCATGACATACTGAAAGCTTTGGATCAGTCAGGTAAATGCAGTATTTTTTGATCTCTGGAAAGCATTTGACTCAGTAGCACAGCTATGTTTATTGTCAAAAGTATGATCTTATGGGGTATCAAGCGAAACTTGACTGAATTGAGGACTTTTTAGTAGGGAGGATGCAGCATGTTATCTTGGATGGAGACCCATTGTCAGATGTAGAAGTAACTTCAGGTGTGCCCCAGGGAAGTGTGTTGGGACCCTTGCTGTTCATGTTGTATATAAATGACCTTGCTGACAATAGTAGTAGCAATGCCAGATTTTTTGCAGTTATCTATGATGTACTGTCTGAATGATCTATGATGTACTGTCTGAATGAAGCTGCATAAATATTCAGTTAGATCTTGATAAGATTTAAAAGTGGTACAATGATTGGGAACTTGCTTTAAATGTTCACACTTCACAAAACGCTAAACACCACTCAATGACAGTAATATCAATGAGTTGGAATTGCCCAACTCTTACAAATACCTAGGTATAACACTTTGTAGGGTATGTAATGGAATGATCATGTAGGCTTAGCTGTCAGTTAAGTAGATGATAAGACTTCTGTTTATTGATAGAATACTGGGAAAGTGCAATCAGTTTCGGCATTTGAGGTTACACTTCTTCTTCTTCCTCCTCCTCCTCCTCCTCCTCCTCCCTGTGGGCTGCTGAAGACCGGCCCATGTGTCTGACACTTAACAGATGACTGGGTAACACATAATTCCCAGCTCCCGGTTGACGGGTAGGGTCATACGTACCCCCTGGTACAGGCCAGGCCCAGGGAGGGGTGATTGCCTGAACTGCTACCTTCCCAAATTGCTGATTGGTCCCTCTGTCAGGTTTTCAGGGGGGTCTGATGCGAAGTATAAACAATCACCTAAGACGGGTGCCCCTGTTGGAAGGAGCGTGCCATTGGAGACGCTGGCAATCATGGGGGATTTTCTCGCAATGAGCCAATCATCTTCATATTCAACAGTTACGAAATGTAAATGGAATGAGGCTACCAATTCAAAGACCCACCCAGCTGCAGCACAGCTCCTCGTGGTTTCACGTAGTGAACGTAGTCATTCCTTTGTTTGGGTAAATCCCTTTATTATTCAGAAAGGTGTTGATGCCATTGCTGGCCCTGTGAAATCCTGCTCTCATTTACACGATGGCACTTTGATTTTGGAGACTACTTTTGATTCTCAAGCACGACAACTGCTTGCAGCTTTGTTCCTCCATGGCTATCCTGTTTGTGTCAGTCCCCATCGAATGCTGAATTCTTCCTATGGTGTTATTTATACTAGGCTGCTCCATGGTCTTACCAAGGCAGAAATCAAAACGTGCCTCTCTGTTCAGGGTGTCATTGAACTGTCGGGTGATGACTAAAAGTAGATGCCTCTTCAGTGCCCACACACACTCTCTGTCTCACTTTTGATAGAGTGGTTATTCCATCAAAGATCAAAGCAGGTTATGAAGTTATCAGTCATACTGTATATTCTTAACCCGATGCACTGCTACCAGTGTCATCATTACAATCCCACTCAAAGAGTCCTGTCAACATCCAGCCAAATGTGTAACCTGTTGTATGGATGCTCATGAGGGTGATTGTCCGTCACCTCCTCCCGCAGTTGTCCTGTGTATCTTGATGAGTGGACTTTTCCAGGAGTCGGGGTGAATGAAAAGTGCCTTACCCGGTGGCTCACAAGTTGTTGGTTAGTCGGAAACCTTGTGTCCTACCATCTCGTAGTACTGTTCTTGCTGCATCTAGCTCCATGAAGGACATGGCCATGCTGACATGCAACTTCAAATTTAGCACCACGGTTGTGAAATTGCCCAGCGTCATGGCAGTCGTGTCTCCTCCTCCAGCTGTGGAACACACCACCAGACTTTCGCTTCATGGGGTGAAGTCACTAGCTACACAGCTGGCAGGCTGGAAAGGACAGAAGGAATACTCCCTATGTTCCTACAGCCAACCAACACCTGAGTCTTCCTCTGCCAATTGCAAAGACTCCAAGAAGTCAAAGGAAAACGGCCTTCTCCTTCGCCAACTCAAAGATCGTCTTCGATAATCGCCACATGATACCCTCGCCCAGCTGACCTCTGTGTCGCCAGTGGGCACCATCAACTGTTTTTCTGCCCTGGACTCCGCAGGCTGACTGGAGGAGGATTCCGACACTTCTGTATAGCTCATGGAGCAGGATCCTCCTGCCTCTGTGCCCTGTAGCAGCGAGTCTTCGAAACCAGGCACTCGGCAGCCGCCAAGGTGACACACCTTCAGTTTTTCCTCATCATGACTCTTCTCTTATGGAACATTTGCAGTCTTCGATCAAACAATGAGGATTTCCGTTTGCTCTTAGAATCGCAGTGTCTACTTGTCCTCTGCCTTCAGGAAACAGAGTTGCGTCCTCACAACCGCTTTGAGCTCTCGCATTTCTTCCCGATACGTTTTGACCTCCTCCAAAGGATGGCATTCCATCTCATGGGGGAGTCGTGCTGCTCACACGGGATGACGTTCATAGTCAACTCATTCTCCTGACTACCCGTCTTCAAGCTGTTGCAGTTTGCCTTTTCCTTCTTCACTTGACCTTTCCCTTTTTACTATTTACATCCCTCTGTCATTCGACATCACCAGGGCAGACTTCCTTCAGCTTATTGGACAGCTACCTTGCCCCTTTCTGCTGCTCAGTGACTTTAATGCACGCCATCCACTGTGGGATTCTCCCACAACCTGTCCAAGAGGTGCCCTCTTGGCTGACCTTCTCAATCAGCGTAACCTTTTGTGCCTTAACATAGGAACATCCATGTTCCTTGCAGGCTCCACGTGCACCTATTCCCATTTGGACCTATCCTTCCACATTGCTCAGCTTGCCCACCATCTTGAGCGTCCACTTTCTCTGGCACATACTCAAGTGACCATTTCCCATGTGCTATCCGTTTGGTGACCCCTACCCCACCTACGCACACCCCAGTGGCAGCTTATTAAGGCTGACAGGAGGCTTTACTCCTCCCAGGTGACCTTTGACAAACGACATTTCCCCAGGTGTGATGACCAGGTAGAACGTCTTACAAATGTTATCTTACTGTCGCAGAACATTCCATTCCTTGCACTTCCTCTTTACCTCGCCTTGCAATTCGCATGCAGAGATGTGCTCTCCGCGTTTTTAACCATCATTCTGCAATGGCAAACTGCATTTATTATAAGTAGTTGTGTGCTCAGTGTCGTCACGTTCTTCGGGATAGCAAAAATGCTAGCTGGATTTCATTCGCTAGTTCTTTTAACAGTTCCAGTCCCTCATCCATCATGTGGGTCAACCTCTGACGGCTCTCTGGGACAAAGATCCATTCCCTAATTTCTGGCCTGATGGTAGCAGACGATGTCATCGTGGAATCTATTGCTATCTCCAACATCTTGGGTTGCCATTTTGCAAAGATGTAGATCTCCTCCCACTATCACCCTGCCTTCGTCCATCAGAAACGAGCTGAGGAAGTTCGGGTGATACCCTTCTCTCCTCAGAACACGAGTGCTACAATGCCGCCTTTACTATGAAGGAGTTAGATCATGCTCTCACTTCATCCCGATCCTCTACCCAGGGCCAGACGATGCTCACACAGGGCCAGACGATGCTCACATTCAGATGTTGCAGCACTTTTCTCTTGCAAGCAAGCACTTCCTGCTACACACGTACAACCGCATCTGGGCAGAGGGCACATTTCCCAGACGCTGACGCAAAGCCACCATCATACCTATACCTATGCCCAGTAAGGACAAACACCTTCCTTCTAGCTATGTTCGTAGAATGTATGATTCATGACCAGCTGGTATGGTGGCTCAAGTCTCGCAATTTACTAACCACTTCACAGCATCGATTTCGAATGTGCCATTTTCCAGTTGACCATCTCGTCACTTTGTCCACCTGTCATGAATGGTTTTCTGCAGAAATTCCAAACTGGCCATGTTTTTTTTTGATTTGGAGAAAGCCTACGGCATCTGCTGGAGGACTGGTATCTTCCGTACTCTCAACACGTGAGGCTTCCATGGCCACCTGTGCAGTTTCCTGCAGGAATTTTTAAAAGACAGAGTTTTCAAGATATGTATGGGTTCTGCCTTGTCGGACACCTTCATCCAGGAAAACGACGTGCCTCAAGGTTCTATCCTGAGTGTCGTCCTCTTTGCTATCGCCATTAACCCTATAATGGCCTGTCTCCCGCTGGTCACCTCTGTCTCTCTTTTCGTTGAGGATTTTGCCATTTATTGCAGTTCCCAAGGACCTCTCTCATTGAGCGTCGTTTTCAGCGATGTCTCGGTTGTCTGTACTCATGGAGCATCAGCAGTGGCTTTCGTTTTTCCACTAACAAAACCATTTGTATGAATTTCTAGTGATGTAATTGATTTCTTCCACCATCTTTAAATCTTGGACCTATTGCTCTTCCATTTGTTGAGAATATGAAATTCTGGGAAACTTCCTTGGTCATTCCATGTCTTACCTGGCTGCCCGCTATATGCGGTCCCTTAACGTCCTACGTGTCCTTAATGGCACTAACTGGAGAACAGATTGAACCACCTTCCTCTGTTTGTATCAGTCCCTTGTCCATTGGAAACTAGTCTATGGGTGTTTCGTTTATGCATCTGCATGTCCATCCCTCTTACGTCGTCTCAGTACTATCCACCATCCCGTGTTCACTTTGGCCTTCATTCGCTTCCTAAGGACACTACTCCAGCCTTGCTCTATCGTCTTCAGTTTCACGAACTTTGCTCAGAATTTTGTGATGCTACCTTTGTTTACACTGATGGCTCTTGGACAGACCATGGTGTTGGGTGTCCTCTGTCATTGGCACCGACGTTTTCTGATGTCAGCTTCCGCTCAGTATTGACAGTAGAGCTCTTTACCTTGTATCAGGCCATGCAGTACATCCGGTGACACAGGCTTTTCAATTCCGTCATCTGCCTCGACTCTCTCTCAGTGCCCTCCTCTCTCAGTGCCCTTCAAAGCCTCTGTGTGCTGTACACTGTCGATCCCTTAGTACAATGGGTCTGGGAAAGTGTCACTTACGCACTCTTGACAGAGCCTGTGTGATGTTTAAGTGGGTTATTGGCCACATCTGTCTGACAGGAAATGAGGCCACTGAGACTGCTGCCAAGACTGCAGTCCTCATACCTCAGCCTTCTAGTTCTTACATTCCCTCCGATTATCTCTGTGTTGCCATTTGTCTCCAAGTGGTGTCACTTTGGCATCACCACTGGTTCTCCCTTCATGAGAACAAGCTCCGGGTCATTAAGCCTTTCCCAGTGGCTTGGACAACCTCCTCTTGGACTTCTCACTATGAGGAGATCATTTTTGCTACTTGCGTATCATGCACTGTCATTGAAGCCATCACCATTTGTTAATTGGTGCTCCCCCACAACTTTGCACTCATTGCGCTTAACCTTCGATGGTCTGCTATTTCCTGACAGAATGCCCTTTTTGTAACCACTTACATTCTCGTTTGTGTTTGACGTCTGAATTATCAGCCATTTTAAGGTACAACACGCAGCCTGCCAACCACGTTTTACTTTTTATCCTTTGTGGCAATATGCTGAAGGGCATTTAATTTTTAGTTCTTGGCCTCCCTTTCCCTTTGGCGTATTTTAGACCTTTTTCCATGTCCCTGGTTTTAGCTGTCTTCTATTCTGTCGATTGGGATTAATGTGTAGTCATTTTTAACTCCTCTCTTTGCCTTCATGCTCTACAGTTCTGATTTAGGTGCGTATGACCCTAGTTGTTTTTGCACCCTAAAACAAAACAAACATCTTCGGCCCTAATGCCAATGCCAAACTTTTTTGTGTGCTTCTTTTTCAAGCTAATAATTTTAGCTTTAATATGTCTTATCTCAATAAATTACACTCCCGGAAATTGAAATAAGAACACCGTGAATTCATTGTCCCAGGAAGGGGAAACTTTATTGACACATTCCTGGGGTCAGATGCATCACATGATCACACTGACGGAACCACAGGCACATAGACACAGGCAACAGAGCATGCACAATGTCGGCACTAGTACAGTGTATATCCACCTTTCGCAGCAATGCAGGCTGCTATTCTCCCATGGAGACGATCGTAGAGATGCTGGATGTAGTCCTGTGGAACGGCTTGCCATGCCATTTCCACCTGGCGCCTCAGTTGGACCAGCGTTCGTGCTGGACGTGCAGACCGCGTGAGACGACGCTTCATCCAGTCCCAAACATGCTCAATGGGGGACAGATCCGGAGATCTTGCTGGCCAGGGTAGTTGACTTACACCTTCTAGAGCACGTTGGGTGGCACGGGATACATGCGGACGTGCATTGTCCTGTTGGAACAGCAAGTTCCCTTGCCGGTCTAGGAATGGTAGAACGATGGGTTCGATGACGGTTTGGATGTACCGTGCACTATTCAGTGTCCCCTCGACGATCACCAGTGGTGTACGGCCAGTGTAGGAGATCGCTCCCCACACCATGATGCCGGGTGTTGGCCCTGTGTGCCTCGGTCGTATGCAGTCCTGATTGTGGCGCTCACCTGCACGGCGCCAAACACGCATACGACCATCATTGACACCAAGGCAGAAGCGACTCTCATCGCTGAAGACGACACGTCTCCATTCGTCCCTCCATTCACGCCTGTCGCGACACCACTGGAGGCGGGCTGCACGATGTTGGGGCGTGAGCGGAAGACGGCCTAACGGTGTGCGGGACCGTAGCCCAGCTTCATGGAGACGGTTGCGAATGGTCCTCGCCGATACCCCAGGAGCAACAGTGTCCCTAATTTGCTGGGAAGTGGCGGTGCGGTCCCCTACGGCACTGCGTAGGATCCTACGGTCTTGGCGTGCATCCGTGCGTCGCTGCGGTCCGGTCCCAGGTCAACAGGCACGTGCACCTTCCGCCGACCACTGGCGACAACATCGATGTACTGTGGAGACCTCATGCCCCACGTGTTGAGCAATTCGGCGGTACGTCCACCCGGCCTCCCGCATGCCCACTATACGCCCTCGCTCAAAGTCCGTCAACTGCACATACGGTTCACGTCCACGCTGTCGCGGCATGCTACCAGTGTTAAAGACTGCGATGGAGCTCCGTACGCCACGGCAAACTGGCTGACACTGACGGCGGCGGTGCACAAATGCTGCGCAGCTAGCGCCATTCAACGGCCAACACCGCGGTTCCTGGTGTGTCCGCTGTGCCGTGCGTGTGATCATTGCTTGTACAGCCCTCTCGCAGTGTCCGGAGCAAGTATGGTGGGTCTGACACACCGGTGTCAGTGTGTTCTTTTTTCCATTTCCAGGAGTGTATATTGTCTTAGCATTCCTGCACTGTATAACTGTTGCAATACCAGAAAGTAATATTCAACAATATTAGGGAAAGGATAGATTGCTACTTACCAACAGGTTGTGTTGTAGAAAGGCACAACAAAACACTTGTAGCATTTGGCCAAAGCTTTCATCACACACACACACACACACACACACACACACACACACACACACACACACACAACCGCCATTTCCGGCTGTTTGAACAGGAATGTCAGGCAAAGAGGTTGAAACATGAAAAATAAATTATTTAGACCATTAAGACAGACGAAAGTTGAATTTTGAATGAGAAGTGGGTTATGAAATTCAACAGTGGGGAAAGTGAAGCAAAGGAGACATACAGATAATGAGCCAGAGGGCAAAACAGTGCGTACTTCAATCATTGCAAACTCTTGGTTTAAAGATGATGATAAAAGGTTGTGGGTACAGTGGAAGATTCCAAAAAGATGGTTTAATGGTGAGATGTTACTTTCGAAATCAGTTTATAAACAATAAACCATTTCCAGCAGCAGATGGGGCTGTGACCATAATTTATTAGTTATGGAATGTAGACTAAAGCTGAAGATACTACAAATATATAGGAAACTAAAGAGGTGGGACTGTATGATTAGAAACAACCGGAGATTGCTGAGACTCAGTGGGAGCATTAGACAACAGTGAATTGAAATGAGGGAAATGAAAGGCAATGAATGGGTTCCTCTGAGAGATGAAATAATTGAGATGCTAGAGGAAAAATTTGGAAAGAAGACAAAGCTCAGCAGAAATTCTTGGACAACATCTAGTATATTAAATGTAATTTATGAAAATGCTGCAAATGAAGCAGTCAAAAAGGAAAACAGATGCCTAAAACTGAGACTGATTGGAAGTATGAAATGGCAATGGGTGAATGGCTAGAGGAGAAGTGCAAAACTGTAGAAACATGCATGTCTATTGGAAAGATAGATGCCCACCTATAGGACAATTAAAGAAACCTTTGGAGAAAAGATAAGATGCTGTATAAAGGTAGAAAGAACAACTGTAAATCCAATGCTAAGGAAAGAAGGGAAAGCTGAAAAGTGAAGGAACAGACAGAACAGCCATATAAGTGAAGGAAACTTGACAATATTAAGAAAAGGAAGTGGGAGTGATGAAGATAAGATTTGTTATGCGCATTGAATGATCTGAGTTGAAACAAAGTACTTGAAAATGTCTACACAACATTAAAATATCTGGTGAAATAAACAAGACCACAGATTAATTGGGAGAACTGAGGAAACACAATGACATAGACAAGCAAGAAAGTGGTATAAATATAAATTAAAGAGAGAAGTTCACTTGAGAAAACAGTGAAGTTACCGAGAGTTGGAATGGCTGGCCAGTTTTTACCTTCAGGAGGTGAAATTCCAATAATGCTGATAGACAAATGTAATTCCTAGCTTTTGGAACTATCAGTTTCTTCTTCTGGGAGGAAAGGTGGATGTTTTGAATATTTAGAATAGAGGGGCAAGTCACGGTAATCTCAGAGATGGCAGGGGCCCATCCATAGGTATATTTTCTTTTGCCAGTCTTTTACATCTTTTTTTTTTTTTTTTTCTTTTCGACAACAGTGTGATGATTGGTTTCCATGATAAGCACGATTTGTCCATACTTCCAATTTCTGTTTGACAGTTTCAGTTAACTAGATGCCATACTCATTCCTGTGAATTTGTATAACTTACAGATTACGTTTATATTTGACATTAATGTGGTATTAAGCAGTGTGTCTGCAACATCTAATTGTTCTTGCTAGATTTCATTAGGCAACCATCATCATACTAGTACATGTCATCAGTGCTGTCATCTGTTCTGAATTCTGTTTTGACTTTCTCATTGCCTCTGCAACAGACAAGTCCATCAGAAGAAATGATGTCTTGCAACATTTTCTTACTACCTTTTTAACACTAATTTCCCCTTTCAGTTGTTCAGGTACATTATTGCCACTTCGCTTCTTGCGAATATTGTGAATTTCTCATCATGGATGCCTCTGAATTTTTTTTATATTAAGACTCTAAAAGCTTTTTTAAATAAAACAACATTATTAGCATCCTACACCTTTATTCTTCATGTATACATATTTATTTCTCAGCATAGTTATCCTGGTGATGAACGCATTTCTCCCAATGAGAGATCAGTTTATTGATACTGTCACTATGGAGTATTTGACTTTGTAGACAGAGCCACAACCTCATCTCTGCTTGCATTGTTCCATCACTATCAACATGAAGTCCTTGAGGGTACTCTTTAAGTTTTGAAAAGGGATGAAAATCGGATGGGGCAAGTCGGGACCATATGGACGATTATTGATCAGATTGTTGCAGATGTCATAGTGCTTGTGTGTGGTCAGGCATTGTCATGGTGGAGGAGAGAGTGGTCCATTGTGGACAAACTCTTCAGTGTCAACACTCGATTACAGCACACTGTTTCTCACACACAAACGTAGTTCAGCTACACAGTGCCATGTTAAATGCTGCAATTTGGAGCCCTCAAGCAGCAGAGGGCTGCAAGTGTGTAGACATAAAGAATAAAGATGTAGAATGTTATGCCCTTGCAGAATTATGAACATCATTTCTAATTCACTTGGTGAAAGGCTATCCGTACATCTGTGAGAACAAAAAGTTATGTCTTTCTAGAACTTTCTTGTTGTTCCTCTGTCTCATGTCAGCTGGTCTCTTCTGTCAAATGATTACGGTATTGCTAAAGAATGTGCACTATAATGTGGAAAGCTCTTGCAAAATATTAATAATTTACCCTATCACTGAAAAGAGCTGAAAACTCTAAAATGTTTTTTGTTGTATGTAACCTATTAAGTAAATTGCATACAAGTTTTTGTTGGGCTACGAAGTTTACACAATCTCTGGGCTCACTGGTGTTGCCAGGAAGCAATTGAGAATCATATTACATGGGCTTTTTATTTTTGAGTCACTGTCAAACATGCATATTAATCCATTCCTTTCTTATTTCAGTACATGCATAATTACAATTGGCTATTTTGTGATATTTACTTTTACAACAAGTAATCTTGCTGTTGACATTTCCCTGCATAATTAATTATATATTTGAATCAACCAGTTGAAACTCCAGGTAGGAATATCAACGATGTAGGAAAAGACAGATTGCTACTTACTGTATAGAAGACACCTCAAGTAACAGACAGACCACACACACACACACACACACACACACACACACACACACACACACACACACACCAACTCCAGCGTCGGAGGCTGGCATTCCAGCTCGAGATGCTGGAGTTCGTGGTGTGTGTGTGTGTGTGTGTGTGTGTGTGTGTGTGTGTGTGTGTGTCCAAAAGCTTTATGTGAGTGTCTTTTAATTGTGTCTGTCTGCAACTTGATGTGTCGTCTCTACAGTAAGTAGCAATCTGTCTTTTGCTACATTGTTAATTATATATTTGACCAGCTTTTCTGATTTTTCTTAATATGTCGACTGATGCTAGGTGGTATATGGATGTTGTATAATACCTGTCAATATAAATCCTTGAAGTATTTCACTTCATGGAAGCAAGGTCATACATTTTCCCCAAAATGTATCAGTTACAAAGAATTTCCTAATGAAATTCCACCCAGCGCTACTTACACTAAACTCCATTTCTGTTGCACATACTTGAACAACAAGTAATAACGTATATTTATTTCACAAAATGTGGTTGATACCATTTAATTAAATTTTTACACATTTGTAACGCGGTCATTTATTCTGAAACTAATCAAGTCGACCAAACTAAGCACAAAAATTAAAACTTGATGTGGTTGCAAAGTCTCCTGATCACATGAAATGAGTCAATGTAATCCTAAAACAATAGATAACAGAATTTTATTTATCACATAATAACTTATTTTTAGTTTTACTGTGACAGTGGTGTATTTAATGAAGAAAAGTTATTTTGATCATCTGTCTAATGACCCCCAAAGATTTTCTCCTCTGTGCCAGTCTCTTGCTTTCACAGTAGCAGTCAAACTCAACATCCTCCGTTACCCATCTTATACATTTCAATCTCTGACTTTCCTAATAATTTTTATAATGTACTGTTCCCTCTGGCACTATGGATGCTATTCCCTGTTTTATTAATAGCTTGGCTTGTCATTAAAACTACTTCCAGGTAGCAATTCCCTTACATTCCTTACCTCAACATTTCTGCAGAAAACCTCATTTCTTAGGTTAATTTTCATTATGTAATAATGAGAGTAGGAATTTTAGGTGCAATATGTAGGTTAGAAAGGTGGAAAGAAGGTGCTATAATTTAATTGAAAAAGATCCAAATTTTAAATGTTAATATTTGTACAGACATCATCAAAACTGCTTTTACATCTCATATGACCCAGTATACTCTAATGTTATGATATATTAAAAATCTACATAAAACAAATCCAAGAATACAATTTTATTACAATCCCATGTCCAGAAAACTGTTAAAACAGATAAAATTTAACATTTCAATGTTATTTTCAGTGAGGCTACATCTCGAACATCTAATTAAATACTTAAATGTAGAAAAGGATCGTTTATCATCAACAGATACAAGTGGTGCATATTTTATTTGCAGTCAGTAATTGAAATCCCTGTTTGAACAAACATATTCAACATTTTTTTTTTTTTTCTAAGCTCTGTCTTAGTACCTGCTTTGTAGTACCCTCCAGTGCTTCCTTCACATCCATCAGAAACACCTATTATTCTTCTTTCTGAGGACATTGCCCAATGTTGTAAGAATTCAGGAAGTTGGAAGAGGAAGATTTCTAATTTCAGCAAGCATTTGTATTCTAGCAGGGCCCTTTTTTAGTGATTTGTTAGTGCAAGACAGAAATATGTTTGCACGTGAATATTTCATGTAGAGCTTTACAAACTCGATGCACTGTGTGTGCAATGCAGGTCACGTGCTTTAGATTACAGTACATAGGTTTCAGAGTGGCTAATGCCAGTAACATGGAAGACGCTTGATATGTAGGTACTAGTCACACTTGATCATACTGTATTTCTTCAGGTCACAATACAACACATGCATCATTGAAACATTACATCACACTAGCATTGTTGTTTTATTGAGAAAGTGCATCAACAACAGCATGGGTTTCACTTGGTGTCTATTTAGGGGTCTACTAAAATGTTTGGATCACATCTATTTTGCCTAATACTGGTTTCATCTAGTTTAAAATTTACTGGATTTTTAGCTATTACTTGCCTGATCTGGTGTAACTTCATACAGAGGCTGAAGATATGATTTTTATAAGGTTCTGTCATCTGGAACAAACTTCCCCGTATATTTCTGCATATGTATTTTCATAGTAGGGTTGTTAAGCTTGGAGAGAGGAATACCACATGCCACAAATGTCTTCGTTGTCACAGTAGAAAAAAATCATTTCTGTTTCTTCAGTTTCAAGAAGCCATTGCCTCACTAATGAATTGTTGTGCAACTCCACCTGTACTACAATGTAGTTCCTTATTCTTCCCATGTTTTGTGCTGGCTGTATGCTATGTAACATGATTATATTTGTGTTTCTCATCAGTTGTTATTAATATACCACAAACACTCCATGTGAGAACAGACCATTCACTCTGAATACAACCTGCACTAAACCGCTTTGCCATAGCATGTATTTTTCCAGAGTTCACTTCCTGTTTCAATATATTTGATTACTGATGCTGACAATATATAAAAATGGCAGAGCCCCACAAAGTCAAAACATTTGTAATACTAACAAGGTCAGTAGGCTAATAGTTCAACAGTCACTCACCAGGTTGGTAGTTATATCCCCATTAGCTCAGTCTTGGGAGCCAGTCTTGGAGGAGAACTGAGGAACTACATAGAACCAAACTTTGCAGATGAAAAGTCTCCATTTTCTGCACTTCATAGGAATGTTAGTTTTTTTCTCATTTCTTAGGAATAAAATGTGGCTAAAAAGCAAAGAAAAATATTAAAAAGTGGAAAGAGGTGTTGACATTAAGAAAAAGTGCAAAAAGGTTCTTGCATTCAGAAAAGATGCAATCAAAACTGTTGTAGATGTTCATTTAATGTTTTCTTTGTAAGACAAGCTAATTCGGACATTTTAATAGGGTGTAAAAAATAAGTTCAGCACGTAAAATATCTAGCACTGGTGGTAACAAATTGTGAGAACAACAACACAGTTGGTTAAAACTGCTATCAAATCACAGCACTATGTCACTGGATCAAAAATCAAATGTAACAGCATTTCCTGCACTTGAAGGAATAGTGCATCTATGGATTCATACCTTTGCTACCTAGATCAACATTTCAAGGCATACTGGTACCACACGGCAACATGAAATGGGTGTACTTCTTGTCGTGAGTGGGCACTGATGTTCAACCTGTTGACAAAACTTTGGACAAAAGGATGTCAGTAAGGAAAAACATTCCAAGCTTGCTAAGCAACTGTCAGCTCATTTTAAAGCAAGAATGAATTGTGCTGGCACCGATTCCGCGTCACAAAAAAGAAGCCTGGATAGATGTAATCAGAATGTGTGGCTGATTTACACAGTCTTGCAAGGGACTGTAATTTAATATGGCAACCTGACAGTCAAGAGATTGCATATACTGATAGATTGATAAGAAATAATGAAGCAAATGAAGCTGCATCGGCTGAAGAAATCAGCAGCCAGGAAAATGCAGAAAAAATTGACACACCACTGGAAATCAGTGGCTGCACATTAGATTCCTGCTGGATACGGGTGGAACTTACTCACTAATAAACCTGGATGCTTATGAATTGCTGGGATCACCAGAATACTTCAATTCAAATTCTACATTGAAAACCTTAATTGGTGCTCAGATTGCTTTGGGGGCGGGGTTGTGGCTGTCGTTAAATACAATGAAATAAACAAAAAGCTTCCATTAATGAGTGTCAACACACGAAAAACAATCAATATCTTTGGCATTAACTGGTTCAATGTCTTCAATTTAAATATTAATGAAAGTCACTGATTACAAATATGATGGATCAGAATAGCTTTAAAGAATACAAGGAGAAAGTATGCCAGGATCAGGAATCTCTTTTCCAGCATGGTTTGGGCACCTGCAAAACCTAGAAGGAGCCTTGAAATTAAGACAAGAACCACACCAAAATTTTTCAAGATCAGACGAGTACCATTTGCTGTGATGATGGATAAGGTTAAAGAAGAAACTGAAAGACTGACTGAAGAATCTGGAAGCCAATGAAGACCAGTTAGTGGGCTATACCAGTTGAGGCTGTACCATCTACAGCTGCATCTGTACTATGCAGTTAACACTACAGCGCCTGGCAGAGGGTTTATCAAACAACTGTCATGCTACTTCTGTCATTCCACACCCAAACAGCATGTGAGGAAAATGAACACTTCAATCTTTCCATGTGAAGTCTGATTTGTATTTTACTACACTGATCGTTTCTCCCTATATAAGTGGGCGTCATCAAAATATTTTAGCATTCGAGGGAGAAAGTTTAGGTGTGAAATTTTGTAAAAAGTTCTCACTGAAGTATAAAACATCTTTGTTTTATGATGGGCACCCCAAATTATATTTCACATGCATGACAGTTCGCGATAATGCAAAATGCGCTACCCTCTTTGCAGTTTTTGTGACGTCGTCCATCAATCCTAACTGATAAGGATCCTATACCACACAGCAGTACTCTAGCAGAGGACTGAAAAGCATAGTGTAGGTAGTGGATTCTTCTACATGTTCTGCCAATAAAATGCGTTTGTTCCAATGGAAGTTGTTCATAATTGTTATCCTAAGACATCTAGTTGAATTGACAGCCTTTAGATTTGTATGATTTATTGTGTAAAAGAAATTTAAATGGATTGCTTTTAGTGCTCATGCCACACAGGGTAGCCGAGCAGTCTGAGGCGCCTTGTCACGGTCCACACGGCTCTCCCCATCGTAGGTTTTCCTCCTCCTTTGGGCATGGGTGTATGTGTGTTGTCCTTAGCGTAAGTTGGTTTAAGTTAAAGTAGTGTGTAAGCTTAGGGACCGGTGACCATAAGACATTACCTCAAATTTTTAGTGTTGATGTAGGTGACCTCACTCCTTGTCACTGCATGTCTGTCTGAACCATGTTGCAATTAGAATTAATCTTCTGATGACTGGACTAGGTGTTAAATACAGCATCCTCTGCAAACAATATAAGATGGCTGCTC